>NC_064640.1:224984570-225584570 GCF_023864345.2 Schistocerca serialis cubense
CAGCAAACTCTTAGCCTCATGATATTTTGACATATAACTCATGCATTAATTTCATGTTCTTTAGCACAGTAAGATTGCTATATCAGGTGTTATTGTGTTGAGTTTGACAACTCAGGTAGGGGGAAAAAAATAAGGGACTGGAAATACTCAAGTACAGCATTGTTTTTCAGTTATTTCTTCAGGGCACGTGGTTACCTTTTCTTTTCATACACGAAGTGTCTGCTGAAAATTTATCATTTCAGTTGTCTTGCTTTCCGTAGAACTATTACTTATCTATAGTTTTTAGCATATCTTTTCCAACATCAGCCACTGAGGATTAAATATTGAACAATGATACAAAATTTGTACTTTTTTGGAGAAATCTCAGCAATGTGATCACAGCAGTTGTGACAATGTGTGGATGTCGACAGATATATAACTTACCCTGTTGATTTATGCCACTGCTGCTCAGCCTCTAACAGAAACTCTCGAACCTGCCTCTACTGAGAGGTTCTATTTACACCTAATTATTAAGAATAAGATATGCTCTATTGTTGCAGTAGAAAAGCCACAGGTTCTACAGTTCATTAAGCACAAAAGTGCTTTAAACGACTCTGAAAACTGATATGTAAATGCTCCATGATAATTTCATTTCATCCTTTGCATTTGTATCCCTTATTCAGCTCATACAAAACATAATGCAGACAAATCTGTCACCCAATCACAAAAGACTATAAGGCTACAACATATACTCAATACTATTTGTTCACTTTTATTTTGACTGGTCTTCCTCAGTCAGAATTAGTCCAAGTCAGCAGTGTTAAGGTAAACAGTGTAAGTTTTTCCAGCTTTGTAAACAATCAATTTGGTGTCATGCTAGCAGCTTTAGTGTCATCATTGCTGATTGTTGTCTGTTATTTTATAATACTGTTTGAGAATACTGAAGGAAATGTAGTTGCAGGTTATATTAAATATCAAAGTGGTCTCTCTGCAGGCTGATTTATAATGAATAGCTGCAGAACAACTATCTGTACCAACGACATACAGTATCCCATTACATGACGTCTTTTGCTGATACATCTGCAAGGAATGTCGATTCATCTGATTAGTCTAGGGATATGAAAATCCTGCAGCAATGACAAAGCAGAAAATAATGTGAACTCTTTGAATTTTAACAATGCAATGCAAAAATGGTGGTTTTTATAAATTGTCACTAAATTTGACATTTTTCCTGTTCCTACATAAAACTGCTGTAAATCTGAGGATGGGAGTTCACTAAAATTGGTAAATGATAATTACTGAATGGTGAAATTGGATTTTATCTTTCTTCTCAAATTTGAAAATTGCATATAATTTTAAAACAACAGTTGATTTCCCAGATAAAGAACTATCACTCTAGATATGTCGTCATGCGGACTATATTCCTGTAGCAGTTTTAGTTGCTGAGGTGATATTTCCCTGTTTTTGAGAGTTCTTTAATGTGATGCATCAATCAAACTAGATACTTTGGTAGTACCACCAAACAGGGTGATTTCGGACAGTTTTGTTGTTATTTTGATTGTAACTTTTGTATATATTGTTAGATTAAATTGATTGTTATGGAAGTGGTAGGGTATAAGTGTCACGAATAAAATATCCCAGAACCAGAAAGTGTATGTGTAGGTATATTTATCTGAGGCAGTTAAATAAAGCGTCCGAAGTCACCCCATGGATTGGGGTGATTTCGGACACGTGTTTTTTAAATCTCTGTCTGAAGTTACAGAATATAGAGGGCTAATTCGGACAGTTACTGCCTTTTTTAAAAATTCTACATGCTTTTTATTTGATTTTGGTGACATTTTACACATTTTAAGGTAGCCCTTTGTTACAAATAAGTGATATAGAACGATATAATGAATTTTATGTATTACAGATAAGTTCTGGACCAGCTAGTTTAATATTTTTGCTTAAGTGAACAGGAAGATCTTCTGACTGTCATTTGAGGAATAAATGCACCCAATCTTCTCCTGGCAAATTATTACGAAATTTCTTCTCTTTTCAGCCAGATTTATCAAGGTAGCCTTTAACTAAATATCTAATATCTTATTTAGTGAAGGGAAATCGCCAATGTGCAGCCCTCAAGATACCTTGCTTCAACATTTCTTCTTCTTCTTTTCTTCTTCTTCTTCTTCTTCTTCTTCTTCTTTATTTAGCACTGGCTGTCCTCCCATTTTTTCGGATGTGCTTTTTGCACTTTATTTTTTAGTGTTGATTTAGGTATACCATACAAATCTTAAGCTTTTCTGTATGATAATTTACCACTCTGAATATCACGAACATCTTTATCTAAAAGTTCCGGGTCATAATTACACCGTACTGTAGCACCTCTCCTGCTCTTATACGTTCTTGGCATTGTCCAAAATCACCCCACACAGTACACAGTTTTACAAAAACCGTCATTCTTTTATAACCTTGCACAAGAAACTCGACAAACTTGTACAGAAATTGTCTCAATGCTGTTAGCTACTGAGCGCATCAAGAATTATGGTTACAATAACTTCCTGCTCAGCACAACAATAGAAAGTTTCCACTTTACAATAATGCATGGATTTTTAACACTGAGACTGTTCATCAATTATTCCCCTATGGAAAAAATTGACGCAAAAGAAAAGTTGTGGGAAGTGATAAATGCAATCTTGCGCTTAAAATAACTGGTGCACAGACGTTAAAATAAGTAATTCTTTGTTTCTACGCAGTGGCAAAGAGCAAATAAGCCATACTGTCTGAATTCGCCCCGGTGTCCAAAATCACCCCGTTTGATGGTACGCTAGTATAAACATGAAAAACACAGAATTCTGCAGTATAGCTTTGCAAACACTTAAGTCAACATAGCATCTGATACTTTTCAATCTAACTTACGTTCTAGCCTACACAACGGATCATGTTGTTACCACAATCTTCATTCAATCAACAGTAAAAATAATAGTGTATAAATATTGAAATAAATAATCAGTGTTGTGTTTTCCTGCCATAAAAATGTTTGAATGAAATTGTATCTTTTTCTGTGATTGGCTGATAGCAGCTGGATAAAACATTAACTGTATTCATAAGTTAAACACGAAGATTGCTTCATTAATGTACAAAAAATAACTTTTTGCTATTAAACTAGTAAGCTTTTGAGAAACATGCATAATTCAGAAAGAAATAAGCATACTTCAGAAAGAGGTGAAGGAAATACTGAAATGCCCTGTATTGCACTTTCGAATTAGTCTAATTTCTTTTATGGCTACAGATCCATTCATTAAGTCTGTGTTCACAGCTCTATGTTCTTGTTTCAACTATGGGAAGATAGTTAACTCTAGTAATGCTGACTTTGCAAAGAGTCTGTTATGTGTACCTAGAATGGCAGATCTCATCTGTGTAAGATATTCTAAAGGGATACAATATCCTTCACAATGTAGTGGAAAAGCAAATTCTTATGCCAGCAAGATTTGTGGACATCGCAAAATGTCTGGTGTTATGCTGAAGTCAGTTTCTGTCTTCTATGTTCGAGTTTAGACTCGGCGGGGAGGGGGGGGGGGGGGGGGGTCTGTTTCACACTACTTTCAAGTTATGGCAATGCTTTCTCTTAATATTTTTAGTGGTGTCTGGTTACAAAATTATTTTTTTCTTTAACTGATTAGATTTAATGGGTTTAATATAAATGATTTCTCTTTAAATAAAAATGAGGTCGGTAAATATAATGTAATTGCTAATTATATTTACATCTTCAACATAACACTGGAAAACAATGAAATAAGACAAAAATAAGAACATACTGCAAGCCGAAGAAGGCAAAAAAACACTGACAGAAAATAATACTAACAGGCAAAAAGTAACAATGAAATTGTCCATAAAATATAAAAATTTTATCCTGTACATAGTGAAGGTGACTCTTCCCCTCTTGCAGCAAGTATTTACAACCAACAGACATAAACTCATTAAAAATTACACACTCGTCTCTCATACTCTGTTTTGATTTAACTTGTGATGATCTTTTACATTCTGCCTGCTGTCTCCATTGTACAATGTGTGTTTCTGCCATGTCCATCTCTTACTTTGTGAGAGCTGCTGTTCTGAGAGTACCATATGTTTGTTATTTTGCATCTTGTTCCCATAATGTCAATTTCCTCTTTGCCTGCTCCTTTACTTCACCTTTACCTTTGATAGGTACCTCTCTTTCCACCTGTGTCAGGCTTCTTATTTTTTATTTATAATTTCGCCCTATGCTTTTCATTTTCCTCCTCTATTTTCTACAAGTGTGCTCTATTTTTGTTTAGATTGTTGTTCTCTTGTAACTTCACATCCTTTTCTCATAGTCAACTCCAATAACTTTTCTGCAACTTGTGATTTCTTCCTCTTCCTTCACAAGTAAAAAAGAAATTGCTGGAAATGGGAAAGAAACTTCTGAAAATGGAACCTGATGTTTAACGTTAATTTGACAACAGTTTTGACACACGTCATGGTTTCTATATGTTTTTGATGGTCTTTATTAAATAAGAGGGGCAAAGATGGAACAAATGTCATTAAACAACACAGTAAGGCAATTATAGCAGTCTTTCTTGGTCAACAAAGTAATGCTCATAATGAAAGTATTGTCCAAACAATATAGTAAAACCTTCAACCAGAATTCAGTGCAAGTTATGCGCCTTGACATACTATGGCCTTTCCAATTACACAGCATTTTTTTTTAATTGTTTTGCTTTCAAGTATTTTCCTATTCCCTCTGTCGAAACTTCTCCATATTTGTAAGAGTGTGTTTTGACTTTCATTCCTTTCTGTCCTGGCCTTCAGTTGGCTATAGTAGAAGTTCACTCTTTAAATATTTTTTTCTATGCTGAGCTGTAGGTGTTATATGCTTTGCCTTTGTCATTTTGTGATATCATTCTCATCAGTTTGTGTGTGTGTGTGTGTGTGTGTGTGTGTGTGTGTGTGTGTGTGTGTGAAATTTAAATATTGTAGTGAGCATGTTATTCCATTTTCCCCTAACCTGATAACTTCCAGTTTGAATTACATATATGTTGATAACAACTAGTTTACAATATAGACAGGTAAAATGAATTGTATTTTCCCACAGCCAGTTCCAAGTGTAAAGAAAAGTTTCACTGATGTATGGATTTAAAATGTTAATTTTCTTTTTTTCCAGGTTATCAAAATGCTGATTTTGGTAGTAGTACTTTTCCTCCTATGTTGGGGACCAAGAATAATAATGAACATGCTTACTAAAATTGGTCTACAAAGTTTTACTCCAACTGAGTACACAATGAGGGTTGTGTTCAACATCCTGCCAGTCATTCATGCTTGCTTTAATCCAGTAATATACTCTTTCATGTCTAAAAACTTCCGCCGTTCACTGAAAAGACAGTTTGAGACTCTTGGCTGCAGAAGAAATTTGTCCAGACACAGGAGCAGCAGTTTCAGAAGCAGCAGATTGCATCATGGCACAATCACACAACAGACAAGCATCAGACCGCGATACACACTGTCCTCATCATCGAGCACATACAATGCTGATGTCATGAGACACACTGAAATGGAAAACACAGATTCTGTCAACAGTACAGTGGTCTGATGAGAATTATGCTTAAAGAATCCCTGTAATTGCTATTATAATTATAATAAAATGACAGAACAGTGTGCATTAAATACATTTTGTTTCTTGTTCTGTGTATGCTCCTTGGAGTTTTACAGTGTTCTTTTCTTCCTGGTGATTTATTTCTTGGGCTTAACCTCTTTATTCTATGAAAGAGACTAAAATAAAAACACAAAACTTCCTTTTCTCTCAATATCTTTATAAATACAAAAAAAGATGTCACGGCAGGAAATGTAACAAAATAAGCTTTACAGCAACTTTAGTGTAACATTTTCTTTTATTTTACATGTTACACACACAGCAAGATCCTATTGAAAGTATGTTCAATGATCAATGGTAGTTGCTATATGTGAGTATAAAAGATGTAATTGCTATGGAAGATATGGGCAATCATTATTTCACAACAGTGAAAAGTACTTGATTTAAACCTGTACTCATGGTTTCCTACTGTGTGTATCACATGTGTCAACACAGAGCAGTTTTTACAAAACATTTGACAAACCAGTCATATGTCTGCAGTAAAGTGTTACAGTTAAGGTTAAATAAATACACCAACATGATTTTTTTTTTAAATTACAGGTTGAGGCATGAACCGCACTCCATGAAAACTCTCTCTCTCTCTCTCTCTCTCTCTCTCTCTCTCTCTCTCTCTCCCCCCCCCTCCCTCCCTCTCCCACCCCCCCCCTCCCCCCTTCCCTTCCTTCTTTTCTTTCTTGTCAACTGGTATCTCATATCACATATTATGATTCTTATTATAGAGATATATTTCTTGGTTTTCTAACATCTTTAACATGAAAGATCAGCATTTGAGCAAAAAGGAAGACACACAGCCATTACCAGGTTCATCTCAGCCTACAGAAATCAAGAGTTTCTTTACGTGAATAAAAATGATTAACTGTGTCAGTCACTATTTAATTTTTAGTTTTTTAGTTGGCACTACAAAATTTGACTACATGGCTCCCATCATCCAGTACCTGCAATTTAAAATACAAACAGCAGGTTCCACATGTATGTCAACAGCACATAGCGGAGAGCCCCTAGGCTGTAGAATTAATCAAAAACTGACCCCAATCTTAGTTTAAAGGAAACTATTCACTGAAGAATATCTACAGACAAATAGATTAAATTTAATATATCAGTATCCCAAAATAAACAAGTTGCTCTGCTTCACAAGTTTAATTTATCTACCAACATTTGAATGGAAAAGTCTTTCATAGTTACAAAGCACAAATTGGTATATTGCCGCAAATAAAATGCTATATGTACAACTGATGTGCACACTGTGCAAATCTGATAACCAGGGCTGCACAGGTGTCAAAATATTAAATGATCGATAAACTGGAACTTTTAAACAATAATTATTACACAAGATGTTATTATCAAATTGATGTTAAAATGAATGAAAGTTAATTAAAGTCAATTACATGTGCCCTACAACAGTTACTCTGATAAATGAACATACATTAGTGAAATTAAATAGTCCACTTTAAAAAATATGAATGTATGACACACATTGACAAATAAATACACTGATGAACCAAAATATTTTGACCACTGATCACAGCAAGATTGTTCATTGGAGGCATGTGACATGGTAAGGAAACTATATAGATGGAGCAGAGAAGAATGGGAAACCAATCTAGTGGGGATAAGGGATGCAAATGGGGAAATCCACTGACATAAGCAACTTTGACAAAGGGCCAATTGTTACAGTCTGGCACCTCGGTACAAGCGCCTCAGAAATATTGAAGCTGGTTGTCTGTTCACTTGCTACTGGCACAGGCATCTATGGAAAGTGGTTGAAGAAGTGCCACATCTGATGAAACCATACAGTTTTGTTGCAGACAGAAGTATTTTGTTACACACTATTTGGCACACATGCTGAACACGGGACTCAACAGCTGATGACTTCTATGGTTACCCATGCCTTGCTGACCCATCAACATTGTCAATTACAACTGTAGTGGATATGGTATCACCCATGTCAGACTGTGGATCGATGGAAACTTGTTGCCTGGATGCAGGCCAGTGGGGGCAGTATTATACTATGGGAGACATTTACTGGGCTTTCACAAGACTTGTGGTAGCAATCCAAGGCACGACAGCTGTGGACTATGTAAATGCTGTTGTGGATCATTTGCATCATTTCATGCTTGATGTCTTCCCCAATGGCAGTGGCATCTTCCAGCAGGATAACTTTCTGAATCGCAAGGCCAGAACCATGCTACAGTGGACTGAGAAGCATGATGGTCAACTGACATCGATATCTTGGCGATCTGATGGAACGCAGCTGGGATACTATTGGGTGCTCCACGCCGACAAACCACTAGCCCGTAGTTTACAGTGCATAGGCATTTGGTGCCACATACCTCCAGAAATGTACAAAATACTTTCCATGCAAAATTACTGCTGTACTGCATTCCAAAAGTGGACCAACAAGCTGTTAACCAAGTGGTTGTAACGATTTGGCTCATGAGTGTAAGTGAGCCCTGTGAATGCAAAAACCTACAACATATCCACGAATTTAAAATTAAAGAAAAGAATGCTTTCACTGACGGTCATAATAGGCTCAATGCACAGAAAATGAACATCATGTACAAACACTAGTACATCAATAAACTATAAAGTGGCTTTTAAAGATGATTTCACCATACACAAATCAAAATTGAAAGTTTTGGCAACAGTAACTGTGATGCAGTTTAGGCATGTACAAATGACACTTGCCACATTAACAGGGACTTTAAGCACATAATCATCAAGACTATATTTCAGTTAAAATAGCTTTTCTATTGATGTTTCAATGAGTCGAATGGTAGGGGCCAGTCACCATCCAGCTGTTCTTTCTCAGGCACAACATGCTTGTTGTGTTGCCTCTTTTGAAGGTACATGCAGAGCACTGTCAAACAGTGCTTGCTGCTTGAAGGTAACACTGCCCCCTGGCACTCTGATCTTCCAGTCGCAGTATCTGGGTTTTTTGCCCTCTGTATACATAATCACCTGTTATTCAGAGCATTATATAACCTTGGATGAGAAACATTTTATTTTATAGCACAATTACTTTATATAGATATCTGCTTCCTTAGACAGAGTCATTATACATAACACTGTCTAATGTTTTAACGTCAAATGTTTAATGTCAACACAAGTAACTACAGTTTCAACTGCTCCCAAAACTAATCCTTATTTAGCCACAACTAGCTCCAATGGAGTGGTAAATTAGCATACTTTTCTTAGTAAGAAGGAAGGAGAGAAAGGTACCGAAAAAGGACCAAAACAATCACAAAAGAAGTGGAGACATCTGTCATCAAATCTCCTTCAGCCCTAACAAATGATCGGACAATACAGAAAAGAAATCTTCCAGGACAAACATCTGGTGTTCATGATAATGATTTCTTACAGCCAGGCTACAAAAATAAGAAGATTCCAAGGTAAGTAGAAATTTGTGTTTCTCCATTAACACCACCATTAAGTGCATAAAATAGCAATATTTAACAATTCAGTGTTATTATGTTCATTTCTTCAACAATAAGGTGAATGAAATACAGATCATAGCTATGATATCCGCATCACATGTGGTACATTAATGAATAAACACTGGTAAAAGAAACATAACTGTCATGCCTTGTTATACCAAATTTCAAATTAATCAAACAGTTTCCAAGCAGAAACTAAAGGCAAATGGACGAACTTATATATACATGAAAGATATTGAAGGAATTCCTCATATTTTGTATAAATGTTTTGTACAGAGGAATACATAGAATTATTATGGGCTGAACTACTCTATTTCATCATCTTTGTAATATATTTATTTTTCCGTAATGGATGAAGGAACACCTGGACTGTCATGTATTCCTGTGGAAGGAATTGCAGCACCCAATCACTATTTCTCATAACAAATTTATTTTATTATCCTTTACCAGTTTTGGATGTTCTCAGACCCACCTAACATAAATCAAATACTAGGTCTAATATTTGTTATTACCACACACATTTTCTTCTACCTTTTCTAAGTGTAAAAACAGAAATATGGGCACAATGGACTGTTAACACAGACTTCATGTCTTTTAAATATGAGTGTGCAGCACAAAAGACAAATGTAAAGAACAAAGATTATACCTATTACTGTGCACCTTCCATGTATGTGTGTGCAAACACCCAAAACTGATAAAGGTCGGTAAAATAAATTTTTTAACATAAATAGTGACTGGTTGTTGCAATTCCTTCAGCAGTAACATTTGTTAGACCTATAACATATATCCTAAGACTTCAGTTGCAACCTTCATGACAACACATCTATGATACTTGAAAAAATAGTCTGTATACCTAATGCACTCATTTAATCTGAACTTAAGCATAATGTTTTTCACCAAAATAATATCACATGTAAACTTGATATTTACTAATGTTGGTCTCAAGTATATTCTCATACCACCAGCAGTCTCAACAAAAGAGAAAATTTAACTGCTCTCTGAACGTAATTAATGTAGGTATGTTGGAAAATATGTTCCTTATTATACCTACAATATTGCCTCAGTCTGAACTGTCATCAGCAAACTTAACTCCAGACTGTAGACAGTATAATTACAACAATATTTTTGATTTCATTTGTATTTTTGTAAAAAGAGAAAAATTGAATAATTGGTTTAAACATTAGTCTGTAGATAAAATATTTGACATTTTCATATAGACCTCCCAAGATCTATTTGCCTACACTGCATTTCACAGGAAAGAGCCAAACACAAAACTAAAACTGTTCAAATTTCAAATAGTGCTAGAACACCTAATTTATAAAAAAAGTCATGAAATTACCCAAGAAAGCTGACTATAACATGCTAATTCAATATAATACAATAAATGTGAACCTGTGGAGAATATTCCAAACACCTTAAAAAAAAAAAAAAACACTAAGCTTCAGAGAATAAATCTCTCTAAATTCTGAAAATGAAAATACTAACAATGGCTATGATGTTGCTATTAATTTTTTTTAAAAATCGGTTAATGCAAATAAACTCAAGTGAAAAAATGAGAGTATACCTACAGTATGCCTTGATGATATAGTAATTAGTATAAAAATTGATATGTAAATGAACTAAGAAAATGAAACCTGCCAGAGACTGTGTTCAGAATTTTTCCCTATTCTTTTCCCTCAAATGTTCATTTTATTAGTGAGCTTCTGTCTGATATTATCAATGTCTAATTTGATAACAGAATATATCCTGCTCCATTAAACATAGCAAGTCATTGTCATATGTCTCTACAAAATATGTAAAAGCACTATCATTGCTAATTACTGACCTACAGGTGGGAAGAAGTCTGTTGAAATTGTTAATTATATCAAGTATGGTCAGATTGTTTACTCCCAGACATACAAGCATTATAAGATCTAAGGACAAATAAACAATGAAAGTGAATTTAATTTAATAATCTACACAAAGACCTGTGTGTAATCTACATAAAGACCTGTGTAGTATGAAACCAATGGCATCATAAATATCGTTAATCTTTTTATAACAAAATTTAACAGTCTGCATAGAGTCTGAACTCAAAGAAATTAACTGCTACCAAGTAAAATATGCAAGAAACAAATATAAAAATGTTGAAACAAAAAAATGTACACCGCAGTAAATCTCACAGTTACCTTCTCCAAGAAAATAAATAAAAATATGACACTATCAATAAAAAGTAGTACAAATAACAACGCAGCTGCATATATCGCACACCTCACTAAAAATTGCAAATTTGTTGAGGGACTAGAGAACCAGATTTTCATTCCATACAAAAGTTAGCTACCTTTGAGCACAACTTAAAATGATTACTAACAACACATAGCATAAACAAAAATTTATAAATCTGATAACCCATAATGAGTCTGTTGCAAGACTTCTCAAAGAAAATATTGAAGTTGAATTACCAACTTCTTAAAATTTTACATATTTCCATGAACAGTGTGTCTACCTACAATAAGTGTACATTAATATAAGTAGTATTATCTACACTAAATACATAATGATGCACACCTAATTCTACAGCTTTTAAGTTTTTTGATCTTAAGTGCTTTCAATATAAATACCTCTGTTTTTGTGTGATGTACATCAATGTTTCATGTATGTATGGGCCACAGAGTGTCATTTCCATGCATAAAAAGTAATTCATATAAGCCTGTTCCCTTATCTTTAACAGTAATCAGCGTAGGGGGTATCACTTAGTCTGTGTTTCTGAACTATTACACCATCAAATAACATTACACAATCAAAGATAGCTGAAAAACATGAAAGGAAACACACTTAACAATTATCAGGTAAGATTTATTACAATTACAGCCACCTAACAATAAGGCCACATTCATCAAATGTATAGTACCAATCACAAAAAGAAACACAGAATAGTAACAGATGCTGCTAAAAATTTTTATACACCTAAAGATACAGACGTATTTTTCAGTCCATCCTTCACCCCCCCCCCCTCCCCCCCCCCCCCCCCCCACACACACAGGACAGGATTAAAGTATTTCTGTAATTTATATAAAATACAGGATATGGAATCACTTCACATACATGGGGAACCTGAATTCATGGGATAAAATTTCAGAGTTTTTAGGAATGTTTTTGGAGTATTTTCGGAATATTTTCTGAGTATTTTGGTATTTATTTATTTAGCATTTTGTGCTCTTCGATAATCCCAATTACACTGTTGTAAGCAAAGAAATTATACACAATCAGTTAAATAAACAAAAGGAAAAAAATCAAAGATCAATGGCCAGGTTTCTCAACCGCTCAACTGCTTTAGAACCAACTTGGTGTAGTTTGTAAAGAGATCTGGCAAAAGCACATATTGGTCAGTCCAAAACAATATGTGGCACTATCTGCACCATCTCATTGCTTTCACAAGAGTCTTGCTATTCCCAGCTATAGAGTGTAGCAGCTGTCCCATATCTGATTTAACTCAGTTTGCGCCAGGTAGCATGAGGAAGATTGAAACGCTGGAGTTGCATTTTCACCACACAAGACGTCAACCAGGGGTGAAGATTACTCCAGTTTCCAAGCAGTCACAGGATTGAAACCACTGGCTAAACATAACAGTTCTCCTGGCTGGTTGGTGGCATTTCAATAAGATTTTAGAACATAAAGAAAGGAAGATTGGGCTTAACGTCCTGTCAAACTCGAGGTTGTTTGAGATGGAACACAAGCTCGGATTGTGTAAACAATGGAGAAGGAAATTGGCTGTGCCCTTTAAAAGGAATCATCCTGGCATTTACTTGGAGTGATTTAGGGGAACCACAGAAAACCTAAATCTGGATGGCCGAATGCGGGTTTGGAGCACCATTGTCCTGAATGAGAGTCGAATGTGCTAACCACTGCGCCACCTTGCTCAGTTTTTAGAACCTTGTTGAATGATATATACAGTTTATGAGAAAATATATCATCTTATGTATTCTTGTCCATAACCAAGAAAGAGCAAGCCGTCTTTTTACATGAGGCAGGGTGGTGCTGCTTATCACTGAACAGTAGTAAGCATAGGCATACCAGATACCACACACATAACCTGTCATAGCTTAACATTGACTAGATGGCTATGGGAACAGTTGAGCCATACAGCTGAACAGTACTCGGCCGATGAATAAACTAATGGCAGTACCACTGGTCTCAAAGTGTTTGCATCAGTTCCCCATGAAGATAAAGTTAGCTTTTCCAATAAATTATTGCAGCTCTTCAGATTTGCAGCTGTTTCCCATCTAACAAATTTATCTTAGAACTCTTCCATTTGGTCTATGACTGCATAGAAAAACAACAGTATCAGAAATTGAGTCCACCTTGACACAAAACACCTTATTATTTGTTTACTTGTTAATTTCTCAAACTAGTTTTGGCGACAAATGACACTATCATCAGTGGCTTTTATTAAATCTAAAACATGCAGAAAATAGCATATTATACCAATACAGTGACACATTATTACTTTTTTTACTGCTCATTTTTTGAAACATGGTTATCTATGGATACTTTCATACTACATTATTTATTGTATGTTATCGCATGTTTTTGAGAATTATTGTCTCAGTTTCTGACATATTTTCTGTACTTTTTTCTGTTGCCATTTTTTCTGAGCAAACAACATGTCATCTGCAACTCTGTGAGTGGCTGTTAGTAAACAGAAACTAATAGGTTAACTTAGTATGTCAGTAACACACACTTGGGATTACAGTAATGTTGTGGAATCCAGTTTTTGGTGTGTACTGGGCTGTTATTTAGTTATTTGTGTACTCATGTTTGTTGGACGGCATGTAGCTGATTATATACACAGAAAAACAAAACTTTTGCACTTTGCTTATGATCAGGAACATTACGCCATCTTGCTGTTCACAAGTGTCACGAGAGGTGTATTGCATGTTGCGAGAAGTCTATGAAAACTGTAGTGGGAATTGCGATGACTTCTGTTCCTTATTTATGTCTCTGTGTGTGTGTGATGGGGAAGTGGTTCTTTTACGTGTGTGTGCTTTCTGATCTGTGTCCTTGGTCAGTTCTCTCAGAGCGGTAAAGAGTGTGTTGTTGCAAAGTGTTGTGTTTTTGTTAATTACATTTTTCCCTTCCACTATAGCCTTCAGTCTGTAGTAATTTTCTTCTATTGTCAGTTGTTGCTGTTTTACAGAATGTGTAGGTCATTTTTGATATTAGGTTATGGTTTTTGTTCATTAAATGTCTGCAAAAGTTGAATGTGTGCTGTCACTCTTTAGAGCTCTCATGTACTCTGTGTACCTCGTTCAGAAGCTTCTGCTCGTTTGCCCTATGAATTGGGCCTAACATGAGTTGCATGTGAGTTGATATATTTGTCTGAGGTTTTTTCTGACTGGTCTTAGCCTTTTCTTAACTATATTGTTTGTTCTGGATGTTATTGGGATCCCTTGCTTTTTCAAGATGTTTCCAATTCTATGTGATATATTGTTATTGTAAGTTAATGTGTACCATCTGTCTCTTTTTTCCTGGTGTGTTGTGGTCTGCTGTGTTATCTGTGTGTACTGCCTCTGGCTTTTCAGATTCTTTGGTTGTGCTCTTGAGTAGCTGGCCGCTATTTTTGTGTTTCATTTTTACCTTGTTGTTGAGTTTGTTTATTATTTCTGTTTTGTAGTCATTTTCAATAGCAATTTGTTGGATTATATTAAGTTCCTGTGTGTAGTTTTCTGGTTTAAGAGGTGTTCTGTTTATCCTGTGGAGCACATGTGTGACACTGGTACTGTGGATAACAGTGCTTGTGGATGTGGGTTTTCTGTGGATGGAGAATTTATGTTGGTGGTTGTTTCTTGTCCAAGAAATTTAGTTCCTTGTTTTTTTTCTATTTCCATTGTGAAGTGGATTTGTCGGTGTACTGTTTTGATGTTGCTGTGTAGCTCTTCTAACCTGTTATGTGTTTCATCTACAAGACAGATTATGTCATCCACATATCGGTACCAGTAGATTATTTTGTACCACCATTGTTTTACAATGTTCTTGAATATTGTGTTCTCTATATGGTCCAGGAAAATGTTGGCTAAAGTTCCACTGATGGGGGATCAAATGGGTAGCCCCTTTTGTTTCAAATAGATGTTGTTATTGAAAGTGAAATAGTTTTGTTCTATGATTAGCCTAAGAATACATGAGACTTTATTTATTTGTATGTCTGAAATTCTTGAATTTTAGCTGTTGTTCTATGGGTATGTTTGTGTACACATATGTAAAAGTTAAAGCATTATCTCTCGAAATGTTATGTGAAATTGCAGCTGTTAGGTTAACAGATTAAAATTTAATAGTTGTAGCTTTGTACTCAACTAAGACTGGAGGCACTTCAACAGATGATTTTGTTAACAAGTTCGTGCCTTTATGTGAGACAGCTTGTAAGTATAAGTGTAGGATACTAATCTGTGGAGATTTCAATTTGAATTTTCAGTTGTCCACTATCTATAACTCATATGTAAATAATTTATTAAATTCTTTTGGTCTTTATATTACAACCACTGAAATAACAAGACCACATTATAAAGGTACTGTTACCTGTATTGACAATATAGTTGTATCAAATGAGTTAATGCATCTCAAGTCAGAGGTTATTAAGAGCTGGGTATCTGACCACTGGCCACTACTTCTTAGAACAGATATAACAAGAAATTGTAACACTGACTCAGTGCACATGGCAGGAAAGAAAGTATGTGTGGTCAATTATGATAATCTAAATATGTTTAAGTCTCATATTGATAAAAGTAATTGGTTGCAGGTTTATCGAGAACATGCAATAAACAGAAAGGTGGAAGAACTCATATCTACTCTTTCTGTATATGCTAAGATGTCCTTTCCCATTAAGTTAATAAATAATAAAAAGACACTTAGAGTAAATAAGGTCAAGGATGAAAAGGTGTTGAAGATCAAGAGGGAGTGTGATCAATATTATGACTGGTACAGAAGTATAGGTTCTCAAGTATTTAAAGATATGCTCACAGTGAAAAAGAAAAGATTAAGACAGGCCTTAAAGGAAGCTACGTGTAAAAAAAATGAAGATATAATACTAACATCTGAAAATAAGACACGTGCAATGTGGAATATCATTGACAGTCAGTGCAACAGGAAAATGACTTCACAGGCTGAAAGCAGTAATCTGAATGCCGCACAGTTAAGTACATTCTTCACTGAGTAGGTGCAAGAAATAATAAAGGTGATTGGCACTTGCAATATAGTCACTGACCATAAATACTACCTGAGAAACACCACAAAGCCTGAAAGTACATTTAGCTTTAAACTGGTCAAGGTACAGGATGTTACTAATATACTGAGGAGAATGAAGAACAGTTTAAGTAATGACATTTATAGTTTAAGTTCAGCCATGTTAAAGTGTGATTCAGTTCAACTGCCAGAATTGATAACACATGTAGTAAATACATGTATTTTGGAGGCTCAGTTCCCAAAGGCACTTAAGTTTGTTAAAGTCACTCCAATACACAAAAAAGGCAGCCTCTCAAGTAGTGATAATTTTAGGCCTGTTTCAATTGTGCCAATCTTGTCTAAAGTGATAGAAGCTATATTAAATAATCAAATAGTAAAACACTTCGAAGAAAACAAAATCTTCACTGATAGTCAATTTGGCTTCAGATCATGGTTAGGAACTGTTAAATCTGCCTTATCACTTTTAACACAGTGTGTGAAGCAACTAGAAAGCAAGCTAGTGGTTCAGAATAAACACTTTGATTTATCAAAAGCTTTTGACACTGTGTCTCATGAAATCTTATTGAACAAACTGCAATTCTATGGCTTTACAGCAAGTGCTCTGGAATTGATAAAATCTTATGTAAGTAATAGAGTGCAGAAGGTGGTTTTTAATGGTGCAGAATCAGATTACTCACCTGTGGGCATGGGTGTACCACAAGGTTCTGTACTTGGCCCAATTCTATTTATTATTTGTATAAATGACTTATCATGTAACATAGTTGGGCCGTCAACTAGGACTTACTTATTTGCAGATGATCTTGCAGTCTGTATAACTGCAGAAACAGCACAGAAGATGAAATAAGAAGCAGACTAGTGCACTGTCAAAGTTGAAAATTGGTGTAAAGCTAATTCCCTTTGTGTCAACCGGAAAAAAAAAAAAAGACCTGTATGTATCATGGAATAATAACACTGAACTTGAGCAGAGCTCAAATGCTGTTAATTTCCTTGGAATCTCAATTGATTCAAAATTATCCTGGGGTAGCCATATAGAAAAAGTGGGAAGCAGCATTAGCAAAGGAATATTTGCTCTAAGGAAGCTGTGTCTTTGTCTAAATGTGCCAGTACTTAAAGTGGTTTATTTTGCTTTAATACAGTGTCACATTTCCTATGGTAAAATACTGTGGGGACATCAAAGCAAGGCAGCTAATGTCTTCAAACTACAAAAGAAGGCAATAAGATTGATATGTAGCTTGGCACCCAGAGCTCACTGTAGGCCAAGCTTTAAAAAATTACAGATTATGACCCTGCCATCAATATTTATACTACAGTGTGTGCAATGCATATTAAGGAAAACTATCCGAGTTATCAACAGTATGACATGTGACATAATTATAACACAAGAAACAAGCAGGACCTAGTTTCTTTCCGATGTAACTATAAAAAAAACAAAGAAGTGCTTCTTACACAAGTCCATAAAATTTTTTAATGCCATACCCCAACATATCAGGGATCTTCCAACTCAAAAAAAAAAAAAAAAAAGAGGTAAAAGAATTTCTTCTTGAGCTCAGCATTTATGAAACTGATGAATTTTTAAGGGAGGCAAAGAATATGGTATGACTACCCTTCGTGATCAGTTTTTATATGCTTATATATATATGAGTAAGTATGTAATTTGCTAAATTTACTAGGCAATATCAATTTGTACCAGAAGTTTCTCTGTTTTGTTTTTGTGTGAAGGTACCATAATTATTTGTGTAATATTTATATTGGGTAATATTTTTCTTGTTTTTGTAATTATTTGTGTAACATTTATACTAGGTAATATTGACTTTTGTAATGCCTCAGATGATCTCTGAGGTCTCTACAACAATAAAAAATCAATCAATCAATCAATCAAATCAATATCAACAGGTACCAGTTTTGCTGTTGGGGGGGATGATCACATTCTTAATTTTCTCAATTATGTCTCCTATGTTTTTGTGGCTTCTGTTGTTTGTGTATGTGTATGTTTTCCACAGAAATGTGGGCATTTGTGTCTCCCTAGTAAGTAAGATGGGGCTTTTCTAAAGTCCATTACTGGCCTGCCCAGGATGAGAAGTTTGTGGACCTTTTGCAGGCTTGTTAAGAGTGGAGCTTTAGGGTTCTTTTGTATCATTCTATTTCTCTGGTTCTGTATCAAGGTGTGTTTGATGCTTTTTAAGAGTGTCTTTATGTTTGTTTGGTATCTTTGTGTTAGGACACTGGTTAGCATGCTTATTTCATTCTCTGCCAGAAATTCTTCTGTTTTCTCAATTTATTCTGCATCTGTTATTATGACCAAAGCATTCTCTTGGTCTGCCTTGGGTTGAGAGCATTGTGTTGTTTTAGTTTTGTGTGTATATTGTTTATAGTTTTCTCATCAAATGTGTTTTTTATTTTTTTATTTGTGTTTATGGATGGTTTGTTCTTTCTGATGATTTGTTTCATTTCCTCCATCACTAGTTCTCTCGTTAGGCCTGGGATGTTGAGACTGAATAAATCATATGACAACATGAAGATCCCACTAATATCAAAAATGATCTACACATTCTGTAACAGTCTATACCAACAACTAACAATAGAAGAAAATTACTACACACAGAAGGCTATAGTGGAAGGGAAAAATGTAATAAACAAAAACACAACACTTTGCAACAACACACTCTTTACCGCTCTGAGAGAAGTGACCAAGGACACAGATCAGAAAGCACACAAACGCAAAAGAACTACTTCCCCATCACAAACAGAGACATAAATAAGGAACAGAAGTCATCGCAATTCCCACTACAGTTTTCACAGATTTCTTGCAACATGCAATACACCTCTTGTGACACTCGTGAACAGCAATATGGCGTAATGTTCCTGATCATAAGCAAAGTGCAAAAGTTTTGTTTTCTGTGTATAGAATCAGCTACATGCTGTCCAATGAACATGAGTACACAAATAAGTAAGTAACAGCCCAGTACAACCAAAAAACTGGATTCCACAACACTACTGCAACCCCAAGTGTATTTTGCTGACATACTAAGTTCACATTTTGCGTTCTGTTTACTAACAGCCACTCACAAAGTTGCAGATGAAATGATGTTCGCTGAGAAAAAAATGGCAACAGAAAAAAGCACAGAAAAATGTCAGAAGCAGCAACAATAATTCTCAAAAACATGCCATAACATACAATAAATAAGGTAGTATGAAAGTAGCCATAGAAAACTATATTTCAAAAACCAAACAGTAATAAAATGTGACAATGTGTCACTGTGTTTGTATAACTATGCTATTTTCGACATGTTTAGATTTTAAAAAAATGCTGATGATAGTGTTATTTGTCGCCGAAACTAGTTTGGGAAATAAACAAGTAAATGAATAACAAGGTGTTTTACATCAAGGTGGACTCTATTTCTGATATTTTTGTTTTCCATCTATTCAATGTGACACCCATGTACTTTGGATTGTTTTTGTATTGTAATACACTGTCACTGAATATTAGCTGCAGACAGTTTGCATACTTGTTGCTCAGATGAAATCCTGCAACTTCCATCTTCAATCGGTTAGGGTTTATCTTCCACCTTCTGAAATACTCATATAACAACACGTGTCCTTTGTCACTATGTCTTCTGCCTCTGGGAGACGGGTTAGTTGGATCATTAGACAGATGTCATCAGCACATACAAATATGTAAGAGACAGTTCCTGGTAGGTTGTGGTATAGGGACTGACCACTGTAGGGGAGAGAACAACTACAGAGGAGGGAACAGCCATGCGGCACCTCATTTTTCTGTTTGTGGAATTTGTTGTACATGTTTTTGGAGTAAACTTAAGACAGTGATCAGATGGAGCTATATTGCTTTCCTGGACTTCATGGTTTTGACAATCACTGCTCTTCAAATAGTCCTTGTCAGGGCTATCAATTTCATATAGGTATACTTGGCTCTCAACCAAGTGTCTGCCAACATTAAAGGCATAAGAAGAGCTAAGAGCCATTATTTACTGAAGATTCTTCAAGACCATTCTGTCAATGTATGGGTTTTAAAAGAACCATACACCAATGATGATAAACAGTCTTTTGGTATAAGGGACCCATGCTCTCCAGTGGCTTGTTACAGAATAAATAATTGTGTCCCATTTAACTTCTTGCTCTTGTTTGTTGTTGTATCTGTATTGCATTGAAAATATCTGCAAAACAGTGCAAATGCTGAAAGTATGCACTCTGTAGCTTGATTGGAAACAAACTTGCTCTATACACCCACAGTAACTGATGTTAATAAGAGTAACATCCACTTTACTATCCACCGTCAATCGTTTGCTCAGTTCTGGGTCAAGTTTGCTTTCTGGCAGTGTTAGTTGTATGTTAACAGTGCCACATAGCAACAGATAGGTTTACTGATGAAGAGTTGGCCAACATGCACCTCATGTCTGGGTTCATTGAGTGCAGCAGAAGAGACGCACAATGACAATATGCTGTGCTGTTCCCACAGTGACAGGAATCATATTACAGTAGTTTTGTCTCTATACATAGGCACCTACAAGAAATCAGATCCTTCACTGCTGTGAAGATATTTTCACAGAAACAAAGATAATTAGAGTAAAAAACAAAATAAATTATAATTACATTATTACTCAGTACCAAACCACCAGAGACTCAAAAATCCCTGAACAACTACGAAATTTTGTTGGGAGAGTTTGGGCTCCCCCTGCTAAGCCCCCTTGTAGTTCTGTTGAGATTCCAACAGACAGTTTATGTATTACATTTGGTTGTAAAATTATTAAATACACAACAATTTCTGGGGGAATATATCAACACTCAGTGAAGGAACTGTACACAAAAAATTAGAGGACTATATTTTTTGAGCAATGTATTTTATTGCTACCCCATTTTTCTACATTGTGGCCAATGGTATAGTCATAAGTATATAATTGTATCATGACTTTCACATTCTCAATACATTTAATACACATTTTAAAAACACTTAGTTTAGGACTGAACATGTTTGTTAATGATAATCACAAAAACTTTATCACAGATTAAGCCAATTCTGATACATAATTTTAAGCACTGAATATACAAAACTATGTGATAAATAGTTCACAAAAACACACTTATATAGAACTATAAAAATTTCCCAAAAAAGGCCAACCACATAAGGTAACATACTAAACATGACAGTTAACAAATTACTTCACACTGATTATTTCTGACAGAATGCAAAAATGCATTTCAATGTTTGGGGACATTTGTGTATATAAAAGTGGCATTTATACAGCAGAAACACCTTCTAATAAGAGAAGAATGAAACATCAAAGAGTGTGAAAGAAAGGAACTGAATATTTTTCACACAGTTTTACTGTAAGTACTACCAGTTTGATGGTAAAAGCTAATATTTTCACATTTATTTTCATAATATAGACACATTCTGATACTACAAAGGCATGGAAAGCAAAACTCAAAATTAGTACCAACATGAGGTTGAAATTTGACATATTAGTCATTAAGGGTGTAGTTTTTAACCAGTCTTCTGTAACTCTGTACATCTCATTTCAGGTTACACCTCAAGCATTGTTAACAAAATGGAACAAGTATCAAATATTACTTTACTTCTCCAGCCCACGCACACAAATATAAGCAGGTATCACAGGATGGACCCATAAACACAAATTATGCAACAGTCCCTTCATGAGTAACAAACATGCACTTTTTCAAATGCGCTCATGTTTTAGTTTTATAAGAGTGGATAGGTTATGGGATAGTTGCAGAATCACTGGAGAGAAAAAAGTTTTTCTCTGATTTGATCTGATGCAAGTGAATTTAATATTGGGCTTCTGGGCATTCAGCCACATCGTTTCCATTTTATGCACAATATTTTGATGACAGACCCAGCATAAAGGCTGGGATGGTCACTTAAATATTGCACAAAAATGGAAATAACAGTTCATATGAACAGAAGAAAGCTCACTATTAATCACTCAACCTGAGAAAATCTCAGAAATCACAAGCAAGTTTACTTCAAATAGCCCCATTTATATTCCAAATCAAAAGAGAGCTTCCAGACATTAATTTTAAGTTCTGACAGATGTACTGGCCCCAATGCCATGCTCTATTTTTCTGTTGGACTCCCTATTACACTCAGAATCCAACTCAAGTTTTTCACAATGAGAAATTACACCTTGGGTGCACTACATACAGCTAACTACGAGGGGCGTTCAGAAAGTAAGCTCCGATCGGTCGCGAAATGGAAACGACTATGAAAATCCGATAAAGCTTTGCACAGATGTGTTGGGTAGTGTCTCTAGTATAGCCCCAGTTAGCATCACGTCGCTCTTCTCATTTCTGAGCTCGCAGTGAGTGCGTAAAGATGTCTAGAAAATAGTGTCTGCCGCCAAGTACGAGGGCCTGGTGAGAAATTTCGCCTGAAGCTATGCAGCTAACATTACATAACTGTCGTGCTGTTTCTTCTTCAAGACAATTCTCAGCCGCATTCTGCAGGGGAAATGAAGATGCTCCTGCATCGTTTTCAAATGGAAATGTTAGATTACCCACAATACAGTCCGCAATTGTCTCCCCCTGCGTTTCATCTCTGGTCACATGAACCGCTGTCTTTGAAGACAACATTTTGACACAGACAACGAGGTGTAGGCCAGCGTGGAGAATTGGCGGAAAGCACTGGCGGCTGCCTTCTATGATGAGGCTATTGAAAAGTTGGTACAACGCTATGACAAAAGTCTAAGTCAGAACGGCGACTACGTAGAGAAGTAGCTGAAAGGTGTAGCTAATTGTTAGAAGTAAAACATTTCTGATGTTCACTGTGGTTTCAATTTGGCAATCAGTCGGAGCTTACTTTCTGAACAGGCCTCGTACATTGTGTCAGTATCCATTTGTAACAAAATGGAGGCAGTTAAAGAAATGTCAACACAGACCACGAGAGAAAAGATATAATAAATGCAGGTGTAGAAGAAACATATAAGTAACAGTGGAAATAGTGACATTACAAATTTCATTTCAATTTCCACACTCCTAGTGGAACTACTACAGTACATAAAAATAATCCAATAGGTAATATCATTACAGATACAGCTAAACCACCAGAATGAGTTACATATTTAATAAAACAAACATTGCAGTGAACTGGGAAATGGGATATCAGCTTGACAGATACATCCAAGAGAAGGTATGATGACCAAATTAAATCAGTAATGTATTTTTGAGAAGCATTTTTTTTTTTTTTCAGACCATCAAATGTGGAAGACTAAAAAAAAATCTTAAGAACCAATACTCAGTGTTCAGTTCATGAATGATTGGAAGAAGTATAGTTATTTATGCATTCCTACATGATCATTAAATTCCCAAATACAATACAGTTTCAGGGCTGCAGTAAAGTGCCTATATGAAGCTGCTGAAGTTCCCATGAAAGAGGCTCTCACAACACTCACAATGTGAGCACTTTCAAAACAGAGAGTGATCATTGAAATAAGACAACAGGTCCACTTTCGTATCTATGAATGGGCAGAAATGATAGTATCATATTCACAAGGCTGTACCCTTCACTGTCACACTAACGAACACTGTTCATCAACAACTTCTGCATGACAAATTATCCATGTTACCTGACAATGTTACTCTTGCAGAAAAACAACAGATGTGGTTCATGCACAATGGGGCACCATCTCATTTTCTATCTTTAATCAAAACATTTAATGAGTGATGGATTCATCAAAATGGTCTAGCAGTGTGGTGTCCCTGTTTACTTGAATGTTATGGCAAAGTGGACATTTAAAAACATTGTGTATGCCACACATTTCAACAACATGCACAATTTACAGGAGCCTGTTTCTTGTACGTGTAATTAAATCTGATTATGGTGATGATTTTAAGACTGTCTGGGTGCATGACATGAGGCCATTGATGCCTACCAAATCTGAGTGCTTTCAGGTGTGTTTGCATGAGATCACGATTCTTTAATAAGTGCTAAAGGATATGAAAGAAAGGATGATCACACACACCTACTGGAGTGATGAGAAACTAATGGTTGTCCTGACAGAACGGCCCATACATTAACAAGTCTTTGTTTTCACAAATATGCTTGCAGGACTTTTGTTAGATTTTGACAAATATTATCTCCAGTATGAACATGGTACCCATTTTAAACACCCTGTACCCAAAGTGTTAAATTTAAAAATGTAAATTCTGTCTTTCAGTCACGAATAGACTGAAAAAAGAAATGGACTGCTTGCAGACATGCAATCAGGAAAAAATACAGAATGCTTTGACAACATTATGCTATTAAATTTCCACACAAGAAAATCCATAGCAGGAGTTGGACCACATAGGTTACATATTCATGCAAGTACACTAAGGGAAAATTGACAGCCAACAAGTCACTAAAAACTAGTGGCTATCACTATAAAATAATGGAAGCATCATTATTTTGTTGTTTTATAATTTCAAATTACAAATTCACACAAAAATGCAATATAAATTTAAACTGTTGGGATACAGGAAATTCTGTTTAGTATAGACATCAATGTGTTATAGACTACTATTACAAAGCATATGTTAAACACTCCTTTGCAAGATGCACTAACAATCGACAAAAGACAAGATCAATTTTATTTATTTTCTGAGAAAACACACACATCCTGATATCAAGTATAAAAGAATAAGATAGGTTTTAACATTCAGTCGACAAGGTCATCTTTAGAGGTGGAGCACAAGCTCCGATTGTAGAAAGATGGAGTGAAGGAAATCAGGAGAGTAACCTTTACAAAGGAACTACCTTGGCTTATCCTATTTGGGTAAACCATGGAATATTTAAGTCTACATGACTGGATGGGGATTTGAACCACTGTCCTCCCACACAGTTCCAGTGTCTTACCACTGTGCTACCTCATATGGTCCTGATCTCAAGTGTTACATGTCCATATATGACAAAACTCCTGTCACCAAGGAGTCTGCGCTGTTGAATCTTGCAACGTTATTAGAGTATTTTCCGTGAAATTTCAGTCTTAATAATAGTTCTTGGGTCAAGAGGTGAAAGAGCTGGACACTGAAAAGAATTAAAAATACAACATTTAAAAATAATTATGCAAAATAATAACAATACCAACAATAACAATAATAATAAATAGTGAAAAACATTAAAATATACAGGGTGGCCAAAATAAAAATAGGCACAGTAACACTGACAGAAATAACTTGCTGTCACATGTCTGAACCACTGGAATAAATATAGTTACTTATGACACTTCTACATGATCATTAAATTCCCAAAAGGAGATAGCTGAGAAAGCAGTAAGTGTAATATTCACTGTTTCTGCAATGTCATCTCAAGAAGAGATTGTTGCTGGTGCAAGGCTACGAAGCACAGCTGCTCTCACACCAACTGGGACTCTTGCAGTCTCTAATTATCTCTCTGTTGTTTAGATTATGTTGGCATGCAATGTAAAAATAGCTTTTCTGGTCAGTTTTATTTTCATCACCGTATACTAGTAACTATAATAAAGAAATATGTTCTCACATTGTCAACAAACAAAACCACAGCAAATGAATAAAACTGCTCTCATACTGTGCACATGTGAAAGGCACGAAAATTCTTTTTCTAAGACCTGCAAAGTACTTGATGGTATGTAAAGGCAGATTACGAAATGAGGATCAGATTATTTAAGAATTGCATAAAAATGGTGACAAAAAGGAGACAGCTGAGAAAGCAGTACATACAATATTTACTGTTTCTGCAATGTTTGTTGCTGGTGCAAGACTATAAGGGTCAGCCACAGTTGGAAAGAGCACACGTGTGTTTCCAGTATGGGTATTCATCTCTGCAGTACAGTGCACACTATTCTGGAACTTCTTGACATTAAAACTGTGTGCTGGATCAGAATACCTTTGCCCTTTTTCAGCAAAGTTCTTATTGGCTAAAGCTATGCAGGCAGATTCTCAGATGCTTAACAGCTTTCATTTGCTAATATCTTTCTCCTATGGTACAAATTCTGCATGAGGAGGAGAATAGTGTTTGAAGTCCTGTCAAAAACAAGGTCATTAGAGACAGAGCACAAGCAAGGATAAGGGAAGTATGGGGAAGGGAAACAGCCATTCACTTTCAAAGGAACCATCCCAACATTTGCATGTGGCAATTTAGGGAAATCATGGAACACCTAAATCTGGATGACCAGACGTGGGTTTACATCTTCATCTTCCCCAATACAAGTCCAGTGTGCTAACCACTGAGCCACATTCCTCAGTAGATCCCACATCAGTTTTCCTGTATATCTTACTGGATTAGCACTCCCAAGCGAAAGGATTTTATGATTTTTGGTATAAATAGAATATAGATTCCAAGTTCATAATTACACTGGCACAATATACAATAATTCCAACACACTGAGGAACAATAGTCAGTGCGATAATGTGAGGCAAATACAATAAGAAAGATCAATAAGGGTGTAGCAAGTAAATGAGGTAAGTGAAGGTAGCTAAACATTAGATAAAACAAGTACATAAAGAAGTGTAGCACATTATCTGAAATGCAAATAGCTATTATGTTGTTATATCTAATACTGAGTGGGAACAACATTCTGCATAGAGTCATTCCACGTTAAGTGCCCTAGGGCTCCCAGCCCAGCCATCTTCAATTTTGATGAAATTTGTACAGGATGCACCTGAGGGCCTTACATGAACATATGCAAAGTGTCAGGCTCACCTGTAACTTGGTTGAGGTGCTAGAGCTATTTTCGTGAAGACCACTTTTACAGAGACCGAAAAGTCGTGAAGAAATCATCAAGTTTGCCATTCCATTGTTCCTAATGTAAAAGAGCTAGACTCTTGCTTCTGGGTATAGTAGTACAACTTTGTGTGCTCTATACACAAATGTTGCAAGCAGAGTTCAGAAAGCAATGCATTTGGCATAACCTCAGTTCAAAGTGGGCAATAAATCATGTCACGAGAAATTTGCCCTATAGTTTAACGAGGCATAAGTAGTGGAGAAAGTGCGCTATGGACCTGGTCTTTTGCCAAACTACTGTCTGTCTGGATGTTAAGTATATCACGAATTTTGGCCTGGATTGTGTGTTTAATTACTGTGCTACCATCCTATAAATTTGCTAAAAAACATGAATGTATCAAAATATACCCATGTTCAAAGTCATGTATCTCAAAATGGACACCTAGCACATTACATTCATTAACACCAGTCAACAGAGCACATTTCATACAGTTAGAAGAACTTATTTTCATTGTGATATCTCTTTGGGTAAGATGCAAAAATGTCACCTAAAATGTGGAATTTTGTTGATTATGTCAACATTGTTTAAATATTCATTTTGCTGTTTATTCGGTGATTTTTAAACCTGTTTGTGACAGGTTCATTGCTCAATTTAACCATTTAACTGTACTAGAGACTGCTACAAAATTTTTGGGAAGCTGAATGCTTATTAAATATATTTCTTTTCTTTATTTAAGACTTGACAATTTGATTTTAGTGTCTGAAGCATATCAAGTTGTTGCTAAAACGGAAGAACAAGATCAAGATAGTGTATGCAGTTTTGGAAATACTGATTCCCCACGCCATTTAATGACTGAAAGCTGTAAAGCAACTTTCCTTAGAAGAACAAGAATTACTGACTTGATGGAGTGGTTTACACTATACTGAAAATACTCAACTATGCTTCCATCATGAAGCTTCACTCCTAACAAGATTTGACTTTTTGCAAAGATCATGCTGCAGCCCATTTGGCAAGAAAAGCCACACAACACGGGAAAGCTTGCACTCAATCAACACAGAAACAGCTGACCTACTAAAAAGGATAACCATGTCTGATATTAAACCAGGCCAAAAAATGTGCCCTTCCTGTAGAAAAGAATTTGATACACTGAAATATTCACAAATAGATGTTACATATCAGTCAGATGAAGATGATGTTGGTCACAATTTGAATACAAGCTTAACATCTGTTGGAATATCACCATTAAAATTTCAATGAATTGGTGCAAGGGATACAAAAGGATATGCAAAGCGCAAAATGCATCAAGTTGAAGGTGCAATTATTAAGAAAATTGCAGAAGTGGGAGGACTTGATCCCAGTGAATTGGAGCAACCATCCACAAGCAAGCAATGCTTGACCTGTTCAGATTACATTGAGCTGATCCAAGAATTGAAAGAAAAATCACATATTTCAAATAATAACAAGAAAATTCTAATTTTGACCTTAGTTCCTCAAAGTTGGTCTATCAAAAAGACTATGGAATAATTTTGTGTTTCAGAAAGAATGGTAAGGAAGGCTACGGAAAGCTGAACAGGGAATATTGGCACAGCTCAGAGGTAAATGTGGGAAAACCTTTCTGAGAATCTGAAGGCAAGAGTCATAGAACATTTTTATGAAGAAGAGTTTAGTCAGATTTGTCCAGTAAAAAAGGACTGTATTACTGTTTGGATAGATGGAGAAAATTTTAAAAAACAGAAATACTTATTACTGAGCAACTTAAAAGAAATGATTGTTGCGTACTGCAATAAAAATGGTCTGGAAATTGGATTTTCCATATTTTGTGAATTAAGGCCAAAATGGTGTGTGACTGGAGGCACAGCTAATTCACATTCAGTTTGTGTCTGCACAATACATCAAAATGTGCAATTAATGTTGGCACATAGCCCAAGAAAAGAAGATTACAAAATTTTACTGAGCAAAATTGTCTGTAATTTAGAAACAAAGGATTGTATACTTCATCGCTGTAAAGTATGTCCAGGAACAGAAGCTCTAAATGAATATTTAGAAAGCACTTTTGCAGATATTGATCCTGAGGATACAATTCAGTTCAAACAATGGACTAACAGTGATAGAGATACACTTGAAACCAGAGAAATGACAGTTGAAGAATTCATTGAATTATTAGTTACAAAACTATTGGCCCTTTCTACTCACCACTACATTGCAAAGCATCAGTGCAAGCATTTGCAGTTCACTAAAGAAGGTCTCAAACCAGGAGAATTGATTATATTAATGGAATTCATGGAAAATTACTCCTTTATTGTTCAAGATGCAGTGCAGGGATGCCATTGGGAAAATAGTCAAGCTACAATACATCCATTTGTATTTACTACAAAGGTAATGAAGACCCAAAGAGTGTCAGCTTCTGCATAATCAGTGATTGCCTCCGACATGACACAATTGCAGTGCACGTGTTTTTAACGTACTTGATCAAATCCATTAAGTGAATTTTTAAAGAAATTAAGCAAAGCCATTATTTTAGCGATGGTTCTGCAGATCAGTACAAAACTTTTAAGAGCTTCCTAAATGTTTGCCATCATAAAAAGATTTTGGCATTACTGCAGAATGGAATTTTTTCAGAACAAGCCATGGGAAATCACCATGTGATGGAACTGGGGGCACAGTTGAGCATTTAGCATCAAGAGCTAGCCTTCAATGCCCAATTGACAACCAAATCTTAACACCAACTGATCTGTTTGAATACTGCAAAAAAATGTTCATGGTACTGAATTTATTTATATAAAAAAAGAAATTATTGAAGATGCAAAAATTGATCAAGAGAAATGTTTGGAGGATGGATATACAGTGTCTGGTACAAGAGACCATCACCATTTTGTGCCAATTGATGAAAAGCGACTTAAGATTCACAGAGTATCAAATGATACATTGTCCTTTATAGCAAATGTTAACCGACATGCTAAAGTTGCTACTAAACATGTTGCCATTGATGAACTACAGCCTGGCCAGTATGTTTCTTGCGTTTATGATGGGAAATGGTGGATAGGAAATATCTGTGAAGTTTCATGTGAAGAAAAAGATGCCTTGATTAATTTCATGCATCCTCATGGAGCTGCTCAATCAATACATTGGCCTACTAGAAAAGACATATGCTGGATCCCAGAACAACAGATAATTGCAGTCATACCAGTCCCAGCTGCTTCAATGATGGGGCGGCAATACAGTTTGCCGGAAGCAATAGTTTTGGACATCAGCAAAAAATTTAAAACATTTAACAATTGAATAATTCTGTATTACAGCTTTGGAACCACAGAGAGACCCAAAAAAGGCTTGGAAACCTGAAAGATACCCACATTCAGACTTGGGAACCCGCTAGATATTAGCATTGCGGCTTGGGAACCTGCTAGACACCCACTTTAGGCTTGGGAACCTGCAGTAAAGAAACCCACCCGTGGCTGGCCTTGCATGGCTATTGGGCATGGCCCCTTGGCGATAGCGTTACCAGTCTTCAGATTGGTAGTGGCATAGCCACCATGGACCAACAGAAGGATTTTCCGAATTACCAAAAGAGTCAATAGTTTAGGCAAATTTTTTGCACCTTACCCAAAGAGGCACCAAAACAAAAATATATTTTTCTAATGGAACGAAATGTACTCTGTTGAATGGTGTTAATGAATGTGCTAGGTGTCCATTTTGAGATACATGACTTTGAACAAGGGTATATTTTGATACATTCATGTTTTTTAGCAAATTTACCGGATGGTAGAACAGTAATTAAACACACAAGCCAGGCCAAAATTTGTGATATACTTAACATCCAGACAGACAGTAGTTTGGCAAAAGACCAGGTCCATAGCGCACTTTCTCCACTACTTATGCCTCGTTAAACTATAGGGCAAATTTCTCGCGACATGATTTGTTGCCCACTTTGAACTGAGATTATGCCAAATGCATTGCTTTCTGAACTCTGCTTGCAACATTTGTGTGTAGAGTACACAAAATTGTACCATTATACCCAGAAGCAAGAGTCTAGCTCTTTTACATTAGGAACAGTGGAGTGCCAAACTTGATGATTTCTTCATGACTTTTCGGTCTCTGTAAAAGTGGTCTTCACGAAAATGGCTCTCTCATCTCAAACAAGTTACAGGTGAGCCTGAAACTTTGCATAAGTTCATGTAGGGCCCTCAGGTACATCCTGTACAAATTTCATCAAAACTGAAGATGGTCGAGCTGGGATCATCATCTAAACTGCGTCACTTGACATGGAATGACCCCATAACAAAATCCAGAACAACAACAAAATTATTTTACAATATACAAGTAATGTACTTTAAACATTAAACCATTCAGACATCTTTATACACTACATATGTAGGTTGGAACTTAAATAGTGGCAACACTGCTGTGGAGACACTATGCAATGGAATCTACAATTGTCGCTGATAGCACACATTGTTGACATACCTACCTTACCTGCGAGCAAATGGACTCACCCATCCCACGTCACCAGTGTGCGTACAATCGAGGCCAACACAGTCACTTGTGAGTGAGCGGTCTAACGTAACTGTGTTACTATGTTTTCGAAACAGGAACACCAGAGTTGGATAAAGACTGAATGTTCCAGAGCTCGTACAGCACAACAGTGTCATCAAGGTTTTCAAGAGGTGCGCAGGGAATCAGCATTGCCATGCGGAACAGTGGCACATTGGGTAAAAGCCTTCAACGAAGGTCAGCAAACTGTGGCAGACATGCATCGAGCAGGTAGTCCTTGCATCTCTGAAGAAGAACTGCATGCTGTTGCCACGTTAGTGGACAGTGATCGATGCCATATGATTAGTGAGCCCGCCCACGAAACCGGATAAGTGCATACAACTGTGCTTCGCATCCTGAAGGAATGCCTGGGCATGCGAAAAATTGCATCAAGATGGGTTCTGCAGGACTTGACGGAAATGCAGAAATGGATGTGTTACGACACTGCTCAGATGCACTTGGAGCACTATGAGTGCGAAGGAGAGGCTTTCTTACACCGTATCGTAACACTGTATGACACATGGGCCACATCGTAAAAGCCAAAACTGAAACACCAATCCAATGAATGGTGTAATTATGGCTCACTGCGAAAGTCAAAAGTGCGTCAGAGCCCCATTTGTATGGTGAAAGTTATGGTGATTCTCATGTACGACTGTGATGGTGTTATCCTTCCTCCATGGCAGATCATCAATGCACAGTATTACTGTTCATTTTTGGAGCGTCACCTGTGACCAGCTATGCGAAACGAGCGGCAACACTTTCTGCGCAACCCACCCATCATTTTGCACGACAATGTGAGGGCACGTACAGCGCAAGCTGTGGCTGCTCTGTTCAGTCGATGGGACTGGAAAGTACTGTACCATCCACCATACTACCTGGACTTAAGTCCTCGTGACTTTGATTTGATTACGAAGATGAAGGAACCACTTTGTGGCATTCACTCCAGAACTGTTCCAGAGATTCGACAGGCAGTAGACTGCTCCATTTGCACCATCAACAGAACAGGCTCTGGTATACTACGCCTTCCACATTGTTGCAACAGGTTCTACACAACACTGGTGACTATTTTGAAGGACAGTAACAGGTGCAAACATGTAACTCTTTCGTATCTGTTGTGAATAAATAGTTGCCACTATTTAAGTTCCAACCCTCGTGTAAACACTTCAGATCTTTTGTTACCTGTGAGCTGTCTCACTCACTTTCAAGGTTTAACAGGAAGTTTGGATTCATGTTCCTATGGTCACAAAACTTACTGTGTATGAAGCCTACCACACATGACATTCGCGCTATCCTTTCACATATTCTTCCAAAATTTTCTGCACTCTGCAGTCACAAGCTTCTATCTCTGTTTGTTTTTTTTTTTTTTTTTCTTCCCTACACTAGTTCTCTCCATATTACTGAAACAACCAGATCACTCAAATTATACAACTGTCATGTATTATTCTATGACCTTTAACTCCACAATTCCCTCAATGACATTCTCACACTATACGACGAGCTCTGGTTCACCTCACTATCCTCCCTAATTCAATCCCCCAACAGAAGATATAAAATAGTCTATCTTTTTGGACCCTTTAACATACATTACTGCATTTTCAAATTCTAAAGCAGATTATTACATGTTTTTTTAAACTTAGAGCATGCATTATTTTCCTTTTTGTATTCCATATGGATTCACTGTAGTTATATACATCACCTATTATGATTCATTTCCTTAGCACACTCTTACAGTGAGGCATACAGAAACAACAACAAATAAACAGCAGACTCACATTGCATTTTTCTCGGAGTTTCATGGCTTCTGGAACTTTCGAATCCAAAAACTTCTTCCTCGTGTCATATGCAGGATGGGTAGACAAGAATTCAATTACTTCCTCAGATTCACTATCACTGAGTGATTTCATCTTCTCCCAAAATGCACTGGCCTCCCTTACATCCAGACATGCCTGTGAAAAGAGTATTATTTAACTAAATTATGCAAAATGGGGAAACAATTTACGAAGTAACCAACGGTAGGCATGACATCATTGTGGCCACATAAATAGTAATAAGGAAGCAGCAGAGAGAGAGAATGGATTGGTTCATTCAGGTGTTAGAAAAAATAATATGATTATCATGTCCAAATCTTCCAACTTCTCTGCAAAGTACTATACTATTTTATGTTTTCAATTTTTAGTATAATATCTGTTGAAGTGTTCTGAGCTGTCAGTATGTTCGATCCTATTGGTACTGTACTGATATACTGTGATACCAGACCCCATTACTGCCAACAAGGACAAACTATTGCTGTCTGCTTGGTTTCTGTATCTATCACAACAGTTACAAATTGACTAAAACTAACTAGAGTTTCCTGCGTGGGGGGGGGGGGGGGGGGGGGTAGACAAAAATATGGCAACACCAAAAGCAGGACACATTATCTTGCCCTATACGGTACAGGAAAACTGTTGGCATTGAAAACAGCTTCCAATCATCTTGGAATGGATAAACATAAGTCCTGTATGGTTTTCAACAGAATCTTATATACCATTCTTCCTGCAATATATGGTATGTTCAGGTAACGATGATGTGGGTGGATAGTGATTGTCTCTCTCTCTCTCTCTCTCTCTCTCTCTCTCTCTCTCTAAAATAGACCACAAAGACTCAATAATATTGAGGTCTGGTGAATGTGGCAGCCAGGGGAGATTCTCAGTTCATCCTCATGCTCACAAAACTAATCCTAGATGATGGGAGCTGAGTGAAGAGGGGCCCTGTCATCTTGGAACACCATCACAAGCGAACAAATATTGTGCATGGGAAGGACATGATCAGCCAAACAGGTCAGATAATGCTTGGCAGCAATGCGACCTTGCAGAATAACCACTGGGCCCACGGAATACCATGATATTGCCGCCCAAATCATTACCAAACTCCTGTCATGTTTCACTCTTAGCAGCAAGCAGTCTGCATCACAGGCTTGGGATGACGTACGCCAGATGTACACTCAGCTGGAAGTTGGAAACAGTGTGACACAACACTCATCAGACCAAATGAGTTACTTCCATAGTCCAGGTTTTATGGCTTCAACACCATGCTTTTATATTACAGGCTTTTGCATCACAGATGAGTGGTTTTGGAATTCCATATCACCCTTAAGTTCCCATGTTACAGAGTTCTCCCTTTAATACTGTCTGTCACTATCACTCAACACTAGTGCTACCAGGCGTCCCGTATTTCCCAGGGTATTCCGTATTTCTGAGATAGTTTTGAATGTGCCACTGGGACAGGCTCTGGCCCATATTTCAACTTTGTTCAATTATTACTGTGAAATCTTTCACACTACAGGTGGCAAGTATGTATTATCTACACATGTACCACATGAAGATACAACTAGCGTGGCTATCAGTCTTTAATAGTGGCGGGCAGGGCCAATATTCACTGATTCCCATCCACTCGTGTGGCGCCATGTCTCTCTATTTGCCTCTGTCTGCTTGTTTTATATTCTTCTATTTGTTTATTATCCACCTCACTTTCATTGTACAATTTTGTGTTTAACATTTCCATTTGTTTGCTAACTAGTTTAAATTCTATGTCAATGCATGTTAACAACACTGGAAGGATTTTTTAATTCCATTTTTGGTTGTCATTCTAGTTTATTGTTTTCCAAGAACTGCTACATGTTGAGCACGTTAAGCTTGTGAATTATTTCTAAAACTATGGACAAAATGAGTGATTTAAGTGATAGTGACACAGACAATTCATCCAGAAATGGTGGAATACCTTCTAAGAAAGATAAAAGGCTGACTAAGTATAATCAGAACTGGGACAATAGTTGTTCCTAGTTAAGACAAGTAAAAGAAAGCTTGTACAATGTGTACTGTTGCCTGTGCAATACAGATTTCTCATGTGCTCATGGAGGCATTGCTGGTGTAAAACAACATGTATCTACTAAATCTCACATGACTGTTGTTAGCAATAGAGCATCAAGTATCTTATGCAAATATTCTGCGAAGTGTGAACCATCTGCCTTGGAGACAGACAAGATTATTGCTGGAGGACTTGCATTTGTTTATCACACGGTAAAGTATTCTCTTAGCTACAATAATATGGATTGTTCACACAAATTATTACCATATAGCTGCAGTGATTCAAAAATTGCCACTGTTTTAGCTGTGGAAGAACAAAAGTAGAAGCTATTATATATGAAGTATTAGCCAAAGAATCTGTTAAAAATATTTTATAGGCCACCCAAGAAAAAAATCTACACTTTTCTATAGTGACAGATGAAATTAATTAAAAAATAAATGTTTCCGATTTGCTTACGATTCTTTGATTATGATACTGGGGTTGTACACCATCCACTGGAATTTGTAGAATATAACAATGCAAGTATATATTAGGTTTTGAGGTTATTAATATACACACTGGAGACAAATGGATTGTTTTTAAATAAAATTTCAGCATTCACTGCTGACAACATAAATGTAAACTTCAGAGGAAACCATTCCATTTATACACTTCCTTTAGCTAAAAATGATGAATTCTCAAAGCTGGCTGCCATGTCCATAGTCCATATTCTCCACAACGCCACAAAATACAGAACTGATAAACTGAAAATGGATGTAGAAAGTTTGATACTGAAAATATGCAGTCACCTCAATAGATCTGTGAAATGAAGAGCAGACTTGCAACTCCAATTTGAAGTGAATGAGGTTCAATGGGAAGAAATAACAAAACATGTTGCCACGAGATTTTTCTCCCTTGGTCCTGCTGTCGAAAGAGAATTACAAATGTGGTCTGCACTAAAATCTCATTTTCTGGAATTCTGTAAAGCATGTCCTCATCTATTATGAAAGATAATCACATGTAAGAAGAGGAGGAAAAAAACTTTGGTGTATTAGTCATTTCTGCCTAATATAACTTTTTGATAATGAAAAAGACTAATTCACATTCTCTGTCAATTGCTGAATGCATGGGATTTGCAAAAAGCATAACAAAGAATAAAAGACGACTTTTTTTGGAAGTAAGGCACTAATGCAAAAGAATCTATTCGGAATGATTTTCTGCAGTTCTACACCAATTTTGTAGGATATTTGTTACCATGATATGATTTCTCAGAAAACAACATCCTTTCCAATATGCTGTTTTTAAACTTAAAATCACCAATAAATTACGACCATTTTCAAAAAGCTGTGTAACTTTTAAGGATCAATCAACTGAGTATAGACTCCTTATACAAAGAATTTTAAATAATTAAAAGAAGCCTGGACAAGGCACAGTCTTTCAATGACAAAAATAAGAGTGCAATGGATAAATGCTAGAAAATCATGGAAGATTTTTCAGGAATGAAATCCCTAACATTTTGCACATCCCTAGTTCCAACTGCTTCAGAAAAAGGATTTTTTTTACAGATGGCATTAAAATGAACTGGTGTATGAAATAAATGTACCCGAATTTGGTAAAAAGTGAATTAATGACCATTTTCAACTATGATTATAACTGCATTGATTTTTTAAAAAAAAATTGTCAAATCAAACGAAAGAATGTTAAAACTTACACATTATTCATTAAAATATAATAAAGACCAATAAATCACAAAAAACTCTCCCAGGCAAACAAGGGAAATCCCATTTTTTTGCCCAACTGAACATTTGTCCCTTACTGGGTAAAAAAACTGGCAACACTACTCAACACACACTTTCATCTGTTATGTGACTTAGCACATGGTGTTTTTTCTGCTTTCCCTGAATGCAGTATAAATGTTCAATACAGTGTCTCTTAAAACACCAAACACTTTGGCTACCTTGACTATGGAAGCACCCACCATACGAGCACCAACAATTTGCCTACATTCGAATTCACTTAGCTCCAACATAATGCACTCATGATGCAGAACATTGACCTGACCATGGCTGACACTTGCAACATATTTGGGGGCATTAACAGGTGCCATTTGTGATAAAATGTAACAGCACCACCTGCAGGCTTGGCTACCATCTGCTTTTATTTGTTTACTTATTTCTTTGTTTACTTAACCTAAAATGATTAGGGCCAGGGTTTCACACACACACACACAGTACCTTTTATACAGCGTAGTTACCTAAGAAATAACAATTTCAATGTGACAAATAGTATTAAAATGATTTGAGTGTATATAGTGACAATGTGAGAAAGTAATACTGACAATCAACTAATAAAGTTAATACTTGCAGTACTTGTACCACCACCATTACTACTACTACTACTACTACTACTACTACTACTGCCACTAACAATGGTGATAACACTAATAATAATAACAACAATAATAATAATAATTATTATTATTCTTTCCTGTCTCGGACGTTATGTCTGGTTAAAAATGGAAAGTGAGGCGGACCTTGATCAAGCGTGACTTCCTTTTAACTGTACAGTATATGTTACATTGCATTTAGGAACTTATGGGTAATTGAACATGTATCAATAATTACACATGTCTGTAGTTGTATATGTATGTTTGGATGTAGCTGTATTGCGTTGATGTACTGGTGGATATTGTGTGGTATGACTCCTGTAGTTGATAGTATAATTGGTATAATGTCAACTTTATCCTGATGCCACATGTCCTTGACTTCCTCAGCCAGTTGGATGTATTTTTCAATTTTTTCTCCTGTTTTCTTCTGTATATGTGTTGTATTGGGTATGGATATTTCCATTAGTTGCGTTAATTTCTTCTTTTTATTGGTGAGTATGATGTCAGGTTTGTAATGCCGTGTTGTTTTACCTGTTATAATGGTTCTGTTCCAGTATAATTTGTATTCATCATTCTCCTGTAACATTTTGCGGTGCATACTTGTATGGGGGAACATGTTGTTTTATTAGTTTATGTTGTATGGCAAGTTGTTGACGTATTATTTTTGCTACATTGTCATGTCTTCTGGGGTATTCTGTATTTGTTAGTATTGTACAGCCGCTTGTGATGTGATCTACTGTTTCTATTTGTTGTTATTATTATTATTAATTATTAGTGTTATCATTATTAGTGGCGTCACCGGTTGGGATGGATGAGCGGTTCTAGGTGCTACAGTCTGGAACCGTGCGACCGCTGCGTAGGAGTAGGAGTAGGAGTAGTAGTAGTAGTAGTAGTAGTAGTACAAGTACCAGTAATAATAACAATAATTATAATTATAGTTATTACTATTATTATTGTAGTAATAATAATAATAGTGCCAATAGGTGTACAAAATAGATATTTTATGATATAGTTCTGGGGAAAGGAAATATAAGGAGACTGCACCAGCTAACAATACTGGGAAATGAGGAAGATTTAGTCAGAAGGAAGGATGTACAAGGGTAATGGATACACACAGGGACAGTGGCAATCATTATTGTTGCTTTAGTAGGTACGTCATCAACTGTCTGGAGATGTTATTCAGTTCTTTAATATAATGCAGGAGCAGTGGCTATTTGTAAGTATACATTTTGGGTGTTCACAAATTTTTAGATTCAGAAAAATTTGAGAATGTGAAATCAAGAGCATCTGGTGTATAACAGTTATGATTATCAACAAGTTTTCACAACTACAGCCACTGCCAATAATAATAATAATAATAATAATAATAATAATAATAATAATAATAATAATACCCGTGGAGGCTCGGGAAAAGAATAGGCCTCTGCTCTGTTCTGCCAGTCGTAAAAGGCGACGAAAAGAACAAACCACTAATAGGGCTAACCCCCCTTTTAGTGTGATTAGTTGGTTCAGGACAGAACTAATGAAGCCTCGGACAAGCGCTGTCATGGTCGGGGACGACGCTTGAACCCTATGCCCGTCCACAATGGTAACGAGACTGCTAGCCACACAAAAAATGATTTAAATCCAAATAGAGGTGTTTTGCAGGATATGCTTCCTGCAACCACTCTAGAAGGAAAACAAAGACAGAGGACGAGATGGTCAGATGAAGTTAACCGACACCTCATGTTCTGTTATTAGCAAGCAAGAAACTTAGGAACAAACACAACTGGATACAGATCACAAGTATATACAGCATTTATTACCAGATACCCAGAATTAAAATTTTTAACTGAACAACGACTAGCTGATCAGATCCATGTAATAATCAAAAATAACAGGATACCCCAGTCAGAATTAGAAAACATCAAACAAGTACAACAAATACTAGAACAAAATAATGTGCAATCAGAAGAAGAACAAAATACAGTAATGGACTCAAACATCCCAGAGCCAACAAACAAAGAACAACACGCATCAATTAAACAATCAGAGGAAAACTAAATCTTAAGACAGCCACCAGGACAAGCACAAATAGAACACAAAGTGACACACACGTTAGATATAGAAGAAAAATTTCAGCTGACATACATAGAATACAAAGACACAAATACAGACATTAGACCATTCTTGCATAGAACACCAAATAACCCACAAGTCGAAACAACAATAAAAACTATCAACACAATCATACACAACAAAATAAATGAAAATACAACTATGGAAGAGTTACAACTACTGATTTATATAGGAGCACTCACTACACTAAATATACACACTAGGCAGAGATCAGAACCAGCCAACACACAGAAGAAACCCACAAAACCAGCATGGCAACACAGGCTACAGATCAGAATAGAAAAACTGAGAAAAGACATCAGACAGCTAACACAATTTATAAGAAACGAAATATCAGACAAAAAACGAAAAAGGTTGGGTAAAATCTCACAACAAGAAGTGATACAGCAGTTAAATGAAAAGAAGCAGAAATTACAAGCATTGGCCAAACGACTTAGAAGACACAAAAAAGTGAAAATAAAAGGAAACAAAACCAAACATTCAACACAAACCAAAAGAGATTACAAGACTATAGATAACACACACATTAAAATAGACAATCCACCAAACATAACAGACATGGAACACTTCTGGAGCAACATATGGTCCAACCCGGTACAACATAACAGGCATGCATGGTGGATACAAGCAGAAACAGACACATACAAGATGATACCACAAATGCCTAAAGTGATAATTTTCCAACATGAAGTCACCCGAGCAATTAATTCTACGCACAATTGGAAAGCCCCTGGAAAAGTTAAACATCAAATTTCTGGCTAAAGTAGTTCACCTCAACACATTCACATCTAACTAAATTATTTAACAGTTACATTGCAGACCTATACCCATTCCCTGATACACTTCCACATGGAGTAACTTATCTGAAACCTAAAGATCAAGCAGACACAGCAAACCCAGCTAAATATCGCCCCATAACATGCCTACCAACAATATACAAAATATTAACTTCAGTCATTACACAGAAATTAATGACACATACAACACAGAACAAAATTATAAATGAAGAACAAAAAGGCTGTTGCAAAGGAGCACGAGGACGTAAAGAGCAACTAATAATAGATGCAGAGGTGACATATAAAGCTAAAACTTAACAAAGGTCGCTACACTACGCATACATTGATTACCGAAAAGCTTTTGATAGTGTACCCCACTCATGGTTACTACAAATATTGGAAATATACAAAGTAGATCCTAAATTGATACAGTTCCTAAACATAGTAATGAAAAACTGGAAAACCACACTTAATATCCAAACAAATTCGAATAATATCACATCACAGCCAATACAGATTAAGCGTGGCATATACCAAGGAGACTCATTAAGTCCTTTCTGGTTCTGCCTTGCTCTGAACCCACTATCCAACATGCTAAATAATACAAATTATGGATACAATATTACTGGAACATACCCACACAAAATCACACATTTGCTATACATGGATGATTTAAAACTGCTGGCAGCAACAAATCAACAACTCAACCAATTACTAAAGATAACAGAAGTATTCAGCAACGATATAAATATGGCTTTTGGAACAGACAAATGTAAGAAAAATAGCATAGTCAAGGGAAAACACGCTAAACAAGAAGATTACATATTGGATAAACACAGCGACTGCATAGAAGCGATGGAAAAAACAGATACCTATAAATATCTAGGATACAGACAAAAAATAGGATTCTATACCAATATTGACCTACTCATTTGGAGTAGTGAAATGGAGTAACACGGACGTAGAAGCACTCAATACACTTACACGATCACAATGCCACAAATATAGAATACACCACATACATTCAGCAACAGAAAGATTCACATTAAGCAGAAAGGAAGGAGGAAGGGGATTTATCGACATAAAAAACCTACATTATGGACAGGTAGACAATTTAAGAAAATTCTTTATAGAACGAGCAGAAACTAGCAAAATACACAAAGCAATCACTCATATAAATACATCAGCTACACCATTGCAATTTCATAACCATTTCCACAACCCTTTAGATCACATAACATCAACAGATACGAAGAAAGTAAATTGGAAAAAGAAAACACTACATGGCAAGCACTCATATCATCTAACACAGCCACACATAGATCAAGACGCATCCAACACATGGCTAAGAAAAGGCAATATATGCAGTGAGACGGAAGGATTCATGATTGCAATTCAGGATCAAACAATAAACACCAGATATTACAGCAAGCATATTATTAAAGATCCCAATACCACAACAGATAAATGCCGACTTTGCAAACAACAAATAGAAACAGTAGATCACATCACAATCGGATGTACAATACTAGCAAATACAGAATACCCCAGAAGACATGACAATGTAGCAAAAATAATACATCAACTACTTGCCATACAACATAAACTAATAAAACAACACATTCCCACATACAAGTATGCAATACAAAATGTACTGGAGAATGATGAATACAAGTTATACTGGAACAGAACCATTATAACAGATAAAACAACACCACATAACAAACCTGACATCATACTCACCAATAAAAAGAAGAAATTAACACAACTAATCGAAATATCCATACCCAATACAAGGAATATACAGAAGAAAACAGGAGAAAAAATTAAAAAATATATCCAACTGGCTGAGGAAGTCAAGGACATGTGGCATCAGGATAAAGTTGACATTATACCGATTATACTATCACCTACAGGAGTCATACCACACAATATCCACCAGTACATCAACACAATACAGCTACATCCAAACTTATACACTCCCGGAAATTGAAATAAGAACACCGTGAATTCATTGTCCCAGGAAGGGGAAACTTTATTGACACATTCCTGGGGTCAGATAAATCACATGATCACACTGACAGAACCACAGGCACATAGACACAGGCAACAGAGCATGCACAATGTCGGCACTAGTACAGTGTATATCCACCTTTCGCAGCAATGCAGGCTGCTATTCTCCCATGGAGACGATCGTAGAGATGCTGGATGTAGTCCTGTGGAACGGCTTGCCATGCCATTTCCACCTGGCGCCTCAGTTGGACCAGCGTTCGTGCTGGACGTGCAGACCGCGTGAGACGACGCTTCATCCAGTCCCAAACATGCTCAATGGGGGACAGATCCGGAGATCTTGCTGGCCAGGGTAGTTGACTTACACCTTCTAGAGCACGTTGGGTGGCACGGGATACATGCGGATGTGCATTGTCCTGTTGGAACAGCAAGTTCCCTTGCCAGTCTAGGAATGGTAGAACGATGGGTTCGATGACGGTTTGGATGTACCGTGCACTATTCAGTGTCCCCTCGACGATCACCAGTGGTGTACGGCCAGTGTAGGAGATCGCTCCCCACACCATGATGCCGGGTGTTGGCCCTGTGTGCCTCGGTCGTATGCAGTCCTGATTGTGGCGCTCACCTGCACGGCGCCAAACACGCATACGACCATCATTGGCACCAAGGCAGAAGTGACTCTCATCGCTGAAGACGACACGTCTCCATTCGTCCCTCCAGTCACGCCTGTCGCGACACCACTGGAGGCGGGCTGCACGATGTTGGGGTGTGAGCGGAAGACGGCCTAATGGTGTGCGGGACCGTAGCCCAGCTTCATGGAGACGGTTGCGAATGGTCCTCACCGATACCACAGGAGCAACAGTGTCCCTAATTTGCTGGGAAGTGGCGGTGCGGTCCCCTACGGCACTGCGTAGGATCCTACGGTCTTGGCGTGCATCCGTGCGTCGCTACGGTCCGGTCCCAGGTCGACGGGCACGTGCACCTTCTGCCGACCACTGGTGACAACATCGATGTACTGTGGAGACCTCACGCCCCACGTGTTGAGCAATTCGGCGATACGTCCACCCGGCCTCCCGCATGCCCACTATACGCCCTCGCTCAAAGTCCGTCAACTGCACATACGGTTCACGTCCACGCTGTCGCGGCGTGCTACCAGTGTTAAAGACTGCGATGGAGCTCCGTATGCCATGGCAAACTGGCTGACACTGACGGCGGCGGTGCACAAATGCTGCGCAGCTAGCGCCATTCGACGGCCAACACCGCGGTTCCTGGTGTGTCCGCTGCGCCGTGCGTGTGATCATTGCTTGTACAGCCCTCTCGCAGTGTCCGGAGCAAGTATGGTGGGTCTGACACACCGGTGTCAATGTGTTCTTTTTTCCATTTCCAGGAGTGTATATACAACTACAGAAATCTGTAATTATTGATACTTGTTCAATTACCCGAAAGTTCTTAAATGCAATGTAACATATACCGTACAGTTAAAAGGAAGTCATGCTTGATCAAGATCCGCGTCACTTTCCATTTTTAACCAGACATAACTTCTGAGAAAGAAAATAATAATAATAATAATAATATTTATTATTCATCTGACATTTATCATTATTAATTTATCTGACAAAAGAAAGAACAAATGGTTCTATCGGCTCTGAGCACTATGGGACTTAACATCTAAAGTCATCAGTCCCCTAGAACTTAGAACTACTTAAACTTAACTAACCTAAGAACATCACACACATCCATACCCGAGGCAGGATTCGAACCTGCGACCGTAGTGGCTGCGCAGTTCCAGACTGTACCGCCTAGAACTGCTCAGCCACTCCGGCCGGCAAAGAAAGAACACTTTTTGTGGAATTTTGTTGTTTTGTACATCATTAAGAACAGTTCAGGGCAATAACAAAATAATATGTAAGCTTTTGCACCTCTCCATTTAGAATTTTTGTGTAAGTGGGAGGTTTCATGCTTCCCCATTTTTTCGGATAAACGTACAAGATCCCTAACAGATGTATTAGTTCACGAATTTACTTCCAGGCTGAAAATCAGATAATCTTACAGTGCACCCACACAACAACGTGTGCTAACTGTACACTTCCTTGTTAAGTGTTCAGTTGTAGTCACACTAAATACTTAGGGATTACAATTACAAATAACCTAAATTGGAACGATCTCATAGATAGTCTTGTGGGTAGAGCAAACCAAAGACTGTGATTCATTGGCAGAACACTTAGAAGGTGTAACAGGTCTACCAAAGAGACTGTTTACACTACACTTGTCCGCCCTATTCTGGAGTACTGCTGTGCGGTTTGGGATCCGCATCAGGTGGGACTGATGGATGACATCGAAAAAGTACAAAGAAGGGCAGCTCGTTTTGTATTATTGTGAAATAGGGGAGATAGTGTCACAGACATGATATGTGAATTGGAGTGGCAATCATTAAAACAAAGGCGTTTTTCGTAGCAAAGGGATCGTCTCATGAAATTTCAATCACCACTTTTCTACTCCGATTGCGAAAACAGTCTGTTGGCACCCACCTACATAGGGAGAAATGATCGTCATGATAAAATGAGAGAAATCAGGGCTCGCACAGAAATATTTAAGTGCTCATTTTTCCTGCATGCCATTTGAGAGTGGAACGGTAGAGAGAGAGCATGAAGGTGGTTCATTGAACCCTCTGCCAGGCGCTTTATTGTGAATAGCAGAGTAATCACGTAGATGTATTTGATTTCGTCACTCACTCGATCACAGGATCTGCTCTCAGACGCCCTAGTTACTTTGCGGCTAACTTTTCCTGGTAATTTAATTTTTTGTTCCCAGAATGAGATTTTCACTCTGCAGTGGAGTGTGCACTGATATGAAACTTCCTGTCAGATTAAAGCTGTGTATCAGACTGAGACTCAAACTCAGGACCTTTCCTTTCGCAGGCAATGGGTCTACTAACTGAGGTACCCAAGCACGACTCACGACCTGTCCTCACAGCTTTACTTTTCCATTAGCATTTAAAATAGATTCAACATAGTTTATGTTTACACTACACATGAAAGCCGATTCCTGGACAGTATACAACCAACTCCAAACACAAAGTGCCATTTGTGGAAATGAGTACACTAAACTAGTAATATCTACCAGCATGGTCACTTGACTAGAATAAAAATGAGGCACTGCGATCCGTAAGAGCCTAAAGCACACCGCTGTCAATCCCACATTTAAGTGAATATCAGAAAAACCAGTGATAGAGCATTTTGTGAATTTTCATATGTACAATTTGGGCCTACAGCACAGATAAACCTAACTCACCATAAGGTCAATGGATTTCAGGAGCATAAGTAAATGCTACAATTTCACAATTGATGGTGATGTGCTTTAGGTCCTTATGATTCCCACAAGGGAAACTTCCCCCTTGCAACCACCTTAGATTTAGTGGTAAGAGGGCCCAGTGGACAGCCTGTCAAGAATTGAACACAGATTATGCATGAAAACAGGAAGAAGGTGTACTGAACTGGGGAAAAAGGCAAAACAGAAACAGTGAAAGTCCAGGGTCAAGAAGTACAACATAGAGTACAAACAAAAAGCCAGGGTGTCGTGGTTAAGTGGTGAACTCTATTAGCAGCCAAAAGAAAGTGGCTTTCACATGGGAACTGCAAACTTTTGATGACAAGGCAACAATTTAATTGATCCTCCAACAGAAAACATGTTTGGTGTGTCACACACAGCATTAGTGACAGTATGTGTGTCATATAATAGAAATCTCTTATTGATGCACCTAACTTGTAAGCCTGATGAATGAGTGAGATATACCTCATTGCCCTATTTAGGTGTTTGTGTGAATGTGAATGTGATCATTCCCAAAGAAATGATGAAAATACAATAATCTGTCATACAAGCCGTAACAAATGAATGCAACAATTTCACAATCACACAGTTTTCTCTGAGATCTATAAAAAATATACATTTATAGCATTTTTGAAGTTGCGTTCTGTTTTGGAAGTTTTGACTGTCAAATTCCTTTGTTGTAACATTGTTCACACATGTTTAATTGTTGTTGTCATTTCTGCGAGATGTCAATGTGGTATCTCACCTGCTCTCACTATTCACCACATTTACTTGTGAAGTTATGTATTCTTACCACTCAACTCTCATATTCTATCATCAATATATAGAATGAAAATTGCCAAGCCTACAGAAAAAGAACAAACATTCCAATGACCAGATGGACAGTTAAAATTTTGTGAAAAAAGTAAATTAAAAAATTTAGTACTAGGGAGTTTTGAACACTCCTTATCCATTTCGAAGTCCAACACCGTGACCACTGAACCATGACACTATGGCTGTTGAAACACGCTTGATGTTGTACTTGTTAAGCTTAGACTGTTCGCTGTTTCTATTTTGCTTCTTTTTTTTCTTCACAGTTCACTACCCCTCCTTCCTGTTTTCATGCTTGATCTGTTTTCAGTTTTTTATTGGCTATTCACTGGACCATCTTATCACTAGTTCTGAGGGACGTGCAATGGGGAGTTTCCCTTGTCAGCACCTCAAATGTATTACTGTACGATAAACCTTACAGTTTGATATACTATAAATCATTCAGAAACTCACATAATAGGTTTACTGTCAGTATAACTTTAACATTTACTGATATCCAATCTAATTGTACTACAGTGTATAGTGAGAGAATTAACGTATCTGAGGAGTGGACTACCATCTAGCAGGATTTATGCCAAGCGAACGGAGGTAAAAGTCTGCCGTAGTGTGCTACCAACTGGTGGCACTGATGTAAACTTCTAGTTGAGTGGCAAGGACTAGTTGTGCACATCATGAACCATGCACATTGTTTATTAAATCTATATGTATTTGGCCCACAAGGCAATTAAATCACACGAGCTGCGCATGAGTAAAAGGTCCTCGAAATGTGCACAACTTAAGGTGTGCTCATGACCCTGATGCCAAGTTTCATGGAGTCTAGAGGAGCAGTAGTGTGGAAGATTTAAGTGTTGTATCTTTCAGATTGCAGCATCTATGTTACGCTTAACAGCATTCAAAGAAAAATAACCAATAATTCCAGAAGGTGTGAAAAGTTAGGGTGTTCATGTGCTCTTACACAGCAGCTGCCACTGTGTGAGATGTTATTCCATAATCGGGTCCCTGCTACTGAGAAGAACTTCGAGAAAGTGACTGAATGATAGAACGGGACAAAAGGATTTTGTTCTGATGAAAACGGGTGTTTCTGCCATGTTGTTCAGACAAGGACAAGGAGAGTTATAGGGGATAGTGTATGCTCATAAGACAGTAGAGAGGACAGTGAGTATGAAAATCTGTGTGCTTGTCTGCACGCAGCCAGGATAGCTGTGCATATGATGGAGAAATACGGTCAAAGAGCCAAACATCACAGATATAATGAACACATGCTTTCATAACTAGTTCCAGGTGCTGCGGGCTTTCCTGAGGAAGGCCTAGCAGGATAACATCACTATAATCAATACTTGGAAATGTAAGTGTTTGTACAAGTTTCTCTTCAGCTCAAGAGGGAAGAGATTTTTATATTTTTTTACAGTATGGAGAGATGTTGATTCCTTCTTGCACACTGCGGTTTCATGCTCAGTCCAATTGAAATTTTCAGCTATTATTGCTCCTACATTCTTTGCTCACGGAAGAAGTTGGCATCTGTCCCATTTAGAGTTCAAGATGGCAAGGATTCCCAATAATTCAGGCTAATGAGCGTAGAATTACCAACCTGTACCAGTTTGGTTTTGGTTGGGTTGGACTTGAACCCTATATCTTGCACCACTTTTGACAGTGCACACAGTATATAGATTCTCAACACCTGTCTTCAGATGTATTATTTTTTGACTTAGGTACAATTGGAGGTTACCAGCATACATGTGGTACTTGGAGTAAGACAAACCAATGACACATCACTGACATACATCAAGAAGAGTTTAAAACCTAGTACCAAACCCTGAGGGATGCCTGAGACTACATGCCTCCATTGTGACCTTATGGTGCTGGACATGATGCACTGCTGGTAAGACATCATGTATGAGCAAAACCATTGCACTGCACTTGACATGAAATTTATGTTGCTGAGTTTGGCAAGTGAAATGTTGAAGTTGGCGGTGTCAAAGGTTTTCATGAAGTCTAAGACACACATGATAGCTGTGTCTTATGCATCCACGGCAAGTTTCATGATATGCTACCTTTATTAACTCCTATGATGTGCTGCGATGTTCACAGAAACCTTATTGGTATTCACCTGTGATTTTAGATAATGTGCAGTACTAGATCAGTTCTGCTGCTTGGACAGTCAGATCAGCTGCAACTTTTACTTTTCCTATACCTAGAGCACACAGGTTTTCTTATAGGACATCTGGTCTATTTCTGTTGTCAGTTAACATATGGGCATGTTTGAGTTCTGCATTTATCACAGCTGGACTGAATATGTTCCACTTCTGCTTGTAAGCAATATGATTTTCAGGTGAGGAGTGCAGTTTGTATGGCCAATATGCAGCGTCTTTTAGATTCGTAAGTTGTTTTATTTCTCCAGTTAGTCAAGGTGCATGTTTCCTTCTTACTTTTCCAGTCTTTAGGAGGAATGTATTTGTCATAGAGTTGAGTACATTTGTTAGTAAATCCATTAAGTTTTTTGTTTATGTCCAAGAAGGGAATAGAAGATGTCCCTCAAAAGTATTTCTAGTGCCTCAGTTGCAAGTTCAGATAAGTTAATGCATTTGAAGTCTTGGCAGGTAGTCAGTTGTAGTTTCTTTCTGGGACATTCTAGTGAGTACATCATGAAAATTCTGTCTGGACAGACTTGCCAGGTGCAGATATTTGAGAGGTACGAATTACTCTTTTTGGGGATTTCATTGCAAATATATCTGAGAGTGTGACTACTGTTTGTACGATGGGTAGGAGCAAGCTGACGTAGTGACATTTTGAAGAATACAGCATCTGCTTAAACTTGAAACTGGAAGCACTGCTGTATAGAAAATTTATGTTCAAGTCCACAGCTATAACTATAAGCTTGTATGTTGATTTGACACTTGAAAGGGCAGTTTCAAAGCAGGCAAACCTGCCTACTTTAGGAGATTCATAAAGAACACGTGTTAAGCACTTTCAATTATGGATGAGTGGAGCACAGTAGGTCAGAAATCAGTGCATATGTACACCCTTACTCCACCCCCTTGCCTGTTATGTCCCTCTTGCCTTGGAAAAATGTAGCTGTGTAGGTTTACTGCAAGCATGTGTTTCCATATGTTTGTCCATCGCTTGTATATTCTAATTGGAAGAGACACAGCTGGAAGTTAATTAAATGTAGGAAGTAGATATTCTACTTCTTTTTCCTATGTACAAAGCCCCATTAAGTCAATACTGAAACATCTGCAATGTATTATACTAGTGTTATTGTTCTCAGTAGAAATTAATAGTCTCAAATGGGCTTAGAAATGTCCTGAGGTTAGATATAGGGTATCTGTAAGTTAAAATCACTAAATATATGTTTACAGTACATTAAAACACTGCTGCGCAGGATTAACACTCGTTTACTGCAAAAATGTGAAGTATCAATCTGAGCAGATAAAATGTTTTCTTAGGCATCTTTGGCAACACTGCCCAACTACAAGGAATACCTGGAGGAGGAATTGGGTCACTTACACCTCCACAGAGGACGTATCTCTACCTCTTCACTTCAAAGATGTTGTTCTAAGGAACATAATATCTACTAATTTACTGACTTTTCCCTGAAGTTCCCCAATATTTTATCAACACACCTACAGATGCATCACTTAAGCAGGCATTTCTGTAACTCAAATTCACATTAATTAGGCCTATCTCTCCTACCCATCACAGTAGGACTCTGCACATGTGTGACCACATTCCCACCATCTACAAACTGGCTATTGTCTGATTCACAAATGTTGGCAGTTTGCACAGGTCCAGGCACGGACCAGGATTGCAATGTTGCTGGTTCCAAGTGACAGTTGTGATATGTGCATACATTTGCTTTAGATTTGAAGAAAGTGTGTAGCCAACAAATCATGTCTCTCACTTGCTTATGTAGAATTTTTTGCTTACCACAACTCTCATCGATGACAGCTTGCAACAAAGGGAACAAAATTTCACTAAATAACTCACTACAATTATGTTTAATGCTCACATGCTCACATTGGCTATGATATTCACAGCACAGCACTTAGAACATTACTGAATGGTAACTGGCTGTGGGAGAATGGGAGACATAAATGCACAGCACAAGCTTAAACTCAACTGCCATTGTTCATGACTCCAACTGTAATGAGCTGAACCAGCCTTCCCTTCACAGACCTATTTAAGCACATGTCATGTCCTGTAATGGGCCAATTACAGATAGTTAAGATTGGTGCAAGCCCAAATGCATGCAATGTCAGTCATCATCACAGGCATTTCCAACAACCAATAAACTCGATTCACAGGACTGTTGAAACATGGCCAGTTATGATGTCAAAACAACTAGATAAAATACACACTGCTGACATGAGTTTCAGAAGCTATGTTTTGTCATGTCAACCACTGATATTACAGGTCTCATTCATATCTAGGATGCTACCCACACAATCCACTATCACTACATGATACTCCTGTCAGAAGTCCTTGAACATAGATCCTGTATCATCTGTTCCCTGAATGATACTAGCATTTGATATGAATATGTTAATGACTTTATACTCTTGTCCTAGTATTTCCTGCAACTGACTTCTTACACCATATCCGTGTCTACCACCTAGCTGGAGAACTTTCTTCTTTCTAACACTCCCCACCACCCTAGGTTTCCTAAACATGGTCAACCTACAGTCTGCTGCATTTTTCTTATACCTATCTAACATATCTTTGTTCCACTTCACATCTATGTGCTCTATTTCTACCTGCTTTTCTACCAACTAACAATTACCTGGATGCAAGATGGTCAAATCAGTAACTGTTGTCAGGTAAATACTATGAGATGTACAAATGCAAATTTCTTCTCTTTACCAAGTGAAACTGTAGACTTACTATCTAAGCAGTTACTGGTCTATCAAGATTATTTTAATTGCTACAGCGTGGGAGGTTTAGCTCAGACCAGTGGCCGTTTGTCTAGCCATTCAAACATCTGTCTCACTGGAGCTTTGTTACAGTATATTGAGAAAGGTTTGAAAAATGAACTGGAGCTGGGGTTCATGCAAACTGTGTGAATTGATTATTTCCTTTTGCAAATGATTTTAATTGGCATGAAATTAACGATCAGCTAATGGCACCACTTGTATGTGCACTGTTCAGATTTTATGTGCAAAAGCAGTCACCCTTAAATAACTCCAGACTGGTGTGAGACTGATGGTTCAAATTTGGTCCACCAGTGTATCAAACCTTGGTTTAAGACAACTCTTAATCATATGAAAAAAATCTTGTTTCATTTGAATTTTACTTGCAAGAAAACATGTTTTTCTGAGACTTTTTGAAACATGTCACTTCTATACTTTAAACTTGCAGGAGTTGGTTCAAACTTTTCACAAAGATGGATAAGCGGATAAAGTACAAACAATTTATTTTAATCCAATAATCTCTATCCATTGTTGAGATACAACGGTTTAAAGACAAGGTACATGTAGCATGCGAAATTCATGTTCACATGAATTGAGTATGCCGAAATGGTTTTATGTGAATTAAATAAATAAAAAATGCATTCTCGTGATAAAATTGAATACTCACTCTCAAAAATCTGACTTGATTCAGATTTTATGCACAAGAAACACATTTTTTGTGTGCGTGCTTTTTTTTTACATGCACTACTTTTATGTTTCAAACTAATGTGAATCGGTTCAAATTTTGTAATAATATGGACAAATATATGTAATTAATGATCATGTTTTGTCAAAGCTTATCCATTGCCATCATATAGCAATCTAAAGTTGCACATAAAATGAATGTAAAATCCAGTTTTACAGAAATCATACATGTTGAGAAAGTGACACAGATTGTGATAAAAATACATTCTTATAGTAATTATAAGAAGCATACGCAAAAATCTCATTGACGGTTTTTTTGTGCAAAAAGAAAATCACACATTTGCACATGAAACTGTGTTTTGTAGAAATGCACTGCATTTTAAATGCAGCATTTGGATATAATTTAAAATATGGTTATTACAATCTATCATCATTGCATTATTTATATGTTAAAGATTTTATTCACCAATGGCTTAAAATCATTGAAAAATCTTTGGTTGTGCAAAACAATGCACATAGCAAACCAGAATTATGCCCAGCTCTGTACAAAACGATATACTGTTTTATCAAGCACTTTCAGCTGTATCAATGACCACCAGAAAATTAAACTAACCGAAACAGGGTATAAAAGAAAAAAGGTCACCTTATTTCTAACCAGAATCAAATGTTTTACAGTTTTTTTAATTATTTTTCAAAAATTTATATGCTATCTCACAGAACATTTATTTTCAGACAAAACAAGCTTAAGTTTGTCAATTTTAATAACAGGACTGAAAAGTTGATAGTATTTTGTTGTGCCCACAATGTTTCACAGTTATTTTGCTTATTTCAGCCAGTAATACTTGTAAGTAATTTACATTGGTTGTTGCAATATTTTGCATCAAAATTGTTCATGTGAGTTTTCTTAGCAGCAGTTTCTTAATTTTCAGTTTTATTATCCATAACAGTAGCAACACTCAATAACCATTCAGCTTATCATAAAAATTACAACAATTAAAAAGTCAAGAATGACGAGGTGTTTCCAAAAGCCACATAGCTACATGAAGGTGCTTTATTCCGAACTATCTTTCACGTCAGTATAGATGCAAGTTCAGGTTTATATTTCCATAATGTAGATGGACAATTATGGAGCCCCGGCTTTTGGGAAGTTACCCACATTAGAAGAGAAACCATAATGGTGGGTTGTCATAATAAAATTGAGTACACCCAAAAGATGCTTGTAAAAGTGTACAAAGCTGGACTGCTGAATGAGCCAGGCCAGATAACAGCATGTAGAATATATTATACGATTCAGTAGACACCAACTGTATAAAACCAATGAAGTAAAACTTATTTAATATTTCATTCGGTATCATATTATGTTTGCTGTTATTTGGTGCATTGTATTAAGTATATAAGGATATTTTTCATATGTTTGCTTTTTGCATATACAATCTCATGTGTAAATGAATAAAATGTGTGTAAGAAGATTTTTGTGTGTGTGTGTGTGTGTGTGTGTGTGTGTGTGTGTGTGTGTGTGTGTGTGGACATGCTCAACTCTACCAGGCAGATAGCCGTAGAAAGACCAGACTATTGATGCCCAACTCAAGCAACATGGTTCAAAAGTCAATTAAAAAAACCTATACCAGACTACTAGTCACCTGAGTCAGCAAAAATCTACATTGGTTACTATGCTATTGTGGTCTAATGTCAAATTATAGTAGAGTAAAAGTTGGGACCCAGAATGAAAAATTTTCCTATCATAGCACAAAAGAAGGCAAATATGTCCTAGGTAGAGTTAGGGATATACAAGAAGGGAACTAGCTTTTGACTTATTTAGCAGCTTCAGAGACATTTAAATCAAGACATCTACAAAAGGAAGTATCCAAGAGGGTGACATGACAAATGGCTTATTGGAAGACACAATGGCATGAATCATGTTATACAACATTGTATTGTATTGTATTTTTTACTGGTCCTGTTGTCTACATAGCAGCTTATGCATAAGACATTGGACAAGTCAAGTTATAAATATACAGGCTGAAAGTCATTTCAAGGCACACATATTTAAGGTTACAATAATACATTAATGAATTTCAATATTCTTCCATGGAGTAAAAGCAGTGATGCTGTAAATATGACTTTAGAGATTTTCCAAATGTATTGATCTCAGTGATAGCTTTTATGTTTTCAGAATGTTTGTTATAAAGCTTAACTCCCACGTGAAAAGCGCATTTTTGGCACAGTGCTGTACTGATTTGAGTCATATGTAAGTTTCTGTTTTGTCTGGTAAAGTGATCATGTATATCACAGTTTTTTTTGCAATCTCCAGTCCTTGCCTATTACATTTAATTTAAAGAACAAAAGGATTTTCCATAATGTATACACATGGTAATGGAGGAATACCAGATTTCTTAAACAGGGGTTTACAAGAGTCTGTAGGCTTGAACCCAAACAAGATTCTAATGGCCCTTTTTTGTAGTTTAAAAGTGCTATTAGCTGTTTTAGAGTTTCCCCAGAAGGTGACCCCATATCTAAGACGAGAATGAAAGTATGCATGATATGCATTCAATACTGTTTTCTCACTACAGCATGATTTTAATGAACAAAGAAGGTAACATGTTTTGCTTGGTTCTGCATTGAGATATTCAATATGCTTATTCCATCTGATGTTACTCTGCAGCCAAAGTCCTAAGAATTTGGTTTCATTATTGTTACCAACTGGTTCGTCATTGATAGAGACTGATGGAATAAACATGTCCTTGTTAGGAACATTGTGGAATTTTAGAGCAATGGTTTTCTTACTGTTTATTACAAGCTGATTACTCTGTGCCCAGCTGTTAAATTGTTTCGTGACCATGTTTACTGTCTGCTGTAACTGTTCATCGTCGTCTCCTTTTAGTAGAATCATGGTGTCATCTGCAAATATGATTGTTTTGTGTGCATCAACATTTAAGATTGGATCATTTATGTACAGAAGAACCAGAAGGGGTCCCAATATTGATCCTTGGGGTACACCACATTTAATTTGTTTATAGTCAGATAAGTGATTAGATACAGTTTTAGTTCAATATTTGTGTGCTTGCTGCACACTGCCTGCATACAATTAGTCAGGAAGGAACTGATCCACTTGTTGGACAGACCTCAAATACCATATCTTTCTAGCTTTGATAGCAGAATTTTATGGTCCCCCATGTCAAAAGCTTTTGACAAGTCAATAAACACTGCTATTGTTTCCCGTTTTTTGTCCATCAGGTTTAGGATGGAATTGATGCACTCATAGACAGCAGTTGTTGTTGACCTCAATGTAGTCATTTACATTGTCTTTGTCCCCTTTTTTATATACAGGAATAACTTTTGATGTTTTCAACACATCGGGGAAAGTGCCTGCCTGAAGCGAGCAGTCGCATAAGTGTGTGAGTACTTCAATTAGGTTTGATGCGCTCTTCTTTAACATTGTTGCGGGTATACCATCAATACCTGCCGATTTGGAATTTTTTAGTCCTTTTATTGCTTTAGCTACTTCATCTTGTGAAACAGAACTGATATACGTTGATCCTCTATATGCACTTACTTCATATTCATTTGCCTGGGTGCTCTTAGAGTTTGATTGTAACATATTATCAGCAACACCTGTGAAAAAGTTGTTAAATGTGTTGGCTACTTCTAAGGGGTTTGTTACTTTTTTATTTTTATGTGATAGTGTTATATTTTTGCAAGGTTGTCTGTATTCTCAAAATTCTTTTTTTATAACACTCCACATAGCCTTTGATTTATTAGCTGAATTATAAATGATTTCATCATTATGCATTATTTTTGCTGTTTTTATTACTTTTCTCAATATTTTGGAGTATTTTTTATAGTATGCGTGTACTACAAGTGAGGAATTTTTTGAGTTACATATTTCATGAAGGAGTCTTTTCTTCTGGCATGAAACCCTTATTCCCTTTGTGATCCAGCCATTTGTTCTAGAGTTCCCCCGTATGGTTAATGTCTTCAGTGGGAATGCAAGTTCAATGAATGGGTTAATATATCAATGAAAGTGTTGAATTTTTCATTTATATCATTCATTTTGTACACTCCTAGCCACTTTTCTTTCTGTAATAAGTTGTTGAAGTAGTTTACATTATGCTGATTATAACTTCGATATGCTGTTCTGAAAGACATGTTGTTAATATTACTGCCTTGTACTTTTATGCTTAATATTTGAGCAAGATGATCACTAAAACCTGCATTGAAAATTTTTAGTGAGGTGTTTTGTAAACTCTTCTTGACTAGAAACTGATCAAGAGCTGTTTGGCAAGTTTCTGTTACTCGGGTAGCTGCTTTTACTTCAGCCTTTAAATTGTAGGATTTTGCAAGGTTCAAAATCGTCTCCATATTTCCACTATTCATGAGGAAGTGAATGTTGAAGTCACCACAGATTATCAATTCACAATTCATTTTATTTACTTTATTTAGCAATGACTCCATTTTGTTTAAGAAAAGTTCAAAATTCCCGGAAGGTGATCAGTAAAGTGTAGCAATAACCAGGTTGAACTGAGTAATTTTTATAGCTGCAATTTCATAATCCTTTTCGACATTTGCCCTAGTTAAGTCAGGTAGTGTAATAAAATCACATTATCCTTTGTGTAAATTGCTACCCCACCCTGCTTGCTGTTTTTCCTGCAGTAGTAAGCAGCCAAAACAAATTTGTTTATTTTCGTATTCTGGATTAATTCTGGGTTTAGCCAGTGACATCATGTATCATATTACTTTACTTGACATGATGCATTATATTACGTGACATGGGTACTAATACTAACAAGTGAAAGCACAAATATGCAATATGTTTTGATTTAAATGTCTTTGAAGCTGTCAAATAAGTTGAAAAGCTAGTTCCCTTTCTTTAAATGCCTAATTCTGTCCATGAGATAATCGCCTTTTTGTGCTATGATAAGAGTATTTTTCATTCTGGTTCTGTTAATATTTAAGAAGATAAAAAAATAATTTTATTACAGTAGCTTCTGAGAATCAGAATTAGACAGTAAGTCAGAGGAGAGGCAGCACAATACACAAGATGGTGATTCAGACACTTTGCTAGAAGGCTGCATGTAACAGCACTCTTTTAAGGTTTTGCGTGCAGGGTTAGCTTTCAGTGGGTTTTTTTCCTCACTTCATTGTCAGATAGGGCTCTTGGCTATTGCGAAGCACATGTGGTGTTCAGCAATAGTTTTTACTGTAGTTATGATGATGTGTTTAGTTTGATCAGAAACAAAATATTGAGTTTACGCATCCACTTGTGCTTATTTCAGCAGTAGCATCCTATTTAACACTGGTGAATGGGAAACACTAGGGTGTCATGTCCTGATTTTTTAATATCTCACAAGAAAAATGGACAAGGGAGAGATTTATGTACAGTGCAATCACCAGAATAAGGCAACAGCTCACAAATTGTAAACATCATATCTAATATTATCACAGTACACAAAAATTCTGTTTAATAATAGGAATTATTTCCTGAAACACAGCTTGCAGAAAATAAATAAGGAAAATTGTGACTGGCAGCAGCAAACATAACTTTATAATAATAATAAAAAAACACTTTTATTCACAATAACAAATGACATGTTTTATCATGTGTCAGGCAGTTTCTTCAATGTAACTTCAGTCATTTTTCAATTACTAGCAGTAGTTTATGTTCAATACTTTTTATACACAAAAGATGAAGGAGAGAAATTTCCATGTACAGGAGCATGTAACATTACAAATATATCATATGCTGAATACAGTCTAAGACATTACCTTGGCAGCCAACTGCAAACCTACTTCATCAGCTTCAGACTCAACACTGCGACTAAACGGTAAGTGAACAAGAGTATTTACAAACAAATTGGACAACCATTGAGAAAACATGGCAACACCATCAGGAAACAATGCCCATAATATAATAATTGGCACAATCATCAATAATTCATGTAAATGCAATCTGCTCATCTGCTCTGCCTGGAAACAAAAGAAAAAAATACACATTAGTACATTGTAATTAATTACATGACTGGCTTTTGCAGAAGTACATACATTCTATGTTTGCTTCCTATAGTTCAGTCACTGAATGTCCAAACTATTAAAGAGATGTATTGAATAAACTGTTAACAGAGAGAGTGTGGAAAACAAGGACAAGTTGACAGAAGTGAATGGACAACATATCTGACGCCATGGCCACAACAGTAAAAGATGTAATGGCATCAGGTAGTTTCTCAGACAATCTAAAGATAACACAAGTAGCCCCCATTTACAAGAACCTGTATATTAGAGGAAGAACTGGCTATGAGTTAACAAAATCGTATATTAGCAACAGCAAACAATTTAATTGATGTGAAGCCATCATAAAACTGTTATTCAAGCAATATTGAGGATTGTTTAATCGGATTTCCTTATTTTTTGCACTTGAAAATGGAATAATATCATCCCGAAACATGTTGTGGCAAGGAGGATTGTTTTATCAGGTTTCCTCATTTTTAGCACTTGAAAATGGGGTAGAGTTGTTCCAAAACATGCTGTGGCAATGATCACATGATTGACAACTGGTATGAATATCCTCAATATTGGAGGAAACAATTTTTGATGCTTAAAACAAACATTGGGACCTTCAAATCCAAAATTACTGATATCGTATATGGAGTGCCTCAAGGTTCCATGTTGGGACCCCTTCTTTTCTTGATTTATGTTAACAATATAAAGTACTGTTCTCCTAATTCTAAGAAAAAAATATTGTATGCAGATGATACATCAATTGTGTGCAAACACAAATCCTATAACAGCCTGGAGGTGCTGTGCAACAGTGTTACCAATGGACCAGCCAAGTATTTCAATGAAGGCACCTATTTGAAAGTGCTCCAGGGACTGTAATAATGGAATTTAACACCAGGAAACAAAAAAAAATTGATATGAAACTATCCATAGGACATGACACTAAAAAAAGGAAAAATGGACAAAATTCTTGGGAATCACAATCCAAGACAACCTGAAGTGGGACATGCATACAGATTCCTTAGCCTGTAAACTGTCTAAAAGCAGCTTATGGTTCATTAGTCCCATCAAATTTTAAATAAGCGGTAGAAATGTAAGGTGCAACAACACAAACCAACATCAGCACATTATTAACACTGAAGAAGAAGAAAAAAAACATCAGAATTATTTGTGGTACCAAACCCAGACAATCATGTCAAAACTTGTTTCCAAATTAGGTGTGTTCAACTAAACATAGCTTTGCTTATGAACATAATTAATCCAACCTTAAACACTGACCTACACCAGCATAATACAAAACAAAAAATTAAGATACCATGTAAATAGCCACTGAACAGCACTACATGGAAAAAAAATGAACTCCATGCTGGGCTGGCACTAGACAATACCTTACCAAGAAGTCTCACAATCTTCCTACCAGCAAATTAAAAGAGCAATTAAAAAGGATTTTAATTGAAAATCCATTTTATTCCCTAAATGAATTTTTTATCTTTACGAAATACACTTTTTAAGTATGTCAAAGCTCATAGTTTTAGGTAATTCACAAGTAATCTAATCATACTAATATTTTTCCAACACTGTTATTTGTGTATTAACAAATTTAATATCTATTAAAATGTAAATTTATTGCTAAACAGAAATTCTTAATTTATAATTCATAAACTGACATATTCAGAAGAATATGTCTGTGTGATGTTCTGAAACTGTATTATTTCTAGGTATTATATTTGATTACTTGAAGCTGAATAATAATAATAATAATTATTATTATTATTATTACTATTATTATTATTATTATTATTATTATTTGGTCAATAATCTGAATTGCCATTTCCATTTAAGAAATTTGCATTTTTCATACAGCAGGTTCAATGAGACTGGAATGGCCAATATAAAGTATTTAGCAGAGATAAAACAGGGCATTATTCTGTGTGTGTCCCACTGGTAATAACTCACACTTACTAGATTGCCCCCCCCCCCTTTTTTTGGGGGGGGGGGGGGGGGGGGCGCTCAACTACTAACAAAATAAAAGAGTTAGATCTCTTTGGACAAGTCAGTCAATGTAATAAAACGAAGGACACGAGCAGCTGCTCGAGCGTCATCAGTTAAAAGTTCCTGTAAGGTAGACGGCAAACACAGGACAACATGAGAGTGAATAAAACGGGGACAGGACAATAAAACATGGTGCACTGTCAATGGATGACCACAGGGGCACTGTGGGGCGGTGGCTAAATCGGCAATGCCCAATCCGCAACCTGGCCAAAATGACCTCCTCTTGCCGGGAAGGGCATGAGGACGTCGTCCAAGCCGTCGGGATCGGTTTGATGGCCCTAAGATTATTTTCATGGAGAGAGGACCAAGCCTCATGCCACAATGATGAAACGCACTGACAAAGAACCTCACTAACATCAGTTGATGGGACACAAAAGGAAGCTGTCCGAGGCAGTAGGACAGCAGCCTTGGTCGCAACATCAGCAGCTTCGTTCCCAGGCACACCAATGTGGCCAGGAATAAAAAAAAAAAAAAAAAAAAAAAAAAAAAAAAAAAAAAAAAAAAAAAAAAAAAAAAGGACACGTAGGCCGGTATCGGCTAGTGACTGAAGCGACCGTTGAATTCGTTGCACAAGAGTGTGGTCCGAATATGGGTCACGGAGACTCTGAATGGTGCTCAAAGAATCAGAGCAGACGGCACAGCGATAATGATGATGGCGGCGGATATACTGAACAGCCTGATAGAGAGCAAAAAGCTCAGCTGTAAAGCTTGAACACTGGTCAAGGAGCTGGTATTCAAAGCTATCATCCCCAACGACAAACGCACATCCGACACCAGCAGTAGTCTTCGAGCCATCTGTGTAAATAAAGACGTTATTAGCAAGCCTCGAACCAAGTTCAACAAACCTCGAGCGGTATATTGAATCCGCGGTCCTCTCCTTTGGGAGTGAGCTGAGTTCAAGGTGAACGCAAACCTGAGCCTGAAGCCAAGGTGGTGTCGGGCTCTCACCTACTTGAAAAGTCGTAGGGAGGGTAAAATCAAGTTGCTGAAGCAGGCGACGAAAGCGAACTCCAGGAGGTAACAGGGCAGAGACATATAGCTCGTATTGGCAGTCGAGAGAGTCGTCAAAGAAGGAGAAATATGACGAGTGGTCGGGCAATGACATCAGTCAGCAGGCGTTCTGACAAAGCAACATGCGGTAATGCGGCAGCTTTGGCATACTGACTTTCGACAGGGCTGGTGTAGAATGCTCCAGTCACCAGACGTAACTCCCGATGGTGGATAGAGTTTAGACGGCCTAAGATGGACGGCCGGGCAGAAGAGTAGACAAAGCTCTCATAATCCAGCTTTGATCGGACAATGGACCGATATAAGCGAAGGAGGACCATTTGATCTGCTCCCCATGATGTACCGCTGAGAACATGGAGGACATTTAGGGAACGGGTACAACGAGCAGCCAAGTACAACACATGTGGAGACCAGCAAATTTTCCTGTCAAATGTAAGACCTAAAAATTTTGTTGTCTCCACGAATGGGAGAGCAACGGGACCGAGATGTAAGGATGGTGGAAGAAACTGTTTGTAACGCCAGAAGTTCATACAGACCGTTTTCTCACCAGAAAAACATAAACCGTTAGGGACACTCCAGGAATATAGACAGTCTAGACAACGTTGAAGACAGTGCTCCAAGAGACATGTCTTCTGAGCGCTGCAGTAGATCGTAAAGTCGTCCACAAAAAGGGAGCCTGAAACGTCAGCTGGAAGGCAATCCATTATTGGATTGATAGCTATGGCAAAAAGGGCCACGCTCAAAATGGAGCCCTGGGGCACCCCATTCTCCTGGCGAAAGGCATCTGACAAAACAGAACCCACATGTACCCTGAACATTCGATCCATTAAAAATGCATTAATGAAAAGAAGGAGGCGACCGCGAAGGACCCAAGTGTGCATGGTGCGGAGAATGCCTGCCCTCCAACAGGTGTCGTAAGCCTTCTCCAAATCAAAGAACACAGCCACCGTATGGCGCTTATGCAAAAAGTTGTTCATAATGAAGGTCGACAAGGTAACTAGGTGGTCAACAGCAGAGCGGCGCCTACGAAAGCCACATTGGACATTGGTAAGGAGGCGTCGAGATTCAAGGAGCCAAACCAATCAAGAATTTACCATGCGCTCCATCACCTTGCAGACGCAGCTGGTAAGGGAGATGGGGTGATAACTGGAAGGAAGGTGTTTGTCCTTTCCTGGTTTGGGTACAGGAACAACAATTGCTTCACGCTAGCGTGTGGGAACATGACCTTCAGTCCAGATGGGATTATAGGCGCGAAGAAGAAAGCCTTTACCTGCAGAAGAAAGGTTCTTCAGCATCTGAATATGGATACCATCGGGCCCCGGAGCAGAGGATCGGAACAGGGCGAGTGCACTTTCGAGTTCCCACACGGTGAAGGTGGCATTGTAACTTTCACAATTCAAAGACTGGAAAGAAGGTGGCCGTGCCTCCTCTGCTTGTTTTTGGGGGAGGAAGGCAGGGTGGTAATGCGCAGAGCTCAAGACCTCTGCGAAAAAGCGGCCGAAGGCATTTGAGACATCCTCAGGATCCACAAGGACTTCATTTGCTACACTCAGGCCAGAAATCGGGGAGTGGACCTTGGTGCTAGATAGCTGGCGCAGGCCACCCCAGACAACCGAAGAAGGAGTAAAACTGTTGAATGAGCTAGTGAATGCCACCCAGCAAGTCTTTTTGCTTTCTTTGATAACAACGACGACATTCTGCACAGAATCATTTGTAACTGATACAATTCGCCATCATAGGGCGGTGTTGGAAGGTGTGTAAAGCACGTCGCCGAGCACGAATAGCGTCGCTGCATGCTGTAGTCCACCAGGGGACTGGAACTCGACGTGGAGAAGAGGAAGTACGAGGGATGGAATATTCAGCAGCAGTGAGAATAACGTCCGTGAGGTATGTGACCTGACTATCGCAGCTGGAGAAGGTTTCATCATGGAAGGTCGCCAGGGAGGTGAAAAGCCACCAGTCGGCTTTGGAGATGTTCCAGCTCGTGGAATGTGGAGAAGGGGTGTGATGCAGGACATGGATTACGCACGGAAAATGGTCACTCGAGTATGTGTCAGATGGAGCATACCACTCGAACCGACGTGCAAGTTGGCTAGTGGATATTGAGAGGTCCAAGTGGGAATAGGTATGCATTGTGTCTGAAAGGAAGGTAGGTGCACCAGTATTTAAGCAGACTAGATGGAGGTGGTTGAAAAGGTCTGCCAAGAGGGAGCCTCTTGGGCAGGATGCTGGAGAGCCCCAAAGGGGATGGTGGGCATTAAAGTCTCCAATCAACAAAAATGGTGTAGTAAGCTGAGCAATCAGTTGTATCACACCTGCCCTAGTAAAGGCAGACAATGGAGTGTAAACAGTACAAATGGAAAATGTGGAAGTGGGGAGAGTAATTCGGATGGCAACTGCCGGCAGATTTGTATGCAATGTGATTGGATCATAGTAGACATCATCCCGAACCAGCAACATGACCCCTCCGTGAGCCGGGATACCTGCCACAGGGGGTAGGTCAAAATGCATGGAGGTATAGTGCATCAGGTCAATACGATCACATGGCGTAACTTCATTTCTTGGAGACCTACGACAAGCGGGCAGAGCATTCGAAGGAGCAATTTTAGTTCCTCTCGGTTGGACCGAATGTCGCGAATATTCCATTGAAGAAGTGCCATTGGGAAAACGAAAATAAAAAGAAGAAACAAGAAAGGGTCACCTTGATGGCTGCTGAGGGCCTGGCTTCGAGGGAGCACTGCTGCTGCAATCGATAGGTGGTGAGTCATGGTCCATCAACTCAACAGTTGCGTCTGCCACCTTCCTGAGCTGGTCAGGAGGGGCAGCTTCCTCCGCTGGTGAAAGGCCAGATGAGCGGCTACCAGCAGTGTGGCCTGGCGAAACAGAGGATGGCCAGGGACGACAACTGCTGGGTGGTGCAGGAGAAGAAACGCACCTCGGCAGAGATGGAGAACTCTTTTTTCTATGAGCCTTCTTTGAAGAATTACGTTTTGTCGAAAGAACAATTGATGGCTGTGAAGTTTGTGCACGCAAGAAATCTTCATGTGTTGGTTCTTTTTTGAAGGTCCGAGCATCTGATTTAGAGGTCCTCGTCTTAGCAGTAGCAGATGATGATGATTGAGCCTTAGGGTTGGTGGGAGGAAGAGGAGACGTTGATCGGGCGATCTTACCACTGGTCAAACTGACGACCGAATCGCTAAATGTTAGATCGCATATCTGTGTAGTGACCTCCCTGGTAGGCAAAGGAGAGGCAAGAACAGTACTGTATTGACCTGCCGGAAGCACAGTGGGCTTTCTGCTATTGAATAACTTGCGAGCAGCTGCGGTCAACACCTTCTCTTTCACTCATATTTCCTGTATACTTTTCTCATCTTTGTAGATGGGGCAGTCGCGAGAGGAGGCAGCATGGTCGCCCATACAATTAATGCAACGAGGGGACAGAGGTGGACAGTCACCCTCATGGGTGTCCCTGCCACAGGTAACGCATTTAGCCGCACTTGAACAAGACTGCCATGTATGGTTAAACTGCTGACATTGGTAACACCTTGTAGGGCTCAAAACATACGGCCAAACAGAAATGATCTCATAACCCACTTTAATTCGTGAAGGCAATTGCACATTGTCGAATGTCAGGAATATGGTTTGGGTCGGTATGAGGTCCTTGTTGACCCTTTTCATGACCCGATGGACGGCCATCACTCCCTGATCAGAGAGAAAAGACAGAATCTCCTCATCAGTTAGTCTTTCGAGTGATTTGGTATACACCACACCATGCGACGAATTGAAGGTGCGGTGGGCCTCCACCCATACAGGAAATGTGTGTAAGAGAATGACTCGAAGTAATTTTTGGGCCTGGAAGGCACTCTCTATCTCCAACAGCAAGGTACCATTGCGCAACCATGTACAAGATTTCACTGGTCCTGCAATCATATCTACACCCTTCTGAATGACGAGAGGGTTGACTGTTGAGAAATTATGACCGTCAGATCTTGTGACAGCAAGAAACTTCGGTGCTGGTGGTAGAATTTTCGGAACAGGAGTTGCATCTAGCTTTCTTTTTTGGGCAGACGACAGGGAAGAAGAAGAAGAGAAATCCATTGCGGATGAATACCCCATGAGTGTCAACGTCTCCGATGGGGTGCTCCTTCCTTGTGGGGGCCCTCTCAGAGGGCACTCCTGCCTTAGGTGATTGTCCACACCTCAGGTCACAACTCCCGAGAAACGAACGGAGGGACCAATTGGCACTTTTGGAAGGTAACAGCTCAGGCAATCACCCCTCCCTGGGCCTGGCCTTTACCAGCGGGTACGTGCGTGCCTTACTTGTCTACCCAGGGTGGGGAATTACGCGTTACCCCGTCACCAGCTACGCGTGCGTACGCGTGGGTCGATCTTCAGACATGCACAGGGAGGAAAGAAGAGAAGAAAGAGAGAGAGGGATAGAGGGATAGAAGAAAGAATCTCAAATGCAGAAGTGGAGAATAAGACATGGAAAAGAAGACAAGGAGAATAGGGCAAGGAGAATAAGGTAGAGATAGAAGTAAGGGCATGAAAGCAAGGAGAAGAGTGAATGCAGGGAAAGACCAATAGAGGAAGAAAGCGTGAGGAAGGAGAAAAACAAAGGAAACAGGATCCTGGAGTTTTCAAACGTCCGTCTCCGTGCGAAGGCTCGATACATTACTCCCAAGAAGAGGGAGTGTGAAGGAGAGGTAAGGGGGGAGGATTGGGGACGAGGAGGGATGGGGAAGGGGGGTAGGGCAGCCCATAAAGAAAGGAGAACGCCACTAGCTCGGGGCCCCGTGCTCGCCACGCACGCATCCACAAGAGAGTTGTGGACCCCCTGGGGGGTTCCTGGATTGTGATATTGAATTAATTACAAGACCCTGACTATGCAGCTTGCTCAAATATATTGTCACAAAGAAGGGTAAATACCACAAGCAGCCATAGGCCTAACCACAGTTACCAATGCAGAATCCTTGCCATCATAACACTCTTAAGCAGTGAAAAAACTGAAATTTTGACAAGTATTATGCTAAATATAATAACAATGAGAACAGACAGTTCCATGAAGCCAAAGTTTCACAATGTCACACTGGTATACTTGTTAAAATCAGAAGAGAGAGGATCTTTAGTAAAAGTGATTCAGATCTATAGTATAAATATCTCTGATAAAGTATGTTATGCTATTACTCCACGTAACATTGCAGACACACTGTTCATCTACCCCACCACATTAATCCAACATCTGTTGCTCAGATGCAAAAATTACACACTATGACTCTTCCTGTACTGGGCAAATACTGCTAATGAAAATTCCTTCACTCTGTAAATGATCCAGGTGTCTTGGCCAACCATAGACAACAAGCAACCCACTCTTAAAACCTATATGAAATTGCACTCAAAACTGAATTCCAAATCTAACATGTAAATACACAATTTGCAGAAGGGTCTCCATTATACCTAGTCAACCTTTAGCAACTCGGTTATGCAAAGAAGCTGAAATCTGAATTCAAATATCTAGTAGAAATCCTCAAGATTACAAGGCACACCCAGAAAGTAATGCAATTATATATGTAAAAAGCATGTTATCCAAGATATTGTTGCAAACATTTCAAATCTTTCAAGTAGTCCCCTCTGGCATCTACACATTTTTTTCAGTGAATATGCCATGCACTGTGAATAGCCTGGAAGGCAATGGAAAGACTCTCATTTAGAGTTCTTACCATAGAAGTCTGCATTGCTACAGTGGTCACAGAACTGACTACTTTGAGGTTGGTCTTGGTGCTCCGGAACATAAAAAATTCTGTCAGGGCCAGGTTGGGACTGCACGTTGGCCAGAAACTACCAAAATATGCAGAGAAGTATGGATGGGAGCACTATCGTGGTGTAACTGCAGGTTTTGACAATCTCCCTTCCCATTTAGGTGAGCCTTTTTCTTAACCTATTGGAATACTGAGAGTTTCTGCTATCATTTTCATACTCATTTGACGGTCAGAATTCATGAGATCACTTTTGCTAGGCAAGATCCTCCTTAAATGACTTAAATTAGCACATAACTGTCATACTGTGTTGTTCAAATGCTGACTCCATCACATGACATACACACTATCCAGAAACAGCATCTCGATACCAGCAAAGGTTCGAGTGGATTGGGCAAGGCAGTAATTGAAAGTTAAGAGTCTCTCTGATCTAACCCAGCAGACTGGACCAACATTACTTTGCACAAACACTTTGTAAACTGCAAAGTTAATCTAGAGAGTATATAAAAATTAAAGAATACCTGTAGGATTACCTAAAATAGAAAAAACAATATAATCAGTACCCTGGAATAGGAAACCTAGACACTGCAATCTGGTAATTTATCTTGAATCGTTATGTGTATGAACTTTAATTTTCTATAGGAACTTTGATAATTGCAGACAGATGGCTAATTAAGGATATAGTAGCAAGAGACTCAAATGTATTGGGGTTTATGATCATATACTACATATTTTGGCAGGGAACTTCACAGATGAGGATTTCTTTTGAAGGCGAAAAAACTTACCATATGTGACAGAAGTACATGTGCTACTTCGTGAGAGATAATAATCCCCAGCTGGTCTATGCTATTGCACACTGTCAGCATTCCCGTAAATATAAATATTGTGCCATTCTGAAAGTGAAAGAAATATGTAGGTAAAAAGCCAGTATATGTACAGTTTACTCCTACAGATACATAAGGCAACTTTCTGTAAAAATAAAAATGACCACCAAAAGAAAATTAATAAAATATTACAGAGCTGTTGTGGATTCTTTCTTTGCATACATCAGAGGACATCTAAGTGTCTATCATTTTTATACCATGGACACACCGTGGAGAATTACTTTTCCTAGCATTAATCTGTCTGCCCCCCTCCCCCCCCCCCCCCCCCCAAAAAAAAATGTAGTCCAATAATGCAGCTGATTCTTAAACCGCATGTCTATGCTAGAATAAAAAGTTTGCCACGCCTCCATTGACTCAAAAATAAATTAAGATATTCTGGATGATTAGTTGGGCACATTCTACTACTATTGACTACCAGTAAGTCTGCATCCAATGAAATGGTTTGTAATTACGCTATAGAAGTGTTACAGAAGCAATGAACTAAATATGCCATGATAAGAGTGGTTTCTTAAGAATCATGAATTATTTAATCACATCATTCTCTCACTTGGGGGGGGGGGGGGGGGGGGGGAGAGCATTAAAAAAAAAGCATTAGCTCAGCTGCACAAAGGTGGAAAGGGAAGTGCCTGTAACATGCTTCTGGGAACAATCCAGACATTTGAAATGAATTTGGTTAACCACACAAAATTTTTATTCTGACTAGTTAGCTGGGTTATAAATTCCACTCCACACCCCCCCCCCCCCCCCCCGACATGTAACTACAGCACTTTAAGCAGTGCACCATGTAGCAATTTGCATGTAAGAGAACGTGGAAGACTCTCAATAGTAAAGAACTAAATGGAGACGATGTACTCTATCTGATCAAAAGTATCCAGACACCCCTATGGGAGATGCAGCAAGAGTAGCAGCTCCATTTTCTATAATTCTACTCCTTAGATAACTATTTTTTTCTTTTCTCTGTAATACTGGCAGTAATTATACAACATTTACTTAAAACATCAAACTTATTATGCAGGTAATATTTCATTAACATTTATTATTCACCAGTTTAACTGAGCTGAGTCAAATGGTATACATAGTTTATCAGCAAACTTCTTTTAAGACAAACCTGTAATTAATTATGTTTAGACATCATGTACTCATAAAAAGGTATTGAACAAATAAGTCTTTGTTTTTAAAATGATATAGATCATTTAAAAGTCATAATTTCCCTTTCCTTGAGTAAATGTTTTACTTTTTCTGCAAAGTCATTAATTAAAAAAGGTATCTGTACCTAAAATTTCTATCTTCCAGAAAATACTTTTGTGATTTCTACCCTTAATCATGTTTAATTCCAAGAACTAAAGCCATAATTTTGTCCCTCCAATTTTTCTGACCTAGAAAATACATTTGGTTACCAGAATAATGTATTAATTGAGAAATTAAGCAAGTCGGGAAATTTGCAAATGTGTGAAATTTACATGAAGCTTGGTACATCCCTGCAAAGGTATACATGGTATTAACAAAATATCCATCTAACTTTATTAACTTTATAGTTATCTAACAAAGTTAAAACCAAACTGTGACTCGATTCATTGTGATTCCATAGTGCATAATTATGACCTTTATATCTCATTATAAAGCAAAATGTAAGTGCTAAATATGATTTGTTCTTAACATATTTGGAAATAGTACTACTATACACTGCTTCAGACAGTCTGCACCTAGTAACCACTCCAGTAACATGTCTGTATCAGAGTCTACCTTTAGTCACCAATATGAAAAGATCTAAATGTTAAAGTTAACATATCATGGTTATTATGAGTCCAAATACATAATTGATTTGTGCTGCAACTAGTTTTCTTTGTTCACCTTCATGAAGTTACATACACATATGAACAGTGTAGACCAGTCTGCATTTGATATTGATGTTGATATTATCGTTGTGTTAAATGTTTGTGACTCAGTCTGAGAACTGTCAATGACTGACAGTTTTCTTTTAAATTATGATTGGTGGAGTGCCAGTGTTTGTAAAATCATGAGATCTGAGGAGGTTACAGATTGATATTTAAGTATATTCCCACATCTACACATATCAAAAAAAGTTTTGCATCACCTCAGTTCTGAGAGTTAAGGAAACTGTACAGAAAATTGGAATAGAGATCAACGTAAACATCATTTCGCCCTTTTTATTGCTCATGAAAACCACACATTGCATGTTGTACCACCAAACAGAGAGACCTTCAGAGGTCGTGTCCCAGATTGCTGTATGCACCAGTAGCACATCCTCTTGCACTGGTGCATGCCTGTATTCACCGTGGCAAACTATCCACAAGTTCATCAAGGCACTGTTGGTCCAGATTGTCCTACTCCTCAATGGTAATTCAGTGTAGATCCCTCAGAGTGGTTGGTGGGTCACACCATCCGTATCAGTCCTTTTCAATCTATCCCAAGGCATGTTCAATAGGGTTCATGTCTGGAGACCATGCTGGCCACTCTAGTCGAATGATATTGTTATCCTGAAGGAAGTCATTTACAAGATGTGCACGATGGTGGTGTGAATTGTCGTCCATAAAAACGAATGCTTCGCCAATATAGTGCCAATATGGTTGCACTATTGGTCGAAGGATGGCATTCATGTATCATAGAGCCGTTACGGCGCCTTCCATGACCACCAGCGGCATATGTCAGCTCCACATAATGCCACCCCAAAACATCAGGGAACCTCCACCTTGTTGCACTCACTGGACAGAGTGTCTAAGTTGTTCAGCTTGACTGGGTTGCTTCCAAACACATCTCCGACAATTGTTTGGTTGAAGGCATATGCGACACACATTGGTGAAGAGAACGTGATGCCTGTCCTGAGAGGTCCATTCAGCATGTTGTTGGACCCATCTGTACCGTGCTGCATGCTGTGGTTGCAAAGATGGACCTTGTCATGGATGGCGGTAGTGAAGTTGCGCATTATGCAGCCTATTGCGCACAGTTTGAGTCGTAATACAACGTCCTGTGGCTGCACGAGAAGCATTATTCAACATGGTGGCGTTGCTGTCATGGTTCCTCCGAGCCATAATCCATAGGTAGCAGTCATCCACTGTAGTAGTAGCCCTTGGGCAGCCTGAGCAAGGCATATCACTGACAGTTCCTGTCTCTCTGTATCTCCTCCATGTCCAAAGAACATCGCTTTGGCTCACTGCGAGACGCCTGGACACTTCCCTTGTTGAGGGCCCTTCCTGGGACAAAGGAACAATGCGGACATGACTGAACCACGTTATTGACTGTCTAGGCATGGTTTAACTATAGCCAACATGAGCTGTGTACCTCCTTCCTGGTGGAATGACTGGAACTGATCAGCTGTCGGACCTCCTCCGTCAAATAGGTGCCTCTCATGCATGGTTGTTTACATCTTTCGGCGGGTTTTGTGACATCTCTGAACAGTCAAAGGGACTGTGTCTGTGATACAATACCCATAGTCAACATCTATCTTCAGGAGTTCTCGGAACCAGGGTGATGCAAAACTTTTTTTGGTATGTGTATGTTCATCAATGGTGTTTACTAGCCTCAGTTATGTAAACAATATGCACAGCTAATACAAAAGCTGATCAAAGTAATCTGTTCGGGAAGCAATACATGTTCAAATAATTAAAGTTTAATCCAAGTGTATTGTGTTAGTTACTGAACAACCTGGTTACAAATCTAACAATTTTCAGGGAGGTGTGTCAAGAGTACTGTGTTAATGAGGAACTACTGTCATCGACCAGGTTAGTTAACACACATACGTACTGGAGAAATAAGCACTAAATGTCATGAGAGGCACACCTGCCACTATAAAACGAGGTGAGGAGTACTGTGTTGTCAGTAGAGAAACAGTAACAACATAATGGGTCACTCAGTGACTTCGAACATGGACTAGTCATTGGATGTCACCTGAGTAACAAATCCATCAGGGATATTTCAGCCCATTTAAATCAGCCCAAATTGACTGTCGGTGGTGTGATTATGAAATGAAAGCGCAAAAGAACAACCACCAAGAAAACCTCACATACTGACAGGCAGGGTCCAATGAGCATTGTGGCGGATGGTTGTAGAAAATATCACAAAATCAGCAGAAGAAATCACTTGTGAGTTCTGACATGCTACCACAGTCCAGCTTACACAATGTCTGTGTGTACAGAGCTAAAAAGAATGGGGTGCAATGGTTGAGGAGCTCCTTATAAGCCACAGACTTCTGTAGTCAGTGCTAAGCAATGCTTGAGTGGTGTAAAGAGCAACATCACTGGACAGTGGATAACTGGAAATAAGTGATTTGGAATGATGAATCATGCTGTAACCTGTGGCAATTCAATGGAATGATGTGGTTTTGGCAAATGCCTGAAGAATGTTACCTGCCACTGTGGTGTCACCGCCAGACACCAAACTTGCTCGGTGGTAGCCTTTAAATCGGCCATGGTCTGTTAGTATACGTCGGACCCGCATGTCACCACTATCAGTGATTGCAGACCGAGCGCCGCCACACGGCAGGTCTACTCTAGAGAGACTCCCTAGCACTCGCCCCAGTTGTACAGCCAACTTTGGTAGCGATGGTTCACTGTATACAGATGCTCTCATTTGCAGAGATGACAGTTTAGCATAGCCTTCAGCTACGTCATTTGCTACGACCTAGCAAGGTGCCATATTCAGTTACTATGTCTTCTGAACAGATAATATTGTGACTCATGTACCGTCAAGAGCGACGTTCTTCATTAATGGATTAAAGTTAAATATCAAACTAATTATGTCCACTTTCTGAATTCTAATTCCTTGTCATGTTCCAGACCTCACGTCAGTATAGTCCTTCCCTCTTCACGCCAGCCTGCGTGAGCTAAAACGCGTGCATTTTGGCCTCCACTAGTAACACGGTGTTGGCTCTTCTGCCAACACAACAGCCACCATGTGTAGAGCCAACAGTGAAATATGGAGGAGGTGACGTTACGATCATAATAATGCACCCTATCATAAATCAGCAACTGTGACACAATGATTTGCACACAATAACTTTTTTGAAATGGATTGGCCTGCCCAGTGTCCTGACATGAACCCAACAGAACACCTTTGAGATGAGTAAGAATGTTCACTTTGCACCAGACTGCAGCCTGCAACATCACTATATTCTCTAGTTTTGTCCCTTAAGGAAGAATGGACTGCCGCTCCTCCACAGACATTCAGACACCTCATTGAAAGTGTTACCAGTAAAGTTAAAGCTGCTTCAACTTTTGCAGTCCTGTTTTCCTCAGTTGTGTGTAATATTATGGTATATTGATAATTTTTACTTTATGAACCGTCTGACTACAACCGAATGAAACAATTTTCATGCCATATGCATTTTCTACATATTAAATAATACGTAGAAAATCGTCCACGCAACCTGTAAGTACATTTCAAAATATTACTACATAGTAGCAAAAACTAACCACCAGAACTGTTTATAACCTATAGGTACATTGACAAAAATGTAAACTAAATAGCAAAAATATGTACATATTCCAGGCCACTGACAATGCCTTGCAGAAAATAAAGGCAAAATGCGAATGGCACGAAAATTGTGTTTCATTCAGTTGTAGTCAGACAGTTCATGAAGTCAAAATTATCAATATACCGTAAAGTTAAAGCTGTCACAAAGGTGAAGGGTGGGCTTTTGATCAGTCAGTGTATAATCTGTATTATACATTCGATTCTTTCTAATCATCAGTTTTGAAACTTGTAAAGCGACAAGACCTGCAATCTATGAATATGAGGTAATGTTAAGTCAATTAGTGACCTGAACAAAAGAGCTTTCCTCATCCATACACTAGTATGGAGTGCCATTATAGGATCCACTGCCATATTAGGCAGCAATAGATGATCAACTGACTCATAAGGTTATAGGTCTCAGATTCATGCTTATACAGTCAGCTTCAATTTGCCATTCATCAATTTAATGTGTGTTATAAAATATTAGTATCAAAAACTGCATTACTTAAACCACTATTTAATGTTTCATAATGATCTTCAATTACAGAAAACTCACGGCCAGTGAAAGTAGACATCAACTGATGGACTCAGTCACAATATTTTCACATCTTTGCATTTTAGTGACAGGTAAACGAGGGAAGTGCAGAATGGTTTCCTTTGATCAAAGAAATTTGAAAAAACAGGATTCATATTTTCAGTGAACAATTTCCTGTCATCCATTTAAGTGCCTGCATGAACAGTAAGTAAAATGATAGAATATTTCCTTTTCATCAGCTACTTTCATTTATACCTATGTAGACAGGAATATGCACATTCTGTATTTCATTTAACTTTTTCATATTTTAAATATTCCAAATTGTTCAGAACCTGTGGTCTGCTTTCAATGCAACTTTCTGGAGCTATTATTAAACACAGTTGGTCTTGGCAATTCCAAATTTCCATGCTCACTGCATATTCCCATGTGTTGAATTATATATTTAAACTCATGGAAAGCTCCTCCAATTTCCTCAGATGAATTGAATGTATGGAACTGACTACACATGTAATTCACATCTGTCTCAGAATACTCCACAGAAAAAAAAATGTTTAGTTGCATTACTTTAATTCTGTACCATAATGCTTTTAATATAACTGCCTGTTAAGTAGGGTAGCAAATCAATCATTTCCTAATGCACTATACTTCTCGGTGTCAACAAACTTTTTCTTTAATAATTGGTGTCAAAATTTTGTGATTCACCGGCATATCTATAGGTACAATAAACAAATTCACACAACACAATTGTTGTTTGATGCATTTAATTTTAATACGGAATCTGGACATCACTGAAACTACAAGACTGATGTTTGTTAAAAACACTACATAAAGAAACAGGGAGGGGGAGGGGGGAGGGGGGAGGGGGGAGGGGGGAGGGGGGAGGGGGGAGGGGGGAGGGGGAGGGGGAGGGGGAGGGGAAGGGAGAGGGGGAGGATAAAAAGGAGGGGGTTAAGTTATAGAACTAATTTCATCCATCATTCACCAACACAAATGAGAATTACACCAATGAGAGAAACAGTACAACCAGTCACAATTTTGTCAAATCATTTATTTATCTGTAATTAGTTTATGGACTTATCCTGTCTTCAGGTTACTGAAAACGATTCTTGTGAAAAATACAAGTTTTTACTGTATTACAAACAAATAAATGTTAATAATAGTATAGATTAAATTTATTAACCCTCGACTCAGCATATTGTTTTTCATGACAGGAGCAGGCGAGCGTCACACTTTGTACACATGTAAACAATAGTCATCTTTATTTTACCAAGGTAAACATGTATGAGCAGACTCACAGTTCAATCTTAGTTTAATTCAACAACAATAAAAAACTTACACTATATAAGCTAAAGCTATGTTTAATTAGACAATAATAAAATAAACATACATTATATCACTCTTTTGCCACGTGCGAGTGTTAGCTCACAGTAATGACTCAGTCAAAGCATTAAACAGCACAGTTGCTTCAGATCCCAGCCAACCACTTATTCTATTACTAATTATCTCTAAGACAATTTCCTAATTATGGGATGTGCTGCTAGCTTGTAATCTAGGTCGTTTTCTTGCACAGGTTGTAACTTTTTTTCTCACATAACTCACTATTTATTTTATGTTGCTGCTGCTCATTTGTATGTACAACAACACAGTTTAGCAATGTCTTAGCTGATGCAATAATGAAAGAATATGTATGGGCTCACAAGTTTAAAACAACGGTGGACTGGTACAAGACAACGTTGTTTGTGGTTGGTGCACTTTATACATACGTGTACTCACTTGAGGCTTAACAGACCGCTGCACTCCCTTGCACTGACTATGTTATTTTAATGAAAGGGGCACAAAATATGTGCATCACCAACTGGGAACTGACTTAAGTGTATTACTTCTCATGCATAAATACATCACTCATTCTGCAAAATTGTGACTGATTGAAGTGTTTTTCTTATAGTTACAATTCTAAACACCCATGAATGAAAAGTGAGAATTATGTATCTAATGGTAAATTACCACTGACCATTTATATAAACAGACATATTCTCATAAAAAGCGAACCATAATATCACCTGATCCCTGAGTTACTATTTGATATACTGTAGTGGAAACATCTGCAACTCTTACCTACAAGCAATATGGGCAGGTCTGCCAACATACATTACTGTATGATCTCCCTACATTTTCAAAACACAATCAAATTATTGATGGAAGCAAAATTGTTGCAGGACAATGTTAGACTGAACATAGTGCTGAATATAATGATCAAATCTCGAGAGTTCTAAGGAAAATCAAATGGTATTAACCACACAGCAGGAGTACTTTATGAAGGAAAAAAAAGGTAATAAATTTTTTTGGCAGAGCACATCTAGGAAGAGAGCAATGACATCTAGGGTTCTATGACTGTGGGAAAACAATAACGAGAAAAGCATGCAAGTGCTATATGTGTATATGTCTGACAGTACAAATGTTTCTGTATGTATAGAGTTCTCTTTCAGAACTGAATAAGAGTAAATAGCTTTTTTATCTTTTACATCACTGGCCTAGGTCATCTGCATTTGTTGCAGCCATATAGTTACATGAGAAATTATGCAAAAACAACAATAGACTATTGTGAAACTAACAACACTAAGAAGACCAAAGACTGAACACACTATAAATTAAATTCAAAGTTCAAAGTTGACATAAACTCACCGGAAGAACAAATGCATTTTTATCATCAATGCTGTTGATGACAATGAGAGACCAGTTTGTGTGTTTAACTTTGTCAATATCCATATTGCTTTCCAGAATATGCATTGCCACTTTAGCCACCTCTCTGTAAACTGGATGGGAGGCTGGTAAGACACATCCTTGAAACTTACTTAGCATCTGTGATTGTAGAGAATATTTGTTAGAACAATAATTAAAATAAAAGAGAAGAAATAAACAAATGAATTCATGTTCTAAAATATTTTGTACATATTTGTCCAAAACACAAAAGATACCTTTCTTAACCTAATGTCTAAAAACAGGATTCAGTGCTAAACCAGCAAGATTACACATAAGTGACACTAATTTCAATTCCTCCAGTTTTTCTTTTCTTCAGTAGTAAGTCTCTACTAGCATTACCTTTCAGAACCAATGGTTTGGATGCTGTAAGTGTATACTCTTTCCCACACTTGAAGCATGGTTAGCATTCAAATACCATAAAAGTTTCACTAAGGCTTTTGATTACCACACTGAAATTCTGGAAATCATTTCTGTAAGCAGCAGATAAAGGGACTGTAATCAGGGTGCATCAATTCAGTGTGACAAGCAGACTGACACATTAAAGCAAGGCAGACAGAGACAAACTCAGATCTTTGCTTTTCATGGTTAATTATATCTCTCACACAAGGTGTTAAGTTTTAATCTGTCACGTAGTTCAACTCAGTATGAATTTCTCAGTTTAGCTCCCTTGTAAATATGCCAGTGAAAGGTTGAAATAAATGGAAGTATACTTTGAAATATTTCCATTTTCCTGCAAATTGTTTGTGATCACAAAATTCACTTCCACATGAAGGAACATGCATATGTTCAAAATAATTCCAAGACTCAGAGAAAATATTTGTGTCGTTATGGCATATCAAGTTAACAGTGATACTGCAACTCCATTTAATCTTTTAGGCTACACACTGACTATATTTTGTAATATGTAACTATGCAATACCTGGTATATGGGGGAAGTCCCATACCTGTATTTGCATTTGTGTCTATCTACATTCACACTCCACAAGTCATTATATGTTGTATGACACAAGGCACCATACATCCATATTATTTTCCCATCCTATTCAATTCACAGTTGCTGTGTGGCAGAAGTGACTAGTTAAATGCCTATGAATGTCCAAAGCTCCTTATTTTTACTGTAGTGATCCATATGTGGTGTGTATTTTACAGATTCAAAATAAACCCATTACTTCAAAACTTGAGTTAACTATGTTTATAATAATAACTGCCACATAAAATTTACAGTATCTATAACATAACACAATTCACTCTTCTATGATGATATATTTGTTTGGGCACCCAACACTTAGGTCTACAACACCCAAACTAAAATGTTATTAGTTTAGTTAAAAATAATAAAATGCTTAAAACTTTGATTGAAATAAGAATTAAAATTCTGTGAAAAAAATTGTATGTATGCACATGTAACATCACTGCTCGTATTTACATTAATACAGGAGAAAATCCGAACGAAAATAAATATAATATTATAGCAGATAAATATGGTTCATTGATCACTAGATTAAACCTTCCATCTGTACATTTAGGCTGGAGTCCACACAGCACACAAAATTTTAAAAGCTGTACCCGAACCATCTTTTCATCCATTAAATTGGAGGACAGGTCCCCAACTAAGTTTACTCCCGGGCTCTTTCCATACCATACCACAAACCCAAGAGCCTGGGGTATCCTCTAGCAAATTATGAGGGTACACTTAAAAACTCAAAAGTCCAATTTAGAGGCATGTCACAGTGATTCATATGGCTGCAGTGACTGGAATGATATACACCATGCCTAGATGGTACGTTCCAGCAATCACTGTAGTTGCTCCTCATCTCCTCCAACTTCACCTCCCAAAGCAACATCGCTCTTTGAATCATCAGTGAAACGGTAACCTGCAGGGAAACAGCACATTATGCTACACAGTTTCCTGCAAGCCTCCTTTGCCACCACATCTTCTCATTCATTCCCCCTGATAACCATACAACCTATTATGAGTAGAATGATACATACTTTCACTATTGCTAAAAAATGAGGAAAAAGCCTCACATAATTTGTGTCATTCTCTCTTTTGATTAAATCTGTTGTATTGGATGCAGGGCACAAGTGGATATGGAGTAGATGAGGAACTTCTTACTTTGATAACTCCACATTTGCTCTAATACCTAGTATCACACCAAGTTTTGCACTGAAGACGGTATTTTCATTCTGATTAAGGAGATATGGTCAGGGTAAACAATTGAACAGCCTTGCTTTGAATCACCAGTTCATATTACTGTCGACCTGTGACATTTATCTGAAATATTATAAATTACATTAAGAGCATGGTCTTTTCCAGGCTCTGTTAAATCTACAATAATTCTGTCTCTTACAAGAAATCAAGGCGACATGATCCAATACTGGTGTAAAATGCCAATACGAGACATTCATTTGAAATAGGCCGTCCGAAAAGTCCTGATTGCTCACTGATGTTTATTAAAAAAAGCATTTCACTGGTGGCTGTGGCTTGGATGAAATTATATACGCCCAGTACATCATGACAAGTCGCCACCTCAAGTGCTGGCTCATTGATTTCAGAGGAGTAGAAAGGAACAGGGCTCATCCTAAAAGCCCAACTGACCAGTCATACTCTCTCATGGTACACCACATCTACTATTCTTTAATCGAAATAGGCCAACCAACCCACAGACTGAACGGTCCAACAAACCTGTAGATTATGTACCTATAATCAATACCGCAATAACAGTTGCACACAAAGGCTCTGTAAAAGAACAGAAAGGTCAATCTGCTTCCTGTGACTATAGAATTTAAAAGTCTAAAGAGTATTGAAGACCTATGCTTTGATATTCCCATTCCAAGTGGTGTATATCTCGATAATTACAGCATTCTGCCCACACTTTTTTCAATTTCTGCTTCTGCTTCTTCTCCTTCTGTGTTAGTTTCTTGCTAATTCATTTTTAACTTTATTTTAACAGTTAACTCTCTTTCATCACATAAATAAACTTTCACTTATGACCACAGCTGTTTTGCGCCCTAAAAACCATAATATAATATACACCTTTTACATCCCCCCACGCCCCCAAAACCATCCCACAACATTTTTGAGTGATGATTCTTCTCTAGAAATCTGGCAAGTTACATATAATTTAAGAGCAACATTTTGACAAACTTCTTACTTGTCATCTTCAAGTGAGGTAAGTTCACTACAAGATGAGAAGTAAGGAACTAGTTAAAATGTTGCTATAAAACAAACATACTACTCACCGGCTTTCCTGAGAAAAATTCATCAGAGTAAACCTGAATTCACATATACTGAAGAGCTAAAGAAACTGGTACACCTGCCCAATATCATGCAGGACCCCCGTGGACATGCAGAAGTGCCCCAATATGATGTGGTGGTATGGAGCAGACAAATGTCTGAAGTAGTGCTGGAGGGAACTGACACCATGAATCCTGCAGGGCTGTCCATAAATCTGTAAGAGTATAATGGGGTGGAGATCTCTTCTGAACAGCATGTTGCAAGGCATCCCAGATATGCTCAATAATTTTCATGTCTGGGGAGTTAGGTGGACAGCGGAAACGTTTAAACTCACGAGTTCCTGAAGCCACTTTATAGCAATTCTGGACGTGTGGGGTGTCACATTGTCCTGCTGGAATTGCCCAACTCTGTTGGAATGCACAACTGACATGAATGAATGCAGGTGATCAGACAGAATGCTTACGTATGTGTCACCTGTCAGTGTCGTATCTAGATTTATCAGGGGTCCCATATCACTCCAACTGCACATACCCCATACAATTCACAGAGCCTCCACCAGCTTGAACAATCCCTTGCTGACATGCAGGGTCCATGGATTCATGAGGTAGTCTCCACATCCGTACACGTCCATCCGCTCTATACCATTTGAAGCTAGACTTGTCCGACCAGGTAACATGTTTGCAGTCATCAACAGTCCAATATCGGTGTTGACAGGCCCATGTCAGGTGTAAAGCTTTGTGTGGTGTAGTCATCAAGGGTATATGAGTGGGCATTTGGCTCCAAAAAACCCATAGTGATGATGTTTCACTGAATGGTTTGCATGCTGACAATTGTTGATGGCCCAGCATTGAAATCTGCAGCAATTTGCATAAAGGTTGCACATCTGTCATGTTGAAAGCTTCTCTTCAGTCATCATTGGTCCTCTTCTTGCAGTATCTTTTTCCGAACACGGCTATGTCAGAGATTTGATGTTTTACCGGATTCCTGATATTCACGGTACACTCGTGAAATGGTTGTATGGCAAAATTCCCACTTCATTGCTACCTTGGAGATGATGTGTCCCATTGCTCGTATGCCGACTATAACACCATGTTTAAACTCACATAAATTTTGATAACCTGCCACTATAGCAGCACTAACCGATTTAACAACTGTGCCAGACACTTCTTGTCTTATATAGATGTCGCCAATGCACTGCTGTATTCTGCCTGTTTACATATCTCTGTATTTGAATATGCATGCCTACACCAGTTTCTTTGATGCTTCAGTGTACAATACACAACAACACTGTATAGTAAAATGAAGAAAATTAGCTCATACAACTAGAACACCACAACAATAAAATGACAAAGCCTTTACACTCACACTAAATATGCTGTAAATGTGAAATTTGTTTGCTGTGGCAGCTCCTAACTCATTAATGGTTCAGTTATCTTTAACTAACATTTGTTGCTGCTTTCTCCCACATTTTTACACAAATATTTCTTCATTGTGTGCCGAGTAAAACTGTGAGGGACGGGAAAAACCCACCGTGGTACAACAACAAAGTTAGGAAACTACTGCGAAAGCAAAGAGAGCTCCACTCCAAGTTTAAACGCAGCCAAAACCTCTCAGACAAACAGAAGCTAAACGATGTCAAAGTTAGCGTAAGGAGGGCTATGCGTGAAGCGTTCATTGAATTCGAAAGTAAAATTCTATGTACCGACTTGACAGAAAATCCTAGGAAGTTCTGGTCTTACGTTAAATCAGTAAGTGGCTCGAAACAGCATATCCAGACACTACGGGATGATGATGGCATTGAAACAGAGGATGACACGCATAAAGCTGAAATACTAAACACCTTTTTCCAAAGCTGTTTCACAAAGGAAGACCGCACTGCAGTTCCTTCTCTAAATCCTCGCACAAACGAAAAAATGGCTGACATCGAAATAAGTGTCCAAGGAATAGAAAAGCAACTGGAATCACTCAATAGAGGAAAGTCCACTGGACCTGACGGGATACCAATTCGATTCTACACAGAGTACGCGAAAGAACTTGCCCCCCTTCTAACAGCCGTGTACCGCAAGTCTCTAGAGGAACGGAGGGTTCCAAATGATTGGAAAAGAGCACAGATAGTCCCAGTCTTCAAGAAGGGTCGTCGAGCAGATGCGCAAAACTATAGACCTATATCTCTTACGTCGATCTCTTGTAGAATTTTAGAACATGTTTTTTGCTCGCGTATCATGTCATTTCTGGAAACCCAGAATCTACTATGTAGGAATCAACATGGATTCCGGAAACAGCGATCGTGTGAGACCCAACTCGCCTTATTTGTTCATGAGACCCAGAAAATATTAGATACAGGCTCCCAGGTAGATGCTATTTTTCTTGACTTCCGGAAGGCGTTCGATACAGTTCCGCACTGTCGCCTGATAAACAAAGTAAGAGCCTACGGAATATCAGACCAGCTGTGTGGCTGGATTGAAGAGTTTTTAGCAAACAGAACACAGCATGTTGTTATCAATGGAGAGACGTCTACAGACGTTAAAGTAACCTCTGGCGTGCCACAGGGGAGTGTTATGGGACCATTGCTTTTCACAATATATATAAATGACTTAGTAGATAGTGTCGGAAGTTCCATGCGGCTTTTCGCGGATGATGCTGTAGTATACTGAGAAGTTGCTGCATTAGAAAATTGTAGCGAAATACAGGAAGATCTGCAGCGGATAGGCACTTGGTGCAGGGAGTGGCAACTGACCCTTAACATAGACAAATGTAATGTATTGCGAATACATAGAAAGAAGGATCCTTTATTGTATGATTATATGATAGCGGAACAAACACTGGTAGCAGTTACTTCTGTAAAATATCTGGGAGTATGCGTACGGAACGATTTGAAGTGGAATGATCATATAAAATTAATTGTTGGTAAGGCGGGTACCAGGTTGAGATTCATTGGGAGAGTGCTTAGAAAATGTAGTCCATCAACAAAGGAGGTGGCTTACAAAACACTCGTTCGACCTATACTTGAGTATTGCTCATCAGTGTGGGATCCGTACCAGGTCGGGTTGACGGAGGAGATAGAGAAGATCCAAAGAAGAGCGGCGCGTTTCGTCACAGGGTTATTTGGTAACCGTGATAGCGTTACGGAGATGTTTAACAAACTCAAGTGGCAGACTCTGCAAGAGAGGCGCTCTGCATCGCGGTGTAGCTTGCTCGCCAGGTTTCGAGAGGGTGCGTTTCTGGATGAGGTATCGAATATATTGCTTCCCCCTACTTATACTTCCCGAGGAGATCACGAATGTAAAATTAGAGAGATTAGAGCGCGCACGGAGGCTTTCAGACAGTCGTTCTTCCCGCGAACCATACGCGACTGGAACAGGAAAGGGAGGTAATGACAGTGGCACGTAAAGTGCCCTCCGCCACACACCGTTGGGTGGCTTGCGGAGTATCAATGTAGATGTAGATGTAGATGTAGCAGCTGAATTTGTTAAATGTCAGATTAGTAATTTAAGTTCCTATTATTGCTTACAACTACAAGTTTTCCGTATCATCTAAATTGATTTTCACCCCTCAAGATACAATACAGGAAAATGGTCAAATTGCTCTGTGCCTCAGCTTTCACCTAAAACTGACCAGACCAACTCAGTATCTAAACAGCAATGTCGCAAATAGGAAAACATGGAGTAATTATCAAAACAAACAGGGTCTTGCCTAATTAAGCACTTACATGATCAAACAAACCTTACGAGTAAAGCAAGAACTCTTACAGAAGGACAAGAAACCATGTCCATGGACTCAATAGCAAATCTGGTTTCTTTTTTGTTTGTGTATTTTGTTTTCAATTACAGTAATTTATAGGCTAAGGAAACACAGTCATATCCATTCAGAAACAGTAAAGGGCTTTCGTTATTTATCTGCAGTTATTTATAGTGACAGCAACCCTTAATCATAAAAGAAACTAATTAAAGGCAATGAAATGAAATGAATAGATTAATGGGGACGAAATCAGTAAAGATGTGATGGCATGAAGTAGTATCAGTGGAAACTGTGCAGATATGGTGAACCAGAACTGTAGTAAACCTATAGTAACAACTGAAAACTTGGAACAGACTGGAAATCAGATCCAAATTTTCTACTTATTGTTAGATCAGCTTAATCATTTAGCTATCCGAGTACACCTCCAAGCCTGACTCAAACCTTCATTGTCACTAATCTTTCCGTCTACAATTTCTCAACACTGGATGTGTGCTCAGAGTCCCACTGGTTAAGGCAACTCCTTGTGATAAGTGGGGAATCTAGGTTTGTGTCGTAACCCTATAGATACAAGTGCCTCCACAGTTGGCCCAGGCAGATCACCTCACAACTTAGACAGACACCGCAGTGAGTGCTGTGCCGTGTGCACAACAGGCTAATATAAGCCCAGGGCCCTGGCCCTCAACCTCACTTATGTTTACTTGATTTTTGTATGCTCATCTAAAAGACTGTATACTGATGTGTTCTGTAGTTACGAGACTTTGCACTGTTCTATATATCATTAGTGTTGTCGTGGATCTCTTCATGTGGAAGCCTCATAAAACTTAGTTGGTGTTTCTGCTGATATTTCGTCTGTACAACATTGCAGCATACTTGGCAGTGAGTGCTGTTTTCTACTCCATGTGTTTCACTTCTTTGGTTCGATATACAGTCAATATGTCAGTGGAAGAAGTTCTTCAACCTCCTGTTGAACAACAATGAACTCTCACCAACCAGCAGCAGGCCCTCACCATGCCAATAAACAATGTGGCAGCCTTGTTGATACACCAGAGTCCAGCGCTGTTGATGCAACCTCCACCATTTCCGACATATCATGGTTTTGTGGAAGACTGGGACAAATATGAACAATGCCTTCAGCAACACTTTCAAGCTTTTGGAGTCACCGAGCTCAACTTTTGTAAGGCACCTTCTGTGTTTGTTAGCTCCTCTTCAGGAACCTGCCAGTCTCTCTTTTGATGAAATGGTTCAAATGGCTCTGAGCACTATGGGACTTAACTGCTGTGGTCATCAGTCCCCTAGAACTTAGAACTACTTAAACCTAACTAACCTAAGGACATCACACACATCCATGCCTGAGGCAGGATTTGAACCTGCGACCGTAGCGGTCACGCAGTTCCAGACTGTAGCGCCTAGAACCGCTCGGCCACTCCGGTCGGCATGAAATGTGTCAGTTGCTCTCTAATTATCATTCCAAATGTTCTCATGTTATTGTTGCTTGCATTGAGTTCTACCATTGCCAAAAGCAGCCACAACAGTTGTACAGAGTTTTGGCAGCAGAACTTCATGGGCTTAGGTGTCATTGCCAGTTTATTACTGTGGCCCATCGGCACTCATATGCTGATTCAGTGGTTCATGATGCTGTAATACACCTGGCCCCTGATAGGGAAGCTTGTGAACATGTTTTACAATGTGAAAATCCCTCTCTCACAGAGGTTCTGAATGTTGCTAATTCCTTTGAAGTATCTAGGACAGCAGGAAATCAGACAAAAGCATGGTGTTAAGTAGCTATCATTGCTTTCTCTCCTCTTCGGCTGTTGTTGGTTAGTTCACAGGCGAGAGAGACAACTATGTGGTGGCCATGCACCTGCAGCCTCCATGCCACATGGGGCAGTGCTGTGCTAAGCAGTGGAAGCAGCAGCAGCAGCAGCAGCATCAGCATCACAACAGCGGCCGCATGATTCTCTTCTGTCGTGCCCTTATTATTCAGTTCAACATGACCAGGCCACATGCCCAAGGTATTGGGCGATATGCAACCACTGTATAAAAAAGGGGCAACTCTCAACCTTCTTCACCAGACATAAACATTGTTATGAACAGTATTTGCCAAGTGATGGTAGCCCCAAACAAACACTGTATTGAAGTACATATAATGGACAAGATGTTAAAAATGGAAGTGGACATGGGTGCAGTAGTGACTTTGTTAAATTCTCAAACCTATGTGGATCTTGGATGACCAGCATTGTCGCCTGTCTCTAGTTGGTTGGTGAGTTACTACAACAAATACCCCTATTGGGACAGTTTTCTACTTCAATGGTGTACAAAGCAGTTGTTTGGCCTTTGACCTTTCTAATAATGGCTGATACCTACACTGAAAACTTATTTTGGTTAGACACCACCAAAATTTTTGGGTTCTCTATTACTGGCAAAGTGCATCTGGTATCAGATAAAGTTTGGTACCCACAATTGGACATGCTCTGCTCAAAATATTCCTCCCTGTTCTCAGAAAGTTGAAGATGTGCCACTGATTTCAAGGCTCACATCACAACAAAACCAACAGCATGTCCTCACCCTTTTTTTTTCATGCTTACTCAGTCCCAGTAGCTTTACAGGAGCAAGTCAAACTGGAACTACATTGATTTATGTCTCTGGGCATTATCACACCTGTCTCCTCTAGTGAACAGTCTACTCCATTGGTAATTGTCAAAAACCTACTCGCAACCTTAGGCTCTGTGGTGATTTTAAAGTTTCTGTAAATTCACAGTCTACTATTCATACTTATACATTACCCCGTCTGAATGAACTAGCACATATTTCCGAAGGCCAATATTTTTCCAAAATAAACTTGTCACAAGTCTACTAACACCCATCTGTGGATGTTGATTCCAAACATGTATGTGCTGTGAATACCCCATTCAAAATGGCTACCACAGTTGCCATTTTCCAACAATTTTTGGAGCAACTCACAGCCTCCATTCTAGAGTGCATTAACTACCTCGAAGATATTGTGGTCCCTGGTGCCTCACTAGATGAACATTTGTGGAAACTTCATGTGTTGTTCACGGTGCGACAGGCAGCCAGTTTGAAAAGTAACTTGGACAAATTATAATTTTTTCACCCTCTATCATCTATCTCAGTTTTGAAGTATCTTGTGCTGGAGTCAAGCCTTTATGCCATGCCATGCCATGCATGTCAGTGTCATTATTGCTTTCACGTATCCTACAAATGTCAAAGAGTTGCAAGCTTTTGTCAGGAATACTATATACTACCATAAATTTCTTCCTGGTGTGACCACATTGGCCCAGCCACTTCATGCTCTCTTACATAAAGATGTTCCTTTCCACTATTCACCTGCCTGCATGCATGCATGCTTTTACCCTATTAAGGTCCAAATTACAGTCAGCATCTTGCTTCGTTACCTTCCAACCAGATCAACATCTCATTCTGGACACAGACATATCCCGGTATGGCCTCGGGGCCATTCTTGCACACAAATATGTGGCCAGTTCTGAATGCCCAATAGCAAATGCTTCCAAAACTCTGAATCAGATGCAACAGCAATACTCACAGATAGCAAATCAGGACCTTGCTATTGCATCTGCATTCCAAAAATGTCATGTTTTCCTATTTAGTTCTAAGTTTCATTTGGTTACTGGCCATAAACCTGTGGTTTCTCTTTTCACTCATTTGGCATCTTTACCGGACAATGCAGCCCATCACTCACAATGCTGGGCTCTGTTTTTGTTGGCTCTGTTTTTGTCATGCTGTAAGTATGAGATTCAATTCCAACCCACAATGCAAAACACAAATGCAAATGCTCTCTCTTGATTGCCAGTTACCTCTGATCCAGCATTTGTTCAGGATGAACTGTTGTGTTTCCATTTAGAAGTTAAAGCCCAAAACACCGCAGATGGTCTTCCCATTACCAGTTCTCAGATTTCAGTGCCTGTCACGGCCAATCCTGTTTTACGTCAGGTTGTTGAATTTTTTCACCATGGCTGGTCAGATAAATCACCGAGCCAAGTGTCAGACTCTTTGTATATTTATTATGCTCTAAAACACCTCTCAACTGGTTACTGAAGAGTCAGTACCCAATGTTGTGATCCCGTCCGCGTCGTGGCTGGACATTATGCTGCTTCTCCACCTGAACCATTGTGGTGTTTTTCGTACAAAATTGCTGGCCCACCACCACACGTTTTGGCTGGGTCTTGACAATAAGATCATGTGCGTTATGACAGCCTGCCTGCATTGCGCCACTTGTCAAGCACCACCATGGGCCTCTCTTTCCCTGTGGCCTACCCCAAAGAGTCCCTGGGAGCATATTCACAAATTTTCAATTGTCACAACAGAATTAATCAGAAATCATACCTACATTCTTTATGTCTGTCATATCATTTTCAAAGGAAGCATCCTGACATTTGTCTTAATCAATTTAGTGTAGTCACAGAAACTGCCAGTCTGGGTGGCCAACTGAAGTTTCTGATATCTTGTCCTCCCAAACACAATACCACTGTCTAAACTACTATGCTATTTCACTAACTGGAACACAGTTATAGTGCTTGGTGGGTTTTCAGTGTTTTAAAACTATGAAGTGTGGTGGCTGTTCTCCTGATGGTCAATGGACACGAACTTCATATCCAAACATTCAGTTTTGGTGAAATAAACAGGTAATCACTTTAACTGATAAATCAAACTTCATCAAATTTCACTTGTCTTATTGCTCCTGATGGTCAACGAATTTCTTCCTGAGATGTGTGAATTTCCTAATTCTCTCTCGTACAGCAGGATGATCAAAATGAGGAAGTCACTTACACTTTTTCAATGACTACTTCATGTTTCCTCCCTGACTGATAACAAACCTGCAAAATATGTAGTCCATTTCGATTGCCATTTTTAGCAATTGCTTTTCAATATCCTAATGAATAATTTGTCCAGTTTTATAGTGGCTGTAAATGATGATGTAATGAAAACGTAGATCTCAGTTTACCAACTTAATTAACGGTGTACTAAATTGCAATCTGAAAATGCCTCTTCTTATGACAACTGAACAAGAAATGTGCATTAAGATTCACCTCTTGTCTTTCATGGCTGTCATTTTAGTCTGTGTAATGAGAGCAGTTTTCTCTGATATGTCTCAACATAGATGAAGGTTTTTCTTTTTCTTTTCTATGTCACTAAGCTCTCACAAATACACTTGAAAGTACTTTTTACACAGGCAATCAAATATTTTGAATGTATTCCATGATGCCAGTTCTTTTCAAAGACAGAGTATTATTATTTATCAAGTGCTTCCTCATCCATTTCAACAGTAATAACACCATATCGTTCCTGTGATACTAGGCTTATAGTCAAGATGACTTCTATCAAACTCTGTACAAATCCTGTACATAACTATACCATAATCAGCAGGATATTTTTCCATGTGCCACTTTTTGCTTCAGCATCCAATGTAATTTGCATTTTCAACATTTGTATACCACACTTGATGTCATTTCGAAAACAATCTCCATGTGAATATTTATTAGCACCATCCATGCTGGAAACTGGTATGCCACACAACTATTATTATACATAATGCAGCTCTAACTGGGTGAAGAATTGAGACACTGCAGCAACCATGACAGAACAACTAGTATACTAGCTTATCCCAGTACTCAAGTGATCCTGTGACCTTCCCGAGGAGAGTGGAGAATTTATTCTTATTACCACTACCACTGTCAAAATGAGTGTAAACTAGTTGAGAGGGGAATTTTTGCACAGCACAGAGCTCTAATAACTGTAACAGCTGCATTGAAAAGTTTGGCAATTCAATCTTAATGCAATGTTTGTACAATGTTTGTACAACATATAGATTAATTTTGGTGCAATGAATCTAAACTTTGCAGGGGCTTCTTACACATAACCATAATCACTATATATTTAGAAATATGTCTGTAACTGAATTCCTTGAGACTAAGTCACTTTGCACAATGATATTATATATCACAAATCACTGTAATACATAACAACTAGTTGCAGAAGACTGACAAAGATGTATCTTACCGTCTCTTGTTCTATCTTTGCCATTGCTTTCATTTGGTCGTCAGAGAAGGCAATAAACCTCTCTCGTTTTGTCAGTGGATCAACTTCTAGGTGTGTTATATAAAAATAACAAATTCCACTTCCAATGGATGCCCCAAGACCTATGGACAGAATTATGTAACAGCTGATTCAGTACTTATCCATTATATAATATAACAGTAAACAAGTAGTACCAACAGTAGTAAAAGTAGTAGCAGTTGGTGTTGTTGTTGTTGTTGTTGTTGGTGGTGGTGGTGGTGGTGGTGGTGGTGGTGTTTGGGGTGTATGGGCACTTAATAGCAAGGTTACCAGCACCCTTATAAATATTAAAACAAACAAAAATGGGGAAAAGAGCTAAAAAGTTTGGCACAATCACACACTCGCGTGTTCCCTCAGCAGCCACCCACCCATCCATCCACCCACTTACACTTCACATGCATTGACCGACACAATCACTGCATATCACATGCCGCAACACACAGGAGATATACTGAAAGGTGCTTCACCTGAGATGAAAAAAGAAGTAAAATGACAGAGGAGATAAAACAATGGCACAGGGAAATGTGACTGGATGACAAATTACAAAAAAACATGGGTGAGACAGTCACCTTGTTAGCACATTAAGAACATCTCCCTAAAAATTTCAGAAACAAGATAGACAGACCACAAAACATTAAAAATGTTAACCACATTTATTTCAGTATCACTTAAAACAGAGGGGAAAATCTACCACTGCCCTCTGGGCCGAAAACAAAACACAGCCTACAAAAATTTGGCACACAGTGATCTGTATGCCACAAGCGCCACATATTGGGCAGTCCTCTCGTAAGAGCAAAAAGTCATGCATCGTGGTTGAGAGGAGGTACATCACAGCCACATCCAGCCACTCGTCTTCCCAATGATACATGACATTATACCTCAACAGTGAGATGGTAGCATGCAGAGAAATGGTACACTGAAATAAAAGAGGATCATGACATGCTCCCTTGGCTGCTACAGCCTCTGTTTTATTCCCCACAATACCCATGTGCCCTGGTACCCAGCAGAAAGACACCACCCTCCCCAGCCGTTGCAGTTGGAGGAGGGTGTCCTGGATACTCTGGACTACTTTATCTGCCAGATATAAGAATTGCATAGAATGAAGGACACTCAGATAATCAGAACAGACAAGGAATTTAGCATTCAAGGCACATGCTCCTGTGCCCACAAGATCACATATAATTCTGCATCGAAGACAGTGAAGTCTTGAGTCAGTTGTAACTTGAAGACATGATCAGGGAAAACAACAGAGCAACCAACAGAGTTCCCCTGCTTCGACCCTTCCATAAAGACAGCTATGGAGCTGTGGTGCTCATTTATAATGCTATAAAATAATGTATTAAAAACATATGCAGGTGTGCAATCTCTCCTTATGGCACCAAATCTGAAATTACTCTGCACCTCTGCACTACCCATGGTACAAGGTTATTAAAAAGCTGGATTTAGAGTTGTGTGTGCTCCACACCAGGTGACTCCAGCACACACTGCATTCAGATCCTGAACAGCATTGTTGCTCATGGACAACTGTAGTAAATGCATTCCAGAAGTGGACGAGCAACAATACGGCATGCAGGTGAAGTTGCAGCAGCAAGAAACTTACATGTCTGACGCATCATGAGGACCTTCCACAGGATGTTGAGTGGTAGTTCCCCATCCTTAACACAAAGACTGGGTATGGGGCTGTCCCTATCAGCACCAGTGGCCAGCTTAATCCCCTCATGGTGGATAGAGCCAATAGCCTTCAGGTAGGAAGGCCTCTATATCCCATACAATGTGCACCCATAGTCTAGCTGTGAACACACGAAAACCCTATAAAACTGGATCAGACTCACTCTGTCTGCTCTCCAAGACCTGTGGCTAGGACACCTTATTATATTCAGTGCCTTCTGGGTTCTGGCTTTCATATCACGCAGGTGTGGTAAACACACACACTTATCCGCAGAAAACTGAAAGCCAGTCTTTGCAACCCACTCCTCTAACCACCACTCATTAATTTGCAACTGAAGAGTCACTGTTGCAACAGGAAAAGCAAAATAATCCACAAATATGGAGCAATGTACGGGACTCCATACCGCAGATGTAATACCGTTTATGGCTACGGCAAAGAGGTTCAGACTTAAAATATTGCCCTGAGGTACACCATTCTCCTGCTCAAAATGATCTGACAGCGTGTCACAAATGTGGGACCTAAGAAACTGCTTCAAGGGCCATATCAAGGTGGTGGTGGTGGGGGTGGGGGGGGTGGGGGGGGGGGGGGGGTTGACCATGAAATGCCCATTGATGAAGTTTCTCTAGAATACTGAGTCTCCAAGTAGTGTCATAAGCCTTTCTGATGTCAAAGAATACACCAACACCTAGCAAAGCCTATTGAACAGCCACCTCTGGGAGCATGAGTTTGTTGACAGTGGACCGTAATCTCTGGAATCCACACTGAGAGCGGTTAAGGACTTGCCTTGTCTCTAACAACCAGACCAGTTGACAGTTAACCTTTCACTCCAGGGCCTTTCTGACACAGCTCCTTAAGGCAATATTCCAGTAACTACTGGGACACGTGCGGCCCTTTTCTGGTTTGAAGAGAGGGATCAAAATTGCCTCTCTCCACATGTTGGATGTTAACTGTCTGCCACATCAAATTCAAGCAATCAAGGAGGATTGCCTTTGATGCTGTAGGTAAATGTCGAAGCATGCAGTAGCAGATATGGTTGTGACTGGGTGCAGTATCACGGCTCTCAGGCCGTGTCAATTCCAGCTCCCACATGGAGAAATGGTAGTTGTAAGACTCAGAACTGTCGGAGCTGAAATCCAACTTGTGCCTCTCCATAGCTGAATGGTAGTGATGAAGTGCTGGATCCTGGCTGGCACTGGTCTGTAGTCTGTGCATGAGCGATGTCTCTGGGCGCTGTTTGGAGACACCCTTCTTTCAGCACACTGCTTTTGGTAAATGACTGTGTTCACCAGAAATCCACCAGATGGTTTGCTAGAATTTCGTAGAGCAAGCGGGATAGTTGAGAGTTAACTACACATCAAGCCTTGACTCTCATGACTTAAAAGACAGTGAGTTTGTCTTAATAAACAGTCAAAGAGCCGCATCCCTGTCCGGGATTGCTGAATGACACTCTATAATACTATAGGTTGCCTCCTAAGATGACCTGAAGAGTTTGGGATGGACAAGTCAGTGACATGATGGATCCCTTGTTTAATATGGTTACATCCATTCCTGGAAGCTGCCATGGTGGTCAAACACAGCCGGGTGGTGAAACAGCATCCAGTGAGCCCTGCTGACAATCTGTTTTGGTGGCTCTGTGCAAGCAATCCTCCATTCAGTATATGGATCCACAGTGGGAAGTGGTCACTGGAATGAAGGTGATCACTTGCTTCCCCATTGTGCTGTGTCTTCAATGTCTGGAGGGCAGAAAGAGAGGTCAGTGGTTGAGGACAATACAGTAGCAACCAAGAAATGAGTGGGAATCCCTGTGTTGAGGATTCACAGCTCCCAAGACATTGAGAGGTTCTCCAAAGTTCGTCCCCTGGGGGCTAGCATAGTTTGACCCCATAATACATTATGGGCACTGAAATCACAAGGGAGTTGTGCAAGAACACCTGCAAGAGCCTCAGATCAATCGCATCCTGTGGAGGTACAACGGGGACTAGATAGTGATCTTCTGACACATATAAACAGCAGCAGTTACTGCTTGTAGGTCAGGAACCAAGAAGAGAGCAGATGAGTAGTGTGTGTTATTGATAAACACAGAAACCTCTCCCTTGATTCTTTCCCCAGTCATGTCATCCTTTCGATGGATGGTATAGCCCCACAGCACAGGGGCATTAGCGGTTGTAAAATGTATCTCCCGTAAATGTACCTGTGCCAGGAATTTCAGTTTCTCCACATGAGACATGAACCCATTTGCGTTCCATTGTAGTATGGGAGGCCAACGGCCTTGCTGCAGTGATAACACCGGTTCACATCAGATCACCGAAGTTAAGCGCTGTCGGGCTGGGCTAGTACTTGGATGGGTGACCATCCAGCCTGCCGAGCGCTGTTGGCAAGCGGGGTGCACTCTGCCCTTGTGAGACAAATGGAGGAACTACTTGATTGAGAAGTAGCGGCTCTGGTCTCGGAACTCAGAAACTGACATACGGCCGGGAGAGCAGTGTGCTGACCACATGCCCCTCCATATCTGCATCCAGTGACGCCTCTGGGCTGAGGATAACACGGCGGCCTGTTGGTTACTGTTGGGCCCTCATGGCCTGTTCGGGAGGAGGTTTTTTTTTTCTTTTTTTTAGTATGGGAGCCATTTATCAAGGGGTTAGCACTTTCACTCTCTTTCTGTCAGAGAGGGGAGTGCATAGGGGGTGTTTGGTTGAGATGAGTGCCCTAGGCCAACATCACGCTCCATCAACTCCGAAGATGAATCATGGGAAATGTAAGAGAGAGCAACATCAAAACTGTCAGACTCCTTACCCTAAGTCTCCATCAGTGGCTCGGTCTTTGCCTTTGTCATCAATTCTTTACCTGTATAGACTTTGGAGCCACAACTATGGCCGTGGTGGCGGCAGCACTGGACAGTCAACCAGACTAAACCTTTGGAGGAGCAGAGAGCTCCACAATGCTGGCTACCACAGCCTTGTCTAATGTTCTGGGAGGAAGTGTAAGCTTTTAAGTAACTGAAGCAGCACAAGTGCACTGACAAACCTAAGTACCAGTGCTGACACTAACAACCTCCATTTGTATAGTAGCATCAGCCTTCTGAATAGGCTGTTTAACAACTGAAGCAAAGGAGGTAGTGAACATTGCTGCATGGCCTTATATATCTTCTTGGCCTTACCATAGGGAATCTGTCTTGTACTTGACCCCTGTATCTCCTGTTCTTCAAGGAAGACACAGCAGTCCCTACTCCAGACAGGGTACTCCAGACAGGGCTGGCATTAAAAAGGGTGCATTGGGTTTGGTATGTAGGGCTGCTCGGTTAATCAAATAAAACCTGCCCTAATATGTACTGGGAGTTTTGTGCTATTAAAAGTGAGGATGAAAGAGTCAGATTTAATCAGATCCCTCCCATCTTTTCATAATGTTCTGCATGTCTACAATGTCTTCCTGGGCCCACTCAACTTTCAGGTCTTCTTTGGAGATGGCCACCAAGTCCCTCCATGTCACAATACCTTTACTGTAATTTAATGGGGTATGGAGCTCAGTCTCAATGGCATACTCTCTAAGGCTTTTGCAGCTTTCTGCAAGTTTCTCACTTATTGGGAACTTCAGGTTCCCACCAATAGCATCCCATTTCACAACTGCTTAACAGATTTTAATGTACACACAATGCCCTCTAAACCCTAATGAACATAAAAACATCAGTCTTTGACACAGCTTCCCTCTTTCCTTTTAACTAATAAAAATACATTCTGACTAGTACTATGTAAAAATGTTAATTATCAACCAGGGATAGCTCAAGTTGAAAGTTATGGGTAGTTTTATACAAGGAAGAGTTCATTTGTTATTTGTTGTTGCTGTTCAACATACAGAATGATGGCACAAGAACACCTACAAAAATCCACTACATTGATTCATGCCAAGGAACCTTTTCTAATCTTCAAGGTGCAGCTCCTAGGATGCAGCTGACAACTCTGATCATCACATTCAAGGTGGTTGTTTAATGAGTGATTCCTGTGCAGAGTTTCCTGATTTTCCTGCTGTAAAATTATCTGTATTTAAAAGAAGCAAGACAGCAGACTTAAAGTTCCACTTTCAATAGGAAAAAAAGGACATCAGTATACCTGATTTCACATGATTCAAAACCATTGCATTTGCTTGAACTGAATTGTGGTTAGTTGAACTGAATTGAATTTTACTTGATCCTGTAGGATTACAATGGCTATTGTAAAAGGTATGGTAAATGTAAGTGTAATACAGGACAAGTCAAGAAACATAAAACCTCTGACATTACTGAGTGTAAGAAACAATATAAACAACTTTAATTTTGCAGATACACTCTTTTAAAGGTGTAGAATTCCTTTTCCACCAGAGAGTCTTTAGGTTTCTTTGGAACATTACTGCATGTATATTACCACACAAGTTTTCAAGGCTGACTTCTTAGCAGCTTGACAGTCGAGTACTGAGGTACTTTTCCATGAACTGTCAGTCACTGCGGTGTGCTTCGTATATTGTTATTTCTCCATGTGTTGTGGGTGTGTACACTGGCAGTTGTAATCCACTGTGAACCACGTTTTGGCATGTTTATTGTTGTTTTATACATGTAAAAAGATGTAAAAGTTAACATGAATAGATTTTTGAAGCTGTTCTGCATATTTCAGATGTCCTTCTACTTAGCATGATTCTAAATGCTTTTTATTGTAATGTGAACACACTTTTTGTTTCTTGAATGTTGGAGTTTCCCCACACTGTCACTCCATATTACAGGTACAGTTCAGTTCAAACAATCGATGGTATACTGTGCACAGAAGCTGTTTGTCTGTATATTGTAACAGCTGCTTCATTACGAATATGGAAGAGCTGAATTTCTTACAAACAGAGATAATATGCTGTTTCCTACCAGCTCATTGTCCACAGTAATGCCTAAGAATCTAGTTGATTGTACTTCTTCCAAATTTGTATCATCAACCTCTAAATTCATGTGCACAGCCTTCATCTCTGAACACTGCATACATAGTCTTTACCAAATTTACAATCAGTTCATTTCCTGTGAATCATCAATTTGTGAAGTTTGCAGAAATATATGCTCTTCTCTCCCATTAGTGTAATATCTTAGTTTTGTATAATTATCATTCACAGTTTTTATATACAGGGTGTACATAAAGTCTGTGAACACTTTCAATTATTTATTGCACAAGAACTAAACATTGTACAGATACTATAAATATGTCAATTTTTTTTCATGTATACTGCCACAGCATAGGTTGGTAATTTGCCAATAGTCAGCACTAGTTGCAAATCATGGCAAGTTCAGGTGCGGAGCGAGCTATCTGTGTGTTGCAGTTTCACAAAAACAAGTGTGCTACAGATGTTCAATGGATGTTTAGAACCAAGTATGGTAAGAAGCCACCAACAAGGAAGGTCATTTACCACTGGCACAACAAAATCATTACGATGGGTTGCTTGTGCCCGGCAAAGAGAAGCGGACGTCCCAATGTGAGTGAAGTGAATGTGGAGCACGTTCAAGAGACATTCATAAGGAGTCCAAAGAAATCAGTGCATTGTGCATCCTGAGAACTCAAAATGGCTCCAATGAGAGTGGAAAGTCCTGCGACAGAAACTGTCTATGAAACCATTCAAATGGGAGCTAGTGCAGAAGCTCAATGATGACAACAAAGACAACCATTTTGAGTTTTGTTCGCAGTTGCAAAAACTGAATGAGGATGGCGATGGCATTATTGATAGCTTAATTTTTAGTGACGAAGCCACTTTTCACACTAATGGGAAAGTGAACAGGCATAATTGTCAAATCTGGGCACAAAGCAGCCACATGAATGCATTGAATTTGATTGTGATTCCCCAAAGGTAAATGTTTTTTGTGTCTTGTCATGGGCGAAAACTGTATGGGCCATTCTTCTTCAAAAAGAGCACTGTCATTGGATATTCCTACTCGGACATGTTGCAACAATGGTTGATGCCTCAAATGCAATCAGACTTTCTGTTCATCTTTCAGCAGGATGGGGCTCTACCCCACTTTCATCGTAAAGTTCCTGGGTACCTAACACGGAGCTGCCGCATCAACTGATCGGCCATGCTACAGAAGGGGACAGCTGTTTCATGGAATGGCCTCCCCGATCACCATATTTCACTCCACGTGAGTTTTTTCTATGGGAACACATTAAAGATCAGATGTATGAATTGCCTCTACCATGCAATGCAGCAGAGCTCCAGGAGAGAATACAAGAAGCGATTGCCACAGTCAACGAGCCATGCTGGGATGGATATGGCAAGAATTCAATTACTGTATTGACATCTGCTAGGTCACTCATGGTTCGCATATCAAATGTTTGTAAAAAAAAACTTTCAGAGTTTCTCTTCAAAATGCAATATGTATGACATCTGTACACTGTTTAGTTTTTGTGCAATACACAACTGAAAGAGTTCCCGAACTTTATGTGCAACCTGTATTTTGGTGTTGGTTAAGCATGTACACTTAAGGCACAGATTTCATATCACTTTCATCTCAGAAATGACTACTTTACACCTAACGCATTTTGGTGTAAACGCCATTGTGGATGAAATGTAAGTAACATTTTGTTATTTCTTTCACATGGAATAACAATTCAGTTCAGAAGTAAATCCATTTCACTTAAAGGCACTGATGCCATAGATGCCTTGCATGTTCCTGAACACGTGGACTGAAATTCAGAGTAGGTTAATTACAATTTTCTAATCTACGACCATTTACAGTGATATCTTTCATCCACATTAGTGTCTGGTGTTAGTATATTGATGGTCATTACAATACTTCTGAAAAATAAATCAGCATTGTAATTACACACTGAAGACCCAAAGAAACTGGTACACCTGCCTAATATCGTGTAGGGTCCCCATGAGCACGCAGAAGTGCCACAACATGTTGTGACATGGAGTCGATTAATCTCTGAAGTAGTTCTGGAGGGAACTGACACCATGAATCCTGCAAGAGTGTCCATAAATCCATATGAATATAAGGGGGTGGAGATTTCTTCTGAACAGCACTTTGCAAGGCATCCCAAATATGCTCAATAATGTTCATGTCTGAAGTGTTTGGTGGACAGCGAGGTGTTTTAACTCAGAAGATTGTTCCTGGAGCCACTCTGTAGCAATTCTGGGTGTATGGGGTGTCACATTGTCCTGCTGGAATTGCCTACGTCCGTTGGAATGCACAATTGACATGAATGGATGCAGGTGATCAGACAGGATGCTTATGTACATGTCACCTGTCACAGTCATATCTAGACATATCAGGGGTCCCATATCACTCCAACTGCACACGACCTACACCATTACAGAGCCTCCACTAGCTTGAACAGTCTCCTGCTGACATGCAGGGTCCATAGATTCATGAGGTTGTCTCCATACCCGTACACGTCCACCTGCTCGACACAATTTGAAATGAGACTTGTCCGACCAGGCAACATGTTTGCAGTCATCAATAGTCAAATGTCGGTGTTGATGGGCCCAGGTGAGGCATAAACCTTTGTGTCATGTAGTCATCAAGGGTACACGAGTGGGCCTTCAGCTCCAAAACTCATATCGATGTTGTTTCAGTGAATGGTTCACATGCTGACACTTGTTGATGGCCCAGACCAGAAATCTGCAGAAATTTGCGGAAGGCTTGCACTTCTGTCACACTGAACGATTCTCTTCAGTCTCTGTTGGTCCTGTTCTTGCAGGATCTTTTTCCAGCCACAGCCATGTCGGAGATTCGATGTTTTACTGGATTCCTGATATTCACGATACACTAGTGAAATGGTCATACGGCAAAATCCCCACTTCACTGCTACCTCAGAGATGTTGTGTCCCATTGCTCATGCGCCGACTACAAAACCACATTCAAACTCACTTAAATCTTGATAAAATGCCATTTCAGCAGTAGTAACCGATCTAACAACTGCGCCAGACACTTGTTGTCTTATATAGGCATTGTTGACCGCGCCGCCATCTTCTGCCTGTTTACATATCTCTGTATTTGAATATGCATGCCTATACCAGTTTCTTTGGTGCTTCAGTGTATAACAGGTTCAATTTCTTAATATTAGTTTCTCTTTTGATGCATCTAGGTCCCCAAAACTGCAAAACCATACCATTTTGTTTTGCATCATCATTATCGAGTGCCGACATCATAATGCTAAATGTTGCACTATACTGTGGTGGTGTAAAATGAAATTAACAGTGTATCAGCATCTATTTTTTACCATGACTTAAACTGGAAAATAAAGTTTGTTTCCTCATTTAAGTTTTTTAATGCCCATCTTGACGTACAACCGTTTGCTATATAGTCCAGTCAAATTGCAGATATACCTTGCAAAAGGTGGGGTAGAAGAGAATATTTTTTCAACTCGTTCATATGGTTGGAAAGATTAGAAAACCGAGTTTTACCAACAAAATTTCGCTTGGGAAAACTTTCCTCAGTCAAAAAACTTGGAAAATTTCGGCCTTTTTTCAGTTTTTTTCAAAATATCTCAGTTTCATTTGCTCCAATCGCTTTAACGTCTATTTTCTTTTTTAAAGAGCACAAAATTCTCTACAAATTTGATTCTTTCCATTTTTTTCTACTCCCAATATCTAAGGCGCTACAGCGCCTGAAAAAATACCAATTTTTCAAATTTTGAGCATAGTGGCAAGATACCTTATTTTAGAACACTATTTTTTCTGTTTCTGTTTGTGTAGTATAAATACATTATACATCATGTTATATGTTGGAATTTACCACCTCACTTTCAGGTATTCAATTTCTCTGTATGCAACATGAGGATTGCTGGTCACCCAACTATTGTGATTCTTACATCACTACCTGAAGTTCACTATGGGCCACCTCAGCCCTGGTATTTGTAAAACTATAAATATAAAAATACATCATTAACACACACACACACACACACACACACACACACACACACACACACACACACACAAAATAATTTGTCTCAGGAAACTGAACTATTATTAGCTGCAATAGCCAACCTAATTAGGTAGGTAATTATTCTTGTGTATAAAAGCCACACAGTTGACATTAAAAATAAGTAGCTTTATTAAAATTAAAATGCATTGTCAGTTACTAAAAAATGTTGACAGTTCTGGGTGTGCAATACTTGTAATATCACACTTTAGCGCACTTGAGACAGATATGAGCATCACTTCCAACGTTTTGATGGGCCAGGTTCCTCAGTGTCACCAGAAATACCTTGAGTTACGGATTCAGGGTCTGTACATATAGTTGATCCCAGATTGACATCTTCTTTAAACAGCGAGTCAGCCTCAGCAAGTTCGTTGATTTCGCCAGCGGTTTCCTCAACATCCTCCATAACATCATCTTCACTGTCTTCATATAAAAATTTTGCACGTTTTCACAGTTGACCCAAATACATTTCTTACAAATTGAAGAACATTTTAAACCCGCTTTTCTGCAGGATCACACTCTGCCACAGTTCAGCTTGCATGAGCATGAAACAATGTGAAGAAATGCTTCAGGTGCTGGATCTTGGCTCATTATAACGAGTATTGGACCGTGGTCACTGTGATTCCAGCCCCATTTCTCAGGAGGTTTCCAGTTTCCCATCCAACTTTGGACTTGTTCGTAAGTCCGCAACGAATGATGTTGTGCAGCATCTTGTGTAGGTGGCAACCGTGCAAGATTCAGTTTGCTTTTTGTGGCAGACTTGGCGAAAAGCTGGTACCGCAAATGGTCTAGTGTGTGGGAACTGCTGACACCTCCACTATACAATGCGATAGTAACTTGTTATCCTGCAGTTATTATTTCTACACGGGTAGCATGTGGTTTATTGAACGTGCAAAGGGCTGAGGTTAGGTGTTCATTTTCCACAACAATATTGCAGCACTTAATTTTTCCTTGACCAAAAAAAGCGGATGTTGTATCACATCTGCTAAAGGCGTAAGTGAACAGAATATATTCACTGTCAAACTTGTAAGCTGCAGTGGAAAACCACTTGTCTTCTGCATTTCTTCTTCCTGGCTTTAAGAAAAATAAGTTTTCAATGCCTTGCCCCAAACTGGTCATGAGCAAAAGCAGGTCAACATCTTCTCCTACAATGAGAACACTTCCAAAATCTTTGGTTCTTGAAATGGCATATGTTACAATCATACCGTCAGCATCTTCTTGTGCCTGGAGCAATTCAATGCTGCACTCCAGAAATTTCTTTTTAAGAAGTGTGATCAAACGCATCTTGTTTCGTTCGTTGTACAAGAACTTGTCCTGAGGGACTTTGTTCACCATCGCTGATTCAACCACAATGTCAACCAAAGAATGTTTTTTGGACCTACGAATCCTCTCAGCACTCTTTGTGCTACATTTGTCTCCCTCACATGGATATCCATCAAATACAATAGGAAATTGAGATACAAAATGACGTTGCAGGTAGGAATCATAGCTTTGGTCTATTGACTTTAATCAAACATTTCGAGTCCAAGTCACTTTGTGGATACGGTACCCTCCATCAATGACAAAAAATTTACTCAGTCCACCTGACTTCACATCTTCCACTGGAACGAAGGCCAAAGAATAAATACGCTTTTGTCCACTAAAGAACAATTCCTACATACTTTTTCTTATAACTGATCATTAACGTCAATCAACTGTAGAAAATGTACGGTGTATGCATGCAATCGTATTATATATTGTAACACAAATAAACTTCACGCAATCCGACGTGAATGTGTTCGTAGTTACTGAATATGATGCTGTTTTTCCTGGCCCTGCAGCAGAGTGAGATGGTAAATTCCAATGAATAACATGATGAGTAATATGTTTATACTACACAAATAGAAACTGAAATAACAGTGTTCAAAAATTAGGTAATTAGCCACTTTGCTCGATTTTGAAAAAAATGGTATTTTTTGACGTGCTGTAGTGCCTTAGATACTGGGAGTAGAAAAAATGGTAAGAATCAAATTTGTAGAGAATTTTGTGCTCTTTAAAAAAGAAAATAGACGTTAAAGCGATTGGAGCAAATGAAACTGAGATATTTTGAAAAAAACTGAAAAAAGGCCGAAATTTTCCAAGTTTTTTGACTGAGGAAAGTTTTCCCAAGAGAAATTTTGTTGGCAAAACTTCGTTTTCTAACCTTTCCAACAATATGAATGAGTTAAAAAAATAAAATCTTCTACCCCACCTTTTGCAAGGTACAGGCTTTTTTTCTGACAGTTTCACTGGACTAACAGTGTGACACCATTAACTATTTGTTATCACTTCACCACATTCTGTAATTCTGTACAGATAATCTATTGTCTTCTATTCTAGAGTAGAGTGCACACTGACTCAATACATTGTTTCGTTGATTCATGTGCATTTACATTCTAGTTTTTTAAATTTTAATTTGGTTTTGTTTTATTTCTTGGTTCATGGCAACAAGTACACCACGTCGATAACTGGTGTTCACATTTAAAACATTTCACATTTACATCAGCAGAATCATACAAGGCGTTATGTCAATGCTTCAAATGAAATTCATGCCTATGCTCCTGTAGCCATTGTCATCTAACAATTAGAAGGAAGTCAGAAGAATTCCAGTGCAAACAGAATTTCCCAGATTGTGTTTGAGCTATTGGCAGAGAGCATCGGTGAATTTTTTGCCTTGTCAACAGTGGCTCCCTGTTCTTCAATTATGAAGACTATTTCCCCAATTACAAATTAATTTTCACTCAATGTTCCACATTGCAGAAAAGAAGACACAATAGAACTTGGGATTAAATACAGGGTTACCTTAGGTAGTAAGGTGTTACCATCTATCTGTAAACTTATAAATTCTGGCAATCTGCCAGGAAGTTTCATTCTGGCAATTATTTGCCACGTGGTCTTGTAGGAGACAAGGTCTTTCAACTGAATGCAAATATGATGACATCCTTTACCCACCTAGCTACAATTGCTGGCAATCAAAGTAATTTTAATGACCATCAATGTCACACTCAGAGTTCCTGAAACTTCTTTTTATTCTGTTTAGGTTATTTCACTTTTTTAAAAAAAATGAGAATGCAGTGTAACTATTCTCCATTTCACTAATATACCATATAAACAGAGTGCACACAGTATTATTCTTAATTGACTTCTCTATGAATTCCACACATTCCTTCCAAGCCCTGTCTTTCATGTTTTAGTCTTTATACACTGGAGTGGCTACATCAAACATACAAGGAAACTTTGAGATCATTTAAACGAGTTTTTTGTTTTGACAACTGTTAATGACCATATTTTAGTAGACATTTTCATTGACCAATATGGTAACAAGACTGTACTTTGTTCTGCAGCGGCGGCTCTCCTTCCCTCTCACAACAACGTGGCAGTACAGCTTGTCCAGCCCATCATTTACCACAGACACCTGACGCAATTAAGGAACCACTCAAAAGAGTTTTAACCTTTGTAGTACGCTGTGTCAGCTGCCACAACCGCTAGTCATATCATAAGAACAACTTTTTGTGATAGTATTATTAATAAGAAAAGTACACTCAGATTGAGTATTAATATACAAGTTTTAGTCTTTGCTATAGTCTGTTATAGTTTCCAATCTATCTACAAGTTATAATCTGGTATTTTTTACATCGATGTCTGTACAGCACACATTTAGACTCTTCAGTTGGTTCATGGAATTTGTTGTTGATACATATTTTATGATGAAAAACATCTATTGAGATGTCTTGTTGCTACATTTCTCTGGTTCCTATATTCTCTGGCCCAGCTATCGTCCAGCATGGCTGGTGTGCTGTTGAACTCTAGATCAATCTCCTCCTCCTTATGATTCATGATGTTAATCATTTCCTGATAGGGTCCTGTGGGAGGTAGCCAGTATTGCAACCTAAGGTCCTCAATGAAATAAGTTTCTTTCTTGAGTTCATACCTATGTCAGGGTAGTACTGTTTTTCCCACTCCCAATATCCATTTTGAGATCATCATCTCGGCTTTTTTCTGTTCTTATCATACTGCTGAACTCAAATTTTTCCTATATAATCTCTATTCATTATGTTATGACTATTGCCACTGTCACTTTGAATAGTGTCATCACTGTGCTTGTTCATATATCGATCATGTTTGGGATATTGCACAAGGTTTTTGATGGCAGCTGCTGCTACTGCTGCTCTTTCCTGAACATGCGTACCAAAAGAAGATTTTATATAATATATAATGTTCACATTCATTTTTAAAATTTGTATTTCCCTACTATTTCTTGAGGTTCATAATAGAAAGTTATACTAACTTTGGGTGATATTTTTCCTCCCTTCCTGAATGTCGTTTGAACAGTCTTCTCTTTGTTCTTTGTTTACCTTTATGTCATTTTCCTTTGCCCAAATCTCTAGTCTTTGTAGTGCTTTCTGTACATACTCTCTTACTGCTGATCCTATCACCATGCCGTCTGCATACAAAATCGCTCCTGCTTTTGAGTCTTCCTCTGTTATATTTGTCACAACTGATGTATAGATGTTGAACAATGCTGCACTTGTAGGACTTCCTTGAAGATCTCCATTCATCTTTTCTCAGAGATTTCAACACTGTTGTTTATTTGGATCAGTTTTTGCTGAGGGCATGTCTGTATACCTCTCACTAGCGAGTCTCCATCTCTGGTTATTCCTTCTCTATTTACTAAGTCAAACAGTTTCTTGAGATCTATGAAAACTATGTAGTGCTTTCCTCTTTGGTGCCTCAATGTGTCTTCTACCTGGTCCCTTAAGTATTTCACTGCCTGTATCTTGCTCTTGCCATTCATTAAGCCAAATTAGCATTCCAGGACATTTCCCTCGACTGTATCAAGTAGTCTTATGTTGAGTATTTTTGTAAATACACTGAAAGAGCATTTTCTAGCACGACTCCTTGGAACAGATCTGGGAATGCTCAGCCCCCTTACTCTTTATAGTTCTCTATGCTTTCAATGGAGTCTTTGAGATGTTTCATTATATGTTGCACGGACCCACCATTTTCTTGTTTCTTCTTTCTTTGATTGCTTTTATGAGTACAGCAGTCGTTTTTAATTCAAAGATGTATGTGGTCTCCATTGCTTCCATTTCATATACCTTGTCTATTTCCTGTTTGTTCAATATTTCCAGGAAATGTGTTTCTCATTTCTTCATATGGATTTCTTTTGTTGTGGGTGAGACTTTCTTCCTCACTGGTGTGAATGGGTCTGAATCTGCATCTAGTGATAATTTTCTTGCCTCTTCCTCAATATATTCTGCTCTTTTCCTTTTAATTGCAGATTTATACTTTCTTCTTTTTACTGCATACACAGTTAAATCTGCTTGTTGTGATAGAATATGAGATTACATTTTTTTAGATTAACTAAGAGCAATTTCTCATAATAGAAATATATTGTTATGCTCTTGAGCCCTTAAAGGCACTCTTAAAAGTTTCATTTCGGACATGAGGGAAACATTCCTACATACTGCTTCACTTTGTTACAACTTTGTTATTTGAAATGAAACACTGATGAAGTATTGGAGGCATTTTGCAGCTTCTGTGTGTATTCTTCCCAGGCTGCTCAAAAACTTCCTAGATAAGGGAGATTTAATTACATCAAAAGACCGCAAGTCATTATAAAACTATAAATGAACTGCTAGTAAGATGAAGAAACGGCAAAGTAAGAGTAATTTTGTTCAAAACCAATAAGACCATAGAAGCAATTACCATAACGGCTATCCGTATCACCTCCTATCTCCAAGGATTCCCCCCAACGTCTGACAAAAGGACCATCAGAACTGTTGATCATGATTTTGATGAGCCTTAGCTGTTTTGTAGAGGGACCTCTCCTGAGTATTTCACTAGTGGCTTTTCATGTGAAGGCCCCTAGTTTCCAAGAAAATCGATGTGAAAGTTTTACGCATACTTCCACCACCCTTAACGTTAGTCATGTTTTGACCCAGTGAGTGTAGTGCAATAGCTAAGATTCATGGTTACCACACTGGTGGTATGTGTTTAAACACTGCTTGCATGTTTTGCCCACTTATTTCATTGTACAAAATATCATTAAAAATATATGTCAAGCAAAATTACTGAAAAATAGTCTTTTTTTGCTGAGGTAATTTGATTAATAAATCAATCATTACAGCAAACTTTTGCCAATGTGTATTAGGTTTGTGGTTCACATTTAAAATTCTCAATGTTTGGACAGCTCCCAAGAGTTTTCAACAATATACGAAGTATTAGCAGCTGTGGAAGGATCCCAGATACAAACGAAAGTACTCACTCCTCATTTTGACCTTGATTATGTAGCTGATACTAATCAAGCCTGCTACCAGCCTGGTCAACTTTCATGCAGTAACATTAGGTCATGTCAACTAAGAGAATATGCAAAAAAAAAAAAAGAAATGCCTAAAGTAGAGTTTAAAATATGCTACCTCAACATTCAGGGTATGGCAGATAAAAACTTAATAGTCAACGAATTTTCAAATGAAAATGTGGTAGATATTCTATGTTTAAGTGAACACTGGTGTAAAGAGGATGAGCTTGGATACAAAGTATTGGACGATTACACACTACTTAGTTGCTATTGCAGAAATCTGCACTTAAGTGGTGGGGTAGCAATATATGCAAAAACACCTCTTGCGCCAAACTGTGGCAGGATAGATCTCAATACCCTTTGTGATGAAATGCATTTTGAAATATCAGGTCTAGTAACTGAGAGCTAATGGTAGTAGAAGTAGTAGTAGTGTACAGGTCACCTAGTGGTGACCTCCATATCTTTCTGCAGAAACTTGAGGAACTCTTAATGTACATATGTATACCGAAATGGAAAAAATACAATATTGTCATTGGAGGGGATATCAATTCAAGTTTTGATTATGTTAACTGCAAACCTACCAGAGGCTCATCCTATCTAGACAACATATTTACAAATATTAAGAGAACTTGTATGTCCACTGATGTAATTAGTTTCCCTTTCTCAGACCATGATGCAGTATATCTTAGTCTTAATAATTTAACTCCAGACTGCACCAAACCAGAATCTAAAATTTTGATTACTAGACCAGTGAGCAGAGATAGAATGGATAGGTTTAGATATGCCCTCACTTATTTCAGTTGGGACACATGTCTTATTAGGCTTCAACACTGTTCAGCTGATATTGTTTTCACCAAGTTTTTCTCCATATTTTTAAGTATATTTGAAAATAAGATCCCTCTGAAAAAATTTACAGTGATATTAGTAGTAATTACAAGAAAAGGAAAACGAAGGAATGGTACACTCCACAGTTAGGACAACTGAAAAATACTGTTATGCTGTATCCTAGTCTGTACAAAACCAGTATATCAGAACTGGATAAAGAACTGTATGCTAAAGCTAAATACACGTATAGGAAGGCAATAAATGAAGCAAAGAAACTGCATAACATAGTAAACATTGAAAAATCTAACATTAAATGCAAAAAGGCCTGGAGTGTAATAAACTCCATTGTACACACTTAACACAAAGAGGAAATCAACATTACCCCAGAAGAATTTAATAAATATTGCATTCAGTCCAATGAGGAAATTAGTAGCTCAATAAACAAACCCCCTGAAAATGCACTTGGTATTATGGACAGCTGCTTTGAAAAGCTTCCCCCAAGCACTTCACTTCACAGAAGTGAGCCCAAATAATACCCTAAAAAAATTTCAAACCTTCAGTTACTGTTGATTACTATGATATGTCATGTAGTTTGTTGTAAGATGTTATTGATTGTGTGATTTATCATTTCACTTTTTGTATTAACAAATGCATAGTTGAAAATAAGTTCTCCGACATACTAATAATTTCTAGAGTTGTGCCCATATATAAAAAAGGTGAAAAGAACTGTCCCACTAGTTACGGACCTATATCCATAACACCAGTTTTTTCAAAAATTTTAGAAACAATTATGTATGAGCAAGTTAGTGTCTACTTGGGTAAACTAAATATAATTAGTGATAAACAGTTTGGATTTAGGAAAGATAAATCCACAATGGGTGCAATGGACTTCCTCGTAAAATTAGTCCTAGATGTGTTCTAGGCTAGGGACTATGTCCAGGCTAAATTTTGTGACCTGAGCAGAGCCTTTGACTGTGTAGAGCATGACACTGTGCTGAATAAGCTACTTTTACTATGGTTTTGATGACAACAGCATAAATATGTTCAGATCTTTTCTAGAGGACCATCAACAAGTTGTGTGCATTGGTAGGGAGAAATCAAATCTGGTTAATGTTAGGTAGGGAGTGCCTCAAGGGTCAGTGCTTGGACCTTGACTGTTTATACTAATGATCAACGACCTGCCCTTATTCATAAATTCTCACACAATATTGTATGCTGATGACACAACTTTTCTACATAAAAGCTCTGATCTAGGTACACTGAAACACTGACCGAAAATACCCTTGTTCAGTCTTCATTATGGTTCAAAGCTAATGGCTTCTTACTAAATGAAAACAAAACCCAGACACTTTACTTTAGCCTCAAAGAGATTCCTAACTACCAAGGATTAGAAACTGTTAAATTTTTAGGTGTTACTATTGACAATAAATTGACATAGGAACCACACATTAAAAATATATTGGTTAGGCTTTCAAGAGCTATTTATCTAATTAGAAATTTAAAAAGACATGTTCCCAATGACTATGTGGATCAGCATATTTTGCCTTCTTCCAAAGCATCATCTCTTATGGAATCTTGCGGTTGGGTAGTAGCTGTCATGTAAATGACATTTTACTTTTACAGAAGAAAGTAATAAGAACAATAATGGATTCTGATAAAACAGAACATTGTAAACCTCTGTTTATTAAATTGCAGTGTCTTTCAGTAGTAAACTTATTCATCTACAATGTTTTACTGTACATTAGAAACAATGTCTCTAACTTTGTGTTGAGAACTGATATTCATAGCCATAATACTAGAAACAGAACATCTGCAGATGTGCCATATAATAGATTATCAAAATCGCAGAACTCCTACCTAGTTCTTGGACTAAGGATGTTTAATAGACGAAGTGCTGACTTTAAAGAACTGCCTGTAAATATTTTTATGGCTAAATTATATAAGCTACTAGTGAACAATCCGTTTTACATCACTGATGAATTGTTTGAAGATGAAAATACTGTATTCTAATGTGTACCTATTTTATGTAAACCAATTTACATCAATATAGTAGTTTACGTAGAAATATATGTTCTTGACTTTGTCTATTGCTGTAATCAGCCAAATGACAATAAAATTATTATTATTATTATTATTATCATTATCATCGACACATAATAGATCCCTTGTGGAACAATGGGTGAAAACCGATTTGAGCTTAGTCATCCCATACAGTATAGTATAGCTTCATCAGGAAAGATATGCCCTTACCTTTTCTTATGTATGCAAAAACCATTTAGGAAATTTTGTCAGATTGTTCAACTGAAAGTTGACGAATTGACTCATAAATTAAAAAATTATGGAAGTTCATTAAAATGCAGCACAAAGAGTTTTTAAAAACTTTCATTCTTCCATACGTGGGACAAGAAATATTTGTTTCCTTACTGATTGGTGGGGAATGCAGATTGATCAGACATTTTACGATAAATCTTTGTACATGAAAGAAAAGCATGCAACTGTGCCATAAAAATTATCCCAGCCAAACATACTCCTTTTTGCACACCTGTGATATTTATTTCTACATGCAAGTTAAAATTTTTGTGACAAAATTCAAAATGCACCTGAATTTCCATTTCAAGGGAAGATGCCATAAAAATAAATACTTTAATTCTACACCAAGGTAGTGCACATGCTTTCACAGAAATACTCAAATAAGAGTGGTCCACATCAAAGTTGATCAGAAAGAACAATCTTTCTGTATTTAAATGAAATGTGATTTCTGAAAAATCCATGTGACTCAAAGCAGTAGCTTTCATCAAATGTGTGTGGTGCTCTACACATTTCTTCTACATCAAATACGGCTCGGAATTATGTTCTAGCATTCTAGTATAGCAAGGGATGCAATCGACACCAAGCAAGATTACCCTGTAATCTTTTCTGTAACAAATTGCATACACATCAAAAAATGTTTGCTGACTGATTTATTAATGAAATTTATATGGCAAAAGACTATTTTTCAATTAACCTGCATAACACACATTATTTAATGACATATTGTTCAACAGAAAACAAAAGCACACAAGTGGGATTTGAACACGTACTGTCAGCGTGGCACCCATGAAATTTAGATGTTGCACTATGGTCACCTGGTTAAAAAAACACGAAAGTTACAAAACTTCAACATCAATTTTCTCACACGAAGAGCCCCTGACCAGGTACTCCAGGCAGGTGTCTCTACAACATACTTACGATTCATTAAAATCTAAAATTAACGTATCTGATTCTACCCCTATAAGTGCTTGAACAGTTTTTTTGAACATAGCGAAGATTTATACTCGTCCAGTGTCTGATCAGTGTCTCTTCAAACATCAGTCCATTAAACAAATTATTTTTAAGGAAAGTTAACTTTTAGAAGAAAAATGATACTTCATTCTGCAATGATAAAACTTACTAGCAAAATAAAACTGTGATTCAGACTGGGATTTGAACCCTATTCACTATTTCCATGGTGACAAATGTTCTGCCAACTGTGTCATCAGAAAAAATTCAAAGCCTGTATCCAAGTTTCTGTTTGTCACTGCTTCTCCTCTACTTTTCCTGATTCTCTACCTTTCTCAAATAGCAGTTCTGGCAGAAAGGGCACTGCAGAAAATGTTCTACTTCCAGAAATTTTGATAATATTCTGGATTGTTAACTATGAAACTACCTGACAGTTTAATTTCTCGAAATATTCTTATCCCTGACTTTCAATCTTAATAACACATCACTTGTGTCAGTCCATCGCACTGGAACTTATCTCCAAATGAAAAATCATTTCACTATGCTCTCACCAATGATAGTCATAGAAGAAACCACACTCAATTAGACCTCTGGAAGAGAAACTGCAACAAACAGCCAGCGTTTTTTAATGTAACACTCACTCGACTACTGAACAAGGATTGAATTACCTTCAATTTAGCAACTGAATTTCATTATGTGGCACAATTAAACTTGCAAACTGTATATATCCATTAAAAATGATGTGTATATATCTAGCACAAAACTAATTATCTTTTATTATTGTGTTTTAAAACTTGGTGTGCTGCTGTAATGTCTCGTGCACAATTAGCGATACAAAAGATCAAACATCAGGAAATAATCATTCTCTTTCATGTATATATGAGAAGTGGATATGAGCAAACAGAATTTAATTTTATTTGATTCTCATTCACAAATCCTCATGTGATTTTGTTTGTTGGTCTTTTGGTGGAACTTGGAAATAACTTCACATACTCTGTTCCGGTGACATCCTTGGTGCGAACAGCACACAGTGCATGCATTTTCACAATATGTCATTTTTAAACACAAGCTACCTTTGTTTTTAAATTTAATATGCATCAGAGATAGGGCAGTTAGAACAGAAAATAAAGTAGCCAGTTCAAAAATATAGATGTCACATGTGCTTGTGGGATCCAAGAGATCCACAGCACAAAGTGTAGAACAAACAAAACTTTCAAAAAGACTGGCAGGAAATGTATGTTGTAGAACTCAGCATTTCAAAAAGGCGAGGTATAGAAAAAGATAAATTACTTGTTTCCTTCAGCTGGGAGCATAATTATGAGTGCAGAGCTCTGGAATATTAGAAATCCAAAACCAAAATTAAGAATAGTGAAAGACACTGAATTGGGACACAAGTGCTTGCCTCCTTTCTTCAGTTGATGATGTTCTTTGATAGTTGTGATCTGCTTTGCAACTATCCCCTCACGTTCTGGAATAAGGATAAGTAAGGATGATGTTGCAATTCAGTGAGAAGTGCAGTACCCCCAACTGTTCCAAGTTTGCATAAAAATTTGGATTCTTTTCCTACGGAATTCTGTTTGCTGATCACCAACAGCACTCTTGTCAAACAAAATAACACTATTTGAATCTCACAGTTTTGTATTGGAACTATGACCACTCTTGCAACCAATGAAACCTATGTGCTGATGATTTTAGCACCAAAGAAGTGATAATACAGTGTTCAAAGCTCTGCACTGTGAGCATAACTTCGTCAGTGATGAGATACTTTGTTTCAAAAGGTTTATGCTTGAAACTGACTCACAACAGAGCACACATATGCCAATTTGCATCAGTTAAAGAGTATTCCCTCAGGCAGAAACAATAGCTACATGCAAATAAACAGTATTTGGTTACATTTTGTGTGTATTCACAGGTACTGGCTCATTTTTGCTGGTTTTTAATCTTTCAGTAAATCATAAAGCTTACCTCAGTGTAAATAGCCCAGATTAAATTCCCCCAAAGTGATAAATACTTTTGTTATTGAACAAGAGTTGCATATTGATGGAGGGGTTAGAGGAGAATTTAATGTTAAAACAGAAGACTATGGCTATCAAAGGTTCTTGCAGAATCCAAGAGATCCACAGCACACATTGCACTGGTAGGGAATTTCCAAAGCACTCAAAGTTGCATCTGGAGATGTGAGGAAAAAATAAATTCAATGTTTGCTTCTTTCTCATGGGAATGGAGTAAAGAGGGCATAAATAAGGAAATGGGTTCAATGAGGAATTGTACTGAAAGAACTGTCATAACTGTCTCCAGAGGCTAGGAAGCTAAGAACAGGTTCTTCAGCTGATATTACTCACCAACAGCATACATCATATGAAATAATCCTATGTAAATATTACAGTTCACAATTATGAGTAACACAAACATGGCACTAAATGAAATTCCAGGGCCAGTTCCATTGGTGGGAAATGAAAAAGGAGCAATATTAAGAGTTTGCATCCTTTGACACTTGCTCTCTCCTATCCTCTTTCATTTTCTCCAATGAAAACATCTGTTTACAGATACAAACAAACGGTAGTAAACAGTCAGTTTTTATGTGAATATCTGTTTACTTGTGTTTACTCTCATTTGCGCTGGTGTAAACGACACTTGTGATTAGAGAATATAGTCCATTTGGCGACAGACTGCACACGACAGATGAAGTAAAGTTGGTATGGTTGCTTCATTGATCTGCTATGACCAACCATACAACACAATTTTGTTTACATTTCTATGGTTATATCTCAGTTTTGCCACAGTTCTAAAAGCTGGAAACAGAACTGCTAGGAACCAGAGATTTTCTTTTGCCGAATAGACTACAGCAATGAACTAGGATGGACTGAAGTCGATTACTCATGGTAAAATTTTTAGTGTGATAAAGGGAATTTGTAGAACTGTGAATTGCAGACATCATAATTAACCTGAATAGGAGATTCAATTTAGAAAAAAGCAACATAACTGGCCATAGTTGTACTTAAACCCAACAGGAGTTGAACCAGTGCCCCTGCCAACTGTTGAATCATCACGTCATATCCAAGACCACCTGTCAGAACACCAGGCAACCACCCAAACGCCAATTCCATCATGCTTTCTGAAGATAAGGCATAAGATTCAAAATGTCTCATCCAAAGTCATGAAATAATAATGCTACAATGCAAGAATACCAAAAAATGTACAACTTCCTCCACTTCCATTATTCTTTTAGTGTACAAAATTTTCACTGAGGTCTTAATTCCATACAGTACTGTTACTGCAAACAATTCATCCATTATTGAGAAAGCTCTCCTCCTCCTCCTCCTCCTCCTCCCTAAAGGAAAACCCTGATGATCCTTTCTCCTATCAGCATCACTAACTTTCCTGAAGTGCCGAACGCCACAACTATCAGTCAATTTTCTATACATACTCACACCTCTCCTTCAGATCGCTTCTGACCAATCTCCACATTCTGCAAACTTCATAACAAAGTTTCAGCAATTCAGTCAGTAACTTACTTAGTGTCACAATATTATATTATCACATTCTCTGTATTTATGATTACTTCCTTGACACAGAGCATTCCTCTCTATACCTCGCACCATATCCTTCCTATTCACACTCCTACTTATCCTGCCATCATCATCATCATCATCATCATCATCATCATCCTTGTACTTTCCCGAGTTTATAACTTTAATAGTACTGATTCTACTGCTTTACCTGTTACTTGTAAACATCTTATGTGAATATATTTTTAATCAACAAATGAAACAAACACATATTTATGATCCTGAAGGGAAAATTTTCCCCTGAGGTTCTGATAACTTTCTTTGTCATTATGCAATAAATACACATTTATGTTTAATAGATTCTTGAATTCTACCTGCTTCAATAATCTATTTCCAAATAACACTGACAGATATCTGATGCTGAATGTACTATGAAAGTTTCTCAAAAATCTTACTTTATCATCATAAGTAATAACGTAATATTTTCTTTTGAAGTACTTACCAAGAAGGAGGTATCTATGGCTTCGAAATGCTTCTAACATGAACAGTCTTTTATCAGCAGGTAATTTCTTCCACCACATACGTAATGAGCGGCCAAACAAAATAGCCGCAAATTTAGACAGGGGCCTCAAAAATAACAACAGCGCTGGAGGCAACGCACACTTTGGAGATGATGTATGTAAATATCGGTTCCCTGCATTGTTCACAGAGAAATGTACAAATGTTTGTCTTTGAGGCCTCACTTGTGGACATATAACACCACCATTCCTCAGAATTGGGTAATACTGTCTGATATAATGCTGACTACTATTATACGTTCTGTAATAGCATTGCCATGACACATTTCCCAGTCTATTATGTGGAACTAGGCTGTGGCATGGGTACATTGATTTTATCAGAGACTTAAAACTTACAGCTAATATTTCCATTTTACAATATACCTGCCAAAACAAAGTTTATTCATTGAGCATTTAAAATTTATGTCACTGAAAGACACCAATGCACAACCATAATATCTGTACAAGTACGGAATAACAACTCATCCAAAGACAACTGTGCACATACACACAAAAGGTGGTTGACAAGAAACGAGTCAGCCAAAGGCCACAAAGTACATCACTAGCAGGAATCCCAAACACTTATAACGCATCATTAAGCCTGCTGCACTGCTTATCTTCAAAGCAAGCATTAGAACTCTTCGCCTGAAGAAAATCCTAATAAATGTCAACCATGTAGGAGATGTTCTTTTTAACTCCAACTCATGAGCGGCTTCTTCATTCATTTCTTGCAACTGCAACAAAAGAATACCAAATGTGAGACCAGTAAGTAAATGTGAGCTAAAGACGAGAAAAAAAGACAATATACATTTTAAAAAATCTGAGTAAATTTAGTCTCACTTTTTGGACATCCTAGTGATGCAATCAGCTGTCATGCAAATATTAATTCATTTTTTCATAATTTTCTCCACATTTGGCAGAGATAATGTGTTGGGTTCATAGCCAACAACATTCAACAGGACTTTGCCTTTATGAGTACTATATCTTTGCAATCTTTACATTCATCTTAGGACATTTTTGTGGTGTTTGTGAGGTTGGTTTGGAATATTGGTCTAAAGAAACGCCTTGTATGTTCATATGGGTGTGACCTAACTATCAAATTTGTTTACCTCTTTTTCTATACATGACTGTAATGGCTGTACTGAGAGCATTTCAAAATCAGGTACCAAACTTCACATGTGAATACACTGTCACTTTCATCCACATGACACACTCAGTAATGGCTTAAAAAGTGATACTAAATTTGGAACAAAGAAATTTTATAAATAATAAATAAAACGTAGGTGGAAAAATATTGCATTTTTTATAAATTTATGGCTGCGGTGCCCACTAAGAAGAAGAAGAAGAAGAAGAAGAAGAAGAAGAAGAAGTAGTAGTAGTACAATGCAAGGGAAGTCTGGCTGTGAATTTTCCTCCCCTCTTTACAAGAGCAAGGTTAAATTTTGGATAGTGGAGGTTATTTTTTATTTCAAGTTTTATACGACAACACTAATATTATCTTCCAACTGTGGTTGATGCTTCATGATAAACTTCATAAGAGCTAAAAGTATTGTGATGCTACTGTTAGTTTGCCATGTTTTTCAAACAGTTGCCTATATAATGGATGAAGACGAACACCAGATATTATCCTCACAGCATGTTTTTGTGTAATGTATAATTTTTTACTAATTCTGGGATTGCATCCAAAAATTTTTCACGTGTCAGTGGACCGAGTATGCCAACTGAGCCAAGTTTCTAATACTTTCATCAGCACATTCAGCAATAAGACACAGAAGAAAATTTTTAATTTTCCTTGTAAGAATGTTGTGAGTGGTCAACATATGTACACAGAATATAACCAACTTCAGCAACAGGAAAGAAAGGAGACGGGAACAAGTAAAGACATAAATGCAGGCCATTTAAACTGAAACATGATGAGGACATGCAACAAATGTCAAACTGATATAAAGTCTACTAAATGCTTGGGTACACAAATGATTAGCATTTCAGCACAACTGTACACAGCAGAGAAGAGTAAAGCCATCTACATTTTGTATATAAGGAACTATTACGTAGTGGGCTTCTCATTCAAAAATCCCATTTGAACATTAAATGTTTGTGAGACGGTTGTGTGATGCCTCATGTAAGAAGGAGAAACATTTAATAGCATGTGTCGGAATTTGACAGTGGTAGGTCATGAGCTTTCAAGACTGTGGCTTGTTGCTTCGCGATATTGCTGCTCACATTGGCTGGGATTCCATGACTGTCAGGCAAATACAGAATCAATGAGGTTAAGAGGGCCATATTCAACACCACACAAAATTTCAACATCTCTGTGCATACAGTTCTGAGAAGTCAAGCATAATATCACTCAGCTATGCAGGATTATACAGTCACATTATGTACTTTCAGTTAAGAAATGCACTTGTTTCCAACAATATCAGTATGCAGATGGACAATGCAACAATATCTGGAGCACCATGGAGACATGTGGATATTACGCTATGGATATGCTTATTTTGCCTCAATGGAAGCATGCATAATATGCCTGAATGACAGTTGACATACTTGCACTTTGGTTTAGCACACAAAGAGCATAACATGCTTTCAAAAGCGTTTTTCAACATTCTTCCACATGACATTTCTATTTTAAATGGTCTTGTACCCAGATACTTAGAACTTTAGTTTCAGTAACTGATTTCAGTAATGTGTTGTAAAGATATGGTACTGTATCAAATTCTTGTACAAGTGGAGAAGAATGGAAATTCATTAAGACCGTTTTTTCTTTTAAATTTTTTTGGAAGGTGACTATCAAAAGCTGTTGAGTAATGTATAAAATGCATGTTTGACCATCAGCTGCTTTTATTTTAAACCCAAATATCAACCGGTTTCAGTCCCAGACCATCTCCTCAGATTTGGGTTAAAACAGTTTAATCCACAACGTCACATCTGTCATTACTTAAATAATGGCCATTTCTCATGTGCAGAGCATGTCATGAATTTCAGTATACAACACAGGACTTTTAGATGCAAACATACTAATATCAAGCATAAACAGAGCAGTACTGAAGAAAAGATCAGAAGTATAATTATAACAACTGTACAAAATATTTTGTACAATTGTAATACTTATACTTCTGATCTTCTCTTCAGTACTGCTCTGTTCATGCTTGTTATTAGTATGCCTGCTTCTAAAAGTCCTGTGTAGTATACTGGAATTCATGACATGCTCTACAGATGAGACACGGCCATTATTTAAGTAATGACAGATGTGATTGGCTTAAACTGTCTTAATCCTAATCCATGAAGATGGTCGGTAACTGAAACCGGTCAATGTTTGAGGTTAAAATAAAAGCAGCTCATTGTCAAACATGCATTTTATACAGTTTTTTCCCTTTATTTATTATTCTTATATTTTCGAAACAAGCTAGCAACTAGGGACAATGAAGTATCCATTCACATTTTCATAGAGATTTTGTCAGCATCTATTATTAAAAGGCTGGTGTCATCAGCAAATAAGATTTATTTTTTCACTTCAATAAAGCCATTTAAATCATCAGCGTAAAAGAGGAACAATAGAGGTCTTACGACAGAGCCTGGTGGCACTCAAGTTTTTATTGATGATTTACTGGATAGATGTGTTGTTATTGTTGATGTAAAGACATTTTCCTCTTAACACCACCATTTGCTGCCTGTCTTCTAGATAAGATCTTATCCATTGATTTGGGATCCCCCTGACATCTTTTTCGGCTAATCTGTGAATAAGGAAGTCATGGTCAACTATGTCAAACACTTTTGAGAGACCTAGAAAAATGCCAGCAGCATTGTCTGTCATTCAGTGCTTTAAAAAGAGCTTCTAAATGAACGACTGAAACAACTCACTAACGGTTGGCAACAATGACAAAGGTTTCTACATTCTTAATGGAAAGTAAACAAATTTACTTTTATAATAATTTTGCAATTTTATAAGGGGGACTATGCTCCATACTGAACGCTGAAAGGTATAATCAGTCTTAAATGATGATGATGATGATGATGATGAATATTTGCTTCTCTGGATGTTCTGGAAAACAACTGCAGATACACCAGACCAATAACAACAAAATAAATGGAAATCGTGCTTTACTTTAACTTTGTACAGTTTTGCAATGGCTTCATATTAGCAAAGTTGGTAAATTTTAGACAAAATCTTTATTAGCTGTAACTCCGTAACTAACCATTTGCGTACCTGTGTTTATAAGAACTTTTTTCTTTAGTTTTACTTGTAGGATAACATATTAAAATATTTGTGTATCTTCATGAATTACCCTGAATACATTAGTAGTTTCATTACATAATCGCAGAACTTTTTAAATACATAATCTGACAGACCATTATGCCCACATGATTATTTGTTTTTGAGTGACATTATTTGCTTCATCTCTATCTCTGTGACTGCTTGAAGGAACACAGACTTAAGGCTAGCATTTAAATAATGTGGTAGGCACACAGATCTGTCTTCATACTGATTTTGGATTAACTGATTTGCTATATTAGTAAAATACACAAACCTATCAGCTACCTCTTTTGGATCTGAAAGTCCGTTATTCTCAATTTGCAAGGAGATGTTCTTTGATGATGACCATTCTGTACCAGTTTCTGCTCTAATAACCTTCAAGACAGCTTTTGTTTTATTTTTTGCAGTTGAAATGTAGTTATTATTTTGTCACTTGCCTTCTTTTATCACCTTGTTGAATATTTGGATATATTTTTTCACATAATTTCTAATGTCTGGAGTAGTGTCATTGTGTGTGATGAAAGAGTGGAGAATTTTTTTTACATTTCTGCTGGAAACTATAATACCTTTTGTTATCCAACATTTGTTTTAACCACCTTCATCTTCTTTTTGTTCACTGGAAATCCTACATGAAAATAACGCAGATACACATTGTAGAAACTGTTGAATATGCTACCTACTTCAGTTTTGATTCATTAAATTTATTAAGCATTGTCACTATGATGACATGATCACTAATCCCCGTCTCTACACTGATGCTGTCAATAGGATCAGATGTGTTTGTAGCTATACGGTCTAAAATATTTCGATTTTATGTGGGTTGTTGAACTAAAGTTCTCAAGGCAGCATTCAGAAAATCTCTTCAGAACTACTTCACAAAACTGTCTGTATACAACATCTGCACTGAATCCCAAGACATCCCCGTCTATACTCATTAGGGAAAAGTCGCCTACAACTAATACTAGGAAATCAGAGTAGTCCTGTGCTGTTCAACAGACACAATATTTTTATCAGTTGCAACGAACATCGCATAGCTGGTTATTTGGGCAGGTATTACATTGGATGTCTTAAGACTGGCGCCTGTGCCCTACATTTATGATTTCCATTATTTTACCTTTCAACAAGATAATGCAAGACTGCCAGTGCTGTCCTGACCTACCACATCAAAGAGTGTGTTCCATCCATTGCCCTGGTCAGCATGTTCTCCAGATATATCATCCACTGAAAAAGTTTGGTTATGGGATGCTAGGTGACTGACGTGTCACCACTCACCAGCCACTAAGATTGATGAGCTCCGGTACAGAGTTGAAGCAGCATGGAATTATGTACCCGCATCTGTCACCCAATACCCAGCCTGGTTACAGCTGTTGTTGCAGTCACAGGTGGCTGCTCTGTGTACTTATTTTCACACCTTGTTTACTTCAAAGTTACTTACAAATTTAATCACGTATTCCTCCCACTATGCTATATACTCACAATAAGTAGAATTCCATCATTCCCACCATTCATTAGCCCTACTGGTTACAGCAGTGGTGTGAGATGGTAAGGAGAGGAGACAAAAGAAGAAATGATAGGAAAGGGAGTAGTATGGAACAAGCAGGTAGGACAAGGAGAGGGACATAACAGGCACTACACAAAGTAACCAGTTCAGTTCTATTCAATGATGGGAGCCACATGCTAGAGGACCTGGCCTTGTGGAAATTATGAAAAACCACTAAGTAGCAATGAAGACATCTCTTGGAGTGTGTAATAAAAATATCCCGATTCCCACCTCTACATGCAGTCAAAGCCTGATCATGTATCCATCCTAAGTAATTATGTGCAGTATAGGTTTCTACTGGCCATTACATCTGCAACACTCTTCATTTTTAAAGGGTAGCTATGAAAATGCAAATAAGGTGATTACAGACACGGGGAGCTAGTTATTTACAGAAAGCCAAAGTGTGGGTTGGTTGCAGAGTGGCAAGTGCTCTTTCAGTCTGACACACCCACTATTCACAATTACATTCATACATTCAAATTTTTTCAACAGCTGCACAATTGTCATATCACATACCACAAAAAGGATGTGGTATTTTTCATTGTGATGTGTTAGTACACACATTACAAGCAGCCAGTAGTACACTGTCGAGTTCTTCAGTGTAGTGCAGTAGTGGAAGACGTGTTGATTCTTCAGAATAATTCTTTTCAAGTTCAGCAGTCTCCTCTGATGAAACTGTAAAGTGTCAATGGAAGCTGCAGATGTTCCATCACATTTCCACTTCACTATAAAATTAGAACAACAGTTTGGATAAGTACAGGAGTGTTGCAGTGCATAGCACCAGCTAACCTGTTGTTGTGGAAATAGAATGACAAAGTCTTTGAGGACCCATGGAAAAGACCATTCTTCTTCTCCCACACTGACCTCCTGTGACTAAATGTGTTATTCCTTTCCAGTGGTTTCTACACATCACATTACCCAACAGAATGACTTTTTTACCTTGCTTCTGCAACAGGATATGGATGTGTTAAATGTTGTGAATAATGTATTTTTTGGATGCATGCAATGAACTTTCTGAATAGCTATTAACAATCAAAGTAAATGGCAAGATACAAACTTTTCAAATGCATATTTATTTGTAAACATGGAATTTGTGAACACACATTCTTATCAGTTGCTCCATTATTTTATTTGGGTGCACCATAGGCAATGTGGCCAAGGATGTTAGCACAGTCAAAAGCCATAACCTAAATGACCATGTAGTTCTGATTTCTGATCCACATAACTGACAGTTCCTATACATGCTGTAATAAAATAACTTGCACACAAAACCTGAGAATGAGAGTGCTTAAAATGGGTTTGTAGATATCTGTTATTCCAGATTTTAGAGTGTTTACCAGAGTTTTCAGCACGTTGCATGAAACAGGTATTCTCCTAAGTCTCCATTTTTCTTCTGAAAGTATAGTTCAACAACCTGTGCAGAAACAGCAACACACTGTTGAAATGGCAAAGCATAGTCCTACTACCAGCACACCACGACTTTCTGCACATATCAGTATCCCAGAAAACATGTATGCCAAACATTAAATTCTTAATACCCATTACACATACAGTGTGTCCACAATCTTCACACTGGTGACGATGCCACATTACTTAAATTTTGTCACTGGTTAAGTGACGGTCATCATTTGCTTCCATTAGCACTATTCACTGATGAAACCATGTTAACACGGAATGGAACCAACAACACAACTAAGTAAGCACCAATAGTCGCAGGAAAATCCACATGCTACAGTGGAAACCAATTTCCAAGTTTGTTTTTAAATCAACTTTTGGTGCAGTATGATCAGTAACATGTTGATAGGTTCATTCATTTTAGAAGATTAAATTAAGGGGCAGCATTACTTGTAATTTTTGGAATTTTTTTTGCTGAACACCTTCAGTACATTACTTTGACCACACAAACTGCAATGCATTTCTAGCACAATAAAACCCCTTAACGTTTTACCAGACACGAGAAGGAACATCTCAACTGCATTTATCCACATTGTTGGATCTGTTGTAGTAGCACACTTAACTGGCCAGACCTTACATCATTAGATTTCTGTTTATGGGGTTGGATGAAGTCTGAGGTATACAAACAAAAGGTGAATACATTAAATGAAGTGCTTGGTTGCAACATGGACACTTCTGTCACCATTAGGGAATGTGTAGAGGCACTCAGACAAGCAACACAACACATTCTCTCAAGAGAGCATATATGCATTTGAACTTGAAGGTAGGATATCTGAACATTTATTGTGAACTGAACAGCAGCTGTTATCCGAGATGTATGATAATGCTTAGAGACGAATATGTTAAAAACATGTATTTTTCAATTGATACTTGTAAAATACACATTGCATATGAGTACATATGAAAAAAACCATTCAGAATAGGGCATATGTCCATATGAAGGTTTTTGCTTCAAGGGATCATTCATGTCATATCCCCGTATATTGATCATTCCTTTGTCTAATCGCTGTATATTGACCATTCCTCCTGGGACACCCTGTAGATGTAGACAATTATATTATCATCATCCATTAATATCAGCTCCATTTTGATGAAGTATGCAACTCATAGTACGCATGGTTTCAACAAATGGAAGAAATATTGTCATGTAGCCACTGAAGCCTTGTACTGAATTTTAGAGAAGGTTCAGCAATGAAAGACAAAACTTAATTTTGAAAGCAGGTTTACTACATGAACACAAAACAAAGCACAAAAAGATCTTACTGCTTCTTGAACAGTGAGTGTGATTTCAAATTTTGTATGATCATTAAAACATTCTTCTAATACTAAGTAAGTAGAATTTTAATACATGAAACTGTTAATGTCAGCAAGAATTCAGAAATGAATCTGGGACCTGCACACTGCCAGATTCCAGCTCCAAGAGTTACACAGCACTGAACAATTCACCCACTGCAGCATTATTCGCTCTCCTGGGAAACAATGGCCTGACTTTCAAATACTTTTCAGAATCACCTACAGAATTATGGTTCTGGATTCTGTCAAATATAATCGCTACAGCAATGTGATAGCATCCTAGTGTTCTAACATTTTCACACCATTATCATAACATCTATGGCAGCCCATTCATCCAGGCTTATCAGTCAGAAAGTAGGTCTTCTGGAACTTTACATCAGAAGTTCTCATTATCAGTTTGTGGCTTAGGACTGTAACAGGACACCATTCTACTTCTGTCTTCTTCAAGTCATAAATGACATCTAACAAGCAGTGCAGAGGAATCCTTTAAGACTTTTCTCACGGCCCATCTTCCAACAGTGTGCAAAAAAATTCATAAGAAGTCACCTCATCAGTAGCTTTTTGACTGTTATTTGGCATTATAACACTCCTGGTCATTAAAGTGTGTGTCTAAGATCTATATGTTTATCATCAGCCTCGTTTACTCAGTTCTGGTGATAATTTGTTTGATGTAACCATCCTGAATATCTTCAGGTCAAGATGAGAACATACAATCAATTGCAATTTCTGCCAAAACCTTAGAAAATGTTCCTAGTGGCTATTTGTCAGTGGATGGTAGCCAGCTTTCATGCCAGAGGCAATACTGCAAAATGAAATTCCCTGTTTTTATGAAATACAACATTTTTATCACTTATCCTTTATTGCAATTTGTCTTATTACAATTTTTATTTCCAGACACAGTCACATTTATATTTTCAGATTACTAATTTTGAGTGTAACACGTGGTCATTTTCAGAGCAATGTGTCCTTTGGCAGAATCAAAACTAGTAATCTAAAAATGTAAATTTAATTTTACCTGAAAATAAAAATATTTTTAAGGAATCACCTCTTACACTACTTTTGACTGAAACAGTTTTATATTACATGATTACAAATGGTTCTCAGTACTTCACTTCTGTAAGAAACTTGGTGATTCATACTGCTTGGGCAATCCATACAGCATTTGCAATAGCATAACAAGTAAGATAGTTAAGTAGTACGCATGTGAAAGCATGCACAACTAGTATGTTTCATGCATAGAAATGACACTTTCCAGTGCCCTACCTCAGGGTCTATTGGTGATGAAAAGATAAGGTCAAGTGTTTTGAATATCCCTTGGACTAGGGACCATTTGTATACCCAACTGCAGGATTGTCTTAGTGTCACTATCCAACAGAACAGGGTCGAAGTATGAATATTACATACTTCCTCCTGTTTAAGCAAATGGAGCAAATCAATCGGTTCTTTTTGCATTTGATATGGTCTACTGTGGGCTTGATGGGACTTATGGAGGCACCATTAGTTCAAGGGCGGTCCCTCGGAAAACCCCACAAAAAGATTTTTTTTCTATATTTTCACCATCATCAGTGGACCAAAACTCAGCTGAGGCTCTAAGATGACTATACAAAGCAAATAGCTGAAATTTTTACCATATATTCCTCAGATCCCACTCTTTAATAACCTTGAAAATTTTCTTGATAGCTTTATCAGTTTCCAAGGTACAGAGGTTCAAAGTTGCACTACTTCTACATGTACAATCCACTATGAGGCAAAATCTAAATAATAGATAACTTGCTCAAATTTTAACAGTATATTTTCTAGGCATTTATCTACAAGAGCCATCTCCCTGTCTTTAAAAATCTTTATCCATTATCAAGAAATGCCCCAAAAACTTGTTTTCTGAGTACAAAAACCCTGCCACAGATTCAGAGACAGTTACACACAGCAAATCACTGTAATTTTTACAATGTATTCCCGAGATTTTGATCTCTAACAACCATGAAAATTTTCTTAATATCTTTATCTTTTTCCAAGATCAGATGTTCGAAGTTACCCTACTTGTACACACAAAATATGCACATAAAATCCAGTGCGAGGCGAAAATGGAGTTTATAAAGTGATGTGGCAAAGAGAAATGTGCTGTAAAGTGTTCCGTTAGCATCTGGGAATCCCATGTTGTAGTAGTGAAGCACATACCAAACTTTTTTGGACATAAAATCCAATCTGAGGTGAAAAATTAGTTTTGCATTATTTCAGTTTCACATAAGTAAATTATTTAAACTTTACTGACCAATACATTTCTTTTCATATGAGTTACATGCCTCCCTGCAGCAGGGTAATGAAGGGAACCAGCAGAAAATGCACACTAAAATGTGAATATCTTCCTATTTATTTAAAAGAATACCTGCAAAATGGGTTAGCAGCTACCTTATTCTACCTGCTTCAGCACCTTTAAAAATTTTCTCAAGAATTTTGGTGTGCAAACATTGGTTGGTTGGTTTAAAGGTGGGAGAAGGGACCAAACTATGAGGTCATGGGTCCCTTGTTCCTAATAAAACAATGCCACAAGTGAGAATAAAACGGACGAAACATATAATACAAAACGGAAAGAAAGGAAAATCCACAAGAACGAAGGAAAGGCAACGAACACTAAAAGGAACAAAAGAGGAAAAGAAAACAGAGACGCTAGAAACAGAAGAGAGTAAAACATGAAAGCAGATTACAGTGGCTGTCCAACCACGAGAATAAAAAGGGAAAGCCAGCCACTTGGCAACACATTAAAACCTCCACCCTAAAAGCACTAGGGTGGAGGACACAGAGGGACAAAGGACATGTGCTAAAAACTACATAGAAGTATAAAACCCACTCTCACGGATAAAACTTAAAACTAAAGCTGCTGTGGAGGCATTGTCACCCAACACCGAAGGCAGGGTGCTGGGAAAGTTAAAAGTCTGCCGCAGAGCAGCTAAAAGTGGGCAGTCCAGCAAGAGGTGGATGACTGTCATTTGGGAGACACAGCAACACTGAGGTGGGTCCTCGCGACGGAGTAGGTAACCATGCCAGGTATGGCCAATGCGGAGCCGGCAGATAACAACTGATTCCCTGCGAGAGGCCTGCATGGAAGACTTCCACACATTCATAGTCTCCTTAATGACACACAGTTTGTTGTGCGTGCTGTTATGCCATTCCATCTCCCAAAGCTGGAAAACCCTGAGGTGTAAGACAGAACGCAGGTCAGCTTCAGAGATGCCTATCTCCAGAAGCAGTTTCCGCATCGCTTGTTTGGCCAGCCTGTCAGCAAGTTCATTGCCGGGTATTTCGACGTGTCCTAGGGTCCCCACAAACACCATGGAACGGTGGGACTGTTCCAGGGCATAGATGGACTCCTGAATGGATGCTACCAGAGGGTGGCAAGGGTAGCACTGACAGATAGCTTGTAGGTTGCTCAATGAGTCAGTACACAGGAGAAATGACTCGCCAGGGCACGAGCGGATGTACTCAAGAGCACAAGATATGGCCACCAGCTCTGCAGTGAAAACACTGCATCCAACTGGCAAGGAGTGCTGCTCAATACGTCCTCCATGAACATATGCGAAGCCTACATGACCATCAGCCATTGAGCCATCGGTGTAAACCACTTCAGAGCCCCACAACACGTCCAGAATCGAGAGGAAGTGACAGCGGAGAGCAGTGGGGTTAATGGAATCCTTAGGGCCATGGAAAAGGTCCAGACGAAGCTGCGGCTGAGGCGTACACCATGGAGGCATACGTGAACAGACCGCAAGTAAAGGTGGTAAAGGGAAGGACTCCAGCTCGGAGAGAAGGGACCACACGCGAACCGCAATCGTTAGCCCGATCTGGGCCACCGATGTGGGAGATGGACTGCCATGGGCGGGCAAAGGAGACAGTAATTTTTACACACGTCTGATCTGCAGTGGAGGGACACCAGCCTCCAACAGTATGCCAGTCACTAGACTCATCCTAAAAGCTCCTGTCGTTAATCGAACCCCACAGTGGTGCACAGGGTTGAGTAAATGCAATGCTGAAGGCACTACCGAACCATAAATCACACTCCCACAGTCAATTCAGGATTGGACAAGGGCTCTGTAGAGCTGCAGCAGTGTACAGCGATCTGCATCCCAATTGGTGTTGCTCAGGCAACAGAGGGCATTGAGGTGCTGCCAGCACTTTTGCTTAAGCTGATGAAGATGAGGGAGCCAAGTCAATCGAGCATCGAAAACCAGTCCTAGGAATTTATATGTCTCCACTACAGTGAGTGGATCATCTTTAAGGTAAAGTGCAGGTTCCAGATGAACAGTATGACGCCGGCAGATGTGCATGACACACAACTATGCGGCTAAAAACTGGAAGCCGTGGGCTAGAGCCCATGACTGCGCCTTGTGGATGGCTCCCTGGAAGCAACGCTCAGCAACAACAGTACTGGAGCAGCAGTACGAAATGCAGAAGTTGTCTGCATACAGAGAAGGTGAGACGGAGGGCCCAACAGCTGCTGCTAGACTGTTAATGGCCACTAAAAATAGAGAGAGACTCACTACAGAGCTCTGCGGGACTCCATTATCCTGGATATGGATGGAACTATGGGAGTCACCAACTTGGACACGGAAAGTATGGAGTGACAGGAAGTTTTGGATAAAAATCGGGAGTGGTCCCCGGAAACCCCAGTCATATAATGTGGCAAGGATACGATGCCGCCAAGCGGTGTCGTATGCTTTATGTAAGTCAAAAAAGATGGCAATCAGGTGTTGGTGTCTGGAAAAGGCTGTTCGGATGGCAGACTCGATGGACACAAGATTATCAGTGCTAGAGCGACCCTGGTGGAAGCCACCCTGACATGGAGCCAGCAAGCCATGTGACTCCAGGACCCAACCCAACTGCCGACATACCATACGTTCCAGCAGCTTACAAAGAACGTTGGTGAGGCTGATGGGCCAATAGCTACCCACATCAAGCAGGTTTTTACTGGGTTTGAGCGCCGGAATGATGGTGCTCTCCCGCCATTGCGATGGAAAGATGCCATCGCACCAGATCTGGTTGAAGATGACGAGAAGATGTCGCTTGTAGTCAGATGAGAGGTGTTTAATCATCTGGCTGTGGATGCGATCAGGCCCAGGAGCTGTGTTGGGGCAATGTGCAAGGGCACTGAGGACCATCTGTGTTGGTACATAACTCGCCATCTATGGTAACACCAGGGACAGCTGTTGGGACCTGGTACCCGAAAAGACGTTTGATCTTTGCCCAGACTTGGGAAGGTGACATGTGGCACCAAATGATGGAGGCGTGTCTCTCCAAACACTCCTTCTGTTGTTTGATAAGGTAGCAAACACGAGCACCGAGCCATTTAAAAGCTATGAGATGCTCCAGGGAAGGGTGCCGCTTATGCTGCTGTAGAGCTCGCCGACGCTCCTTAATTGCTTCAGTGACTTCCGACGACCACAAAGGGACTGCCTTAAGCCTCAGGCACCCTAAAGAGTGAGGGGTCACATTTTCTGCCACAGAAACAATTGTGCTAGTCACCTGCTCAACCATCACATCAATGTTACCGTGTGGGGGAGATTCAGTGGTGACAGCAGAGGTGAAAGTTCCCCAGTCCGCTTTGTTCAAAGCCCATCTGGGCAGGCGTCCGTGTGCCTGACTCTGGGGCAATGACAAGAAGGTGGGGAAGTGATCACTACCACACAGGTCGTCATGTGCTCTCCAGTGGATAGATGGAAGAAGTCCTGGGCTGCAAATCAATGGCCGAGTAACTACTATGAGCCACACTCAAATGTGTGGCGGCCCCAGTATTTAAGAGGCAGAGGTCAAATTGTGACAGTAAAGTTTCGACATCTCTGCCCAGGCCAGTATGCATGGTACCACCCCACAAGGGGTTATGGGCATTAAAATCTCCCGGAAGTACGGAAGGTTTAGGGAGCTGTTCAATCAGTGCAGCTAATACATTCAGGGGTACTGCACCATCTGGAGGAAGATACACATTGCAAACAGTTACTTCCTGTGTCGTCCTTATTCTGACAGCCACAGCTTCAAGAGGGGTTTGAAGGGGCACATGTTCACTACAGACCGAGTTTGGGACATAAACGCAAGCTCCACCTGACACTCGATTATAGTCACTACGGTTCCTGTAATATCCCTTATAGCCGCGGAGTGCAGGGGTCCGCATTGCTGGGAACCAGGTTTCCTGGAGGGCAATGCAGATAGCAGGTGTAAAGCTTAACAGTTGCCATAGCTCAGCCAGGTGGTGGAAAAAACCGCCGCAATTCCCCTGGAGGATGACATCTTGAGACTGGGAAGACATGGAACATTCAATGAGGCAGTTTACGCCTCAGAGTCACCTGCTGCCACCGATCTATTGCCTGAGGGTCTGGCGAGATCTAGGTCTTCAGCAGATGCCAAAATCTCCACCCTATCCTCAACCGCAGAGCTTGTAGGTAGTGGCGGTATGGGTGCCACTGCAATTTCCTTGGTCTTAGGGGTTTTCTTTTATTATTTCTCTTGCTGCTCCTTGGGTTTCCCTGGCTGAGAGGACTTCACTGGCTCAGTCTCCAGGACTGAGGATGAGTGTGAAGCCCTACGATCAGCTGCTTTTGGGCTCTTCAGCCATTGGTGGGTGTCGTAATTCCCACTAGAAGAAACCTGGGGAGGGAGTGACCCAAGGGGACCCCTTCCTAGCGAGAGAAGCTGAAGAAGACTTGTGCTTCTCCGGCTTATGTGCAAACGTTCAGGCTTTTTTACACCGAGAGAGAGAGAGAGAGAGAGAGATAGTGATAGTACTGGTGGAACATAGCTGACAGTGACAGACCAGTTCTAGGAAAGGAGTGAAGAGGACAGTGCCAGGGGGTGAGAATAAAGTGAAAGTGGAAATGGGTGAGAGCCTGTGATCATGAGAGACAGAGTATATGACTATGACAATTAGTATGAGGAGAGAGAGATAGTGACAGTGAGAAGAGATAGCAGCAGTTGGAAGAAAGGAAGAAATGAAATATTAGCAGTAATAGACAGCAAGATGGAGATAGTGACAGTGGAAGGAGACTGGGGCTGTAACAAAGGAGACACTGACAGAGAGACACACAAAGAGTTAATGTCAATGAGATGGGCTGAATGAGTGAGAGAGAAATGGTAATTGTGAGTGGATGGGAATGAGTGACTTACAGCAATGGGCTAGCAGGTGTGAGAATATTACAGCTAGGGGAGGAGCTTATGGGAGTTTTAGGCGAGTTGTATGTTTAAAAAAGTGTGACTGTTTTTGCATGCCAAAATTTTTGAGAAAATGTTTAAAGGTGCTGAGGAAGGTAGAATGAGGCAGCCGGTACCCCATTTTTCAGTCAGAGTCTCTTAAATTAAGATATTTACATGTTTTGTGCTCTGATAGCAGCATTTGTCCACTAGTTCACAGTATCATGCTTTCATTCCCATTTGTCAACTTGCAGAACCTCAACATTGTCTATACTGCTGTGTCAACTTATAACCAAAATATGATTATATGATGTATCTTCACATAAATATGATTGGCTTAAAGAATTTTTGGATTATAAGACTTAGTATGTTATACTGGAAGAGGAAATGTTCAAAAGAAATGAAAGTAACATCAGTTTCCTGCAAAGGAAGACAAGTTGCACTGCTAATGTCCTCTATGCACAGAAAAAAGTTATCAGATAGGCTCAGACTGTTCCCATGAAAGGCTGTTGTCCACAGAAAAGAATCACCACTAGATGATCATACAGAAATGCAGAACATAATTTCCATGTCTTGTGATTAATAGCAACCCTCTAAAATGTGGATACATGCAAGTTAATGGCCATAAGAAAATGAACCCAGTAGCATCCAATACAATATTAGTGGTAACTTCTGGACTGTCACACATTGTTTTCATACCCAGGGGCTGTACTCAGAAATGGCATTTAATAAGGGTAAATCGGTGGTAAGGTGAATGGAGAACTACTCAGATTTGTTGGGAGGGGTCTAGGAAATACCACTGTAATTCTGATGGAATTTGAAGTGCTTGTCAAGTAAGTATGCCAGTAGAGCCTACCCATCAAACAAAATTCACAGACAAGCTGCTAGAATCTTAACAGGTCAATACAGCTCATGTAAAAGTGTAATAGGCAAAATCAAACAATGGAAAATCCAGGATGGAATGTAAAAATACCACAAAAATTATAGCTGAATAATAGTCTAGACTGCTTATGAATTATTATTTACTACATAACATGTTTTGGCCCCCCCATGAACCATGGACCTTGCCGTTGGTGGGGAGGCTTGCGTGCCTCAGCGATACAGATAGCCGTACCGTAGGTGCAACCACAACGGAGGGGTATCTGTTGAGAGGCCAGACAAACGTGTGGTTCCTGAAGAGGGGCAGCAGCCTTTTCAGTAGTTGCAAGGGCAACAGTCTGGATGATTGACTGATCTGGCCTTGTAACAATAACCAAAACGGCCTTGCTGTGCTGGTACTGCGAACGGCTGAAAGCAAGGGGAAACTACAGCCGTAATTTTTCCCGAGGGCATGCAGCTTTACTGTATGATTACATGATGATGGCGTCCTCTTGGGTAAAATATTCCGGAGGTAAAATAGTCCCCCATTCGGATCTCCGGGCGGGGACTACTCAAGAGGATGTCGTTATCAGGAGAAAGAAAACTGGTGTTCTACGGATCGGAGCGTGGAATGTCAGATCCCTTAATCGGGCAGGTAGGTTAGAAAATTTAAAAAGGGAAATGGATAGGTTGAAGTTAGATATAGTGGGAATTAGTGAAGTTCGGTGGCAGGAGGAACAAGACTTCTGGTCAGGTGACTACAGGGTTATAAACACAAAATCAAATAGGGGGAATGCAGGAGTAGGTTTAATAATGAATAGGAAAATAGGAATGCGGGTAAGCTACTACAAACAGCATAGTGAACGCATTATTGTGGCCAAGATAGATACGAAGCCCACACCTACTACAGTAGTACAAGTTTATATGCCAACTAGCTCTGCAGATGACGAAGAAATTGAAGAAATGTATGATGAAATAAAAGAAATTATTCAGATTGTGAAGGGAGACGAAAATTTAATAGTCATGGGTGACTGGAATTCGAGTGTAGGAAAAGGGAGAGAAGGAAACATAGTAGGTGAATATGGATTGGGGGACAGAAATGAAAGAGGAAGCCGCCTGGTAGAATTTTGCACAGAGCACAACATAATCATAACTAACACTTGGTTTAAGAATCATGAAAGAAGGTTGTATACATGGAAGAACCCTGGAGATACTAAAAGGTATCAGATAGATTATATAATGGTAAGACAGAGATTTAGGAACCAGGTTTTAAATTGTAAGACATTTCCAGGGGCAGATGTGGACTCTGACCACAATCTATTGGTTATGACCTGTAGATTAAAACTGAAGAAACTGCAAAAAGGTGGGAATTTAAGGAGATGGGACTTGGATAAACTAAAAGAACCAGAGGTTGTACAGAGATTCAGGGAGAGCATAAGGGAGCAATTGACAGGAATGGGGGAAATAAATACAGTAGAGGAAGAATGGGTAGCTTTGAGGGATGAAGTAGTGAAGGCAGCAGAGGATCAAGTAGGTAAAAAGACGAGGGCTAGTAGAAATCCTTGGATAACAGAAGAAATATTGAATTTAATTGATGAAAGGAGAAAATATAAAAATGCAGTAAGTGAAACAGGCAAAAAGGAATACAAACGTCTCAAAAATGAGATCGACAGGAAGTGCAAAATGGCTAAGCAGGGATGGCTAGAGGACAAATGTAAGGATGTAGAGGCCTATCTCACTAGGGGTAAGATAGATACCGCCTACAGGAAAATTAAAGAGACCTTTGGAGATAAGAGAACGACTTGTATGAATATCAAGAGTTCAGATGGAAACCCAGTTCTAAGCAAAGAAGGGAAAGCAGAAAGGTGGAAGGAGTATATAGAGGGTCTATACAAGGGCAATGTACTTGAGGACAATATTATGGAAATGGAAGAGGATGTAGATGAAGATGAAATGGGAGATATGATACTGCGTGAAGAGTTTGACAGAGCACTGAAAGACCTGAGTCGAAACAAGGCCCCCGGAGTAGACAATATTCCATTGGAACTACTGACGGCCGTGGGAGAGCCAGTCCTGACAAAACTCTACCATCTGGTGAGCAAGATGTATGAAACAGGCGAAATACCCTCAGACTTCAAGAAGAATATAATAATTCCAATCCCAAAGAAAGCAGGTGTTGACAGATGTGAAAATTACCGAACTATCAGCTTAATAAGTCACAGCTGCAAAATACTAACACGAATTCTTTACAGACGAATGGAAAAACTAGTAGAAGCCAACCTCGGGGAAGATCAGTTTGGATTCCGTAGAAACACTGGAACACGTGAGGCAATACTGACCTTACGACTTATCTTAGAAGAAAGATTAAGGAAAGGCAAACCTACGTTTCTAGCATTTGTAGACTTAGAGAAAGCTTTTGACAATGTTGACTGGAATACTCTCTTTCAAATTCTAAAGGTGGCAGGGGTAAAATACAGGGAGCGAAAGGCTATTTACAATTTGTACAGAAACCAGATGGCAGTTATAAGAGTCGAGGGACATGAAAGGGAAGCAGTGGTTGGGAAGGGAGTAAGACAGGGTTGTAGCCTCTCCCCGATGTTGTTCAATCTGTATATTGAGCAAGCAGTAAAGGAAACAAAAGAAAAATTCGGAGTAGGTATTAAAATTCATGGAGGAGAAATAAAAACTTTGAGGTTCGCCGATGACATTTTAATTCTGTCAGAGACAGCAAAGGACTTGGAAGAGCAGTTGAATGGAATGGACAGTGTCTTGAAAGGAGGATATAAGATGAACATCAACAAAAGCAAAACAAGGATAATGGAATGTAGTCTAATTAAGTCGGGTGATGCTGAGGGAATTAGATTAGGAAATGAGGCACTTAAAGTAGTAAAGGAGTTTTGCTATTTGGGGAGCAAAATAACTGATGATGGTCGAAGTAGAGAGGATATAAAATGTAGACTGGCAATGGCAAGGAAAGCGTTTCTGAAGAAGAGAAATTTGTTAACATCCAGTATTGATTTAAGTGTCAGGAAGTCATTTCTGAAAGTATTCGTATGGAGTGTAGCCATGTATGGAAGTGAAACATGGACGATAAATAGTTTAGACAAGAAGTGAATAGAAGCTTTCGAAATGCGGTGCTACAGAAGAATGCTGAAGATTAGATGGGTAGATCATGTAACTAATGAGGAAGTATTGAATAGGATTGGGGAGAAGAGAAGTTTGTGGCACAACTTGACCAGAAGAAGGGATCGGTTGGTAGGGCATGTTCTGAGGCATCAAGGGATCACCAATTTAGTATTGGAGGGCAGCGTGGAGGGTAAAAATCGTAGAGGGAGACCACGAGATGAATACACTAAGCAGATTCAGAAGGATGTAGGTTGCAGTAGGTACTGGGAGATGAAAAAGCTTGCACAGGATAGAGTAGCATGGAGAGCTGCATCAAACCAGTCTCAGGACTGAAGACCACCACAACAACAACAACAACAACATGTTTTGGCTACTGTCTTCATCAGATCCAAACTAACTTCTGAAACATGGTCAGTGTAAGTGTGAGGTAAAACCTATGGCCCAATAAATGGATCACAAGTCCAACTGAGTCACTGTGATGTGGTGTAGTATTACAGTAAAAGAGACACTCTCCTGAACCTTCTACACTAAGAATTTTATTGGATGACCTACAACTCTGTAGTCATACATTCAGTGGCCCTTGCATGAAATTTGTATGAGACACTGGTCACAGTGACTTGCTGGCCCTTTTAAGAAACCCTGCTGGTAAAAGTTAGTCTAAAATTAGGAAGTAGCCGTGGTTGACATCAGCACTACATGAGGACATGAAATGAGAATATTAAATGTCAGCCCAAGTTTAAAGATTGAATGTATCCTCAGTTCTATTCAATCTTTGCGATTTAGTTCAAATCTGTAGTTCATGTTACAATATATAGACAGATCAACATTTACAGGTAATAAACAAGCAATTTTAGTTATCCAAAGCAGTCATAAGCTGCTGTCAGGTGTGCATGAAAAAAATTTTATGTTCTACACAGTAAAAAGACTCAGCAAGGTTATAGAAATACCAACAAGACTTTCTCCAAGTTTCATTTTGCCAGAACTTCAGTTATGAAATTTAAAAAAAAATGCTTACTGTTGAGAGAAGCCTTGTGGAAGCTGAATTGAGAGATTGTTAATATATTACAGCTAACTTTCTCAAAACTTTTGTATAAAAAAATTAAAACTGCAAAAATTAGAAGCTGTGAAATGTTTGTAAACAGATATTCTGTGCTTGTTTACACTTTTACAAAAGGGCATTACAAATACGCATTGCAGTCTGTCAGAAAATGCCACTGGGTTGTTAACTGGGGGCACAGATTTGCGATACCATGTCACATGAATTTAATGCTTTGTCACAAACACCCTTATAGCTGGAATCAATACTGTTATTTCATTAATAAATGGTTTCTATGGTATTTTAGAAGGTTTTGTCGAAGAAACTGTTACCTGCCTATGCTGTCTGCAACATTACAGCTAATTCAACTTGGCGCTTTTCTACAATATGATTGAAAGCATTTAGCCTAGAGGCAAGACCTTCATTCTTTAAGTGGAAAGAATTTTCAGCATGCAGCTTCCATTTATGTTTACTTTTCATACCAGTTTCAGAGAATTACAGCTGGATTTTCTCAATCCAAATAATTTATTTAAAATATTAGGGTTTTCCAAGTACTACACTAATAGCACATCAGAGTAATGAACCATCAGTAATTAAAAAGAGTAAAACGCCTTCAAGAAACTGCATATGTTGATCCCAAATAGGCACCATATACAAGAATGAAATTAAAAAGATGAGATATGTGAGTGACGGATGATGTTTACCTTCGTCTCCCCACCCCCATGATTGTCAAGGGACTGCACCTCATTTACATCGTCATTTTAATGTTTATTACATAATAATAGTTCACATCAGTATTGCATTTTTCATTTTTATTATATGGTGTAGGATTGCACAGTATTAATTGTAATTTAAATTCAGTTCTCGATAATAGAAGGAAGGAATAACTAGTGTTAAACATCCTGCTGATAGTAAGGTCATCAGAGATTGATCACAAGCTCTACTTGGTGAAGGATAGGGAAGGAAATAGGCTGAACAGTATGTTTCACTATTATTATATGACCCTCTTACTATGTTAAATCAAGTATTATGGGTTTAATATCCAGTTCATTAAATACTGCAGAACCTAAAAACTGTCCGTGGCAGTCATGCTTTGTCCTTGAAAACAATGTTAATGTGAGGTATTGGCCAAAGCAATTATAATTACATTAGCAATTATAAATCTATACAATAAAAAAAATTCTGGCATTAAATTATCATAAAAGCCACCATGTATCCATGACTGCCCAATTACTTTTGCTAAATATTAACACACTTGACAAGTGACTGGTATGGATTGGAACATACCCTTCTAGCAGTGGCTTGTTCTGGAAACAATTTCTAGACTGTGGCTAAGCAATTTATCCACAATATCCTTCCTAGAGTGCTAATCTCACAAAGAGTACAGGAGAATAATTGAGGAGTTTGGAAGGTATGAGAAGAGGTACTGCTGGAAGTAAAGCTATGAAGGTAGGTCGCAAACTGTGCTTGGGTAGCCCAGTCACTAGAGCACTTGCCCACAACAAGCAAAGAGACAGGTTTGGGTCCTAATCCAACACATGAGTTTGATATGTAAGTTGGTAATTAGAGCACACTCCACTGTAATGTGAAAATTCATTCTGGAATATAATTACCTATAACACACTTGAACATTTCAGCCACAAATAACAAAAATGTCTTAAATTTGCTTTTAAATGGTTTACCATTTATTAACTCCCACATAATCCAACCAAACCATGCTATATTCTGTTGGAATTATGAACGGCTGTACAAATTTTATTGGGTAAAACTTTTAGGTACTCACATTAATTGCAAAGTACCATTCACACCTGGAATAACTTACCTCTGGTATCTTATCTCATGCAGAAACAGTCATGGTGAACAATGACTTTCTTCAAGTGCCTATTGTGTGTTATTCTGATCCTATATTTCATTGGACACGTTTGTTAGAGACAATCCCTATACATTAACATTTCCATTGCATGAAAAAAAAGTCTTTGAAAAATTGTCCTTTTTTTTACCCAGCTCTTAGCATTTGTGACAGTTAAATTGAAGATTAAGTACAGAAACTCTCACCAAGTGAATCCACAAAAACTTCACAAAGAACTCTGCAGAGTCCATGCCACCAATTTTTTTTTTATTTTTTTTTTATTGTATTGACAAATTGACAATATAAGGAAATGTATAGATTGCAACTCACAATAAAGATGACCCCTTGAGATGCAGACAGGCACAATGAAAAGACTGTCACACATTTAGCTTTTGGCCAAAGCCTTCTCCAGAAAGGCAACAGAGATACACATTCATTCACACAAGCAATCACACACACTGCTGCCAGTTCAAGCTGCCAGAGATGGCTGTTATGTGTGTATGAGGTGTGTTTGGTTTGCGTGCATGCGCACATGCTTTCCTTTCCTGAAGAAGGCCTTGGGCGAAAGATAAATGTATAGCAGTGTTTTCATTGTGTCTGTTTGCATTCAACATGTCACCTTTCCTTATATTGTTGATATTACAATCTGTAGTTTTCATTGCTTAAAGTTTTTTTATATTCATGATAATGACATTACCAAAACCATGTTTCTTTTACTTTCAGTAATTAATGTATTATTATGTACTATATTATTAAGGACCAATGACAAAGCCAATTTATGTGCAAGATAAACAATAGATAATGCATTTTATGTACAATCTTAGATTGCTTAAAGTGAATTCTAGGATGGCATTGTTGAAGAGCCTGCACAGGATTTCACCCATTGAAACAGCATAATCCCACATGATGATGATGATAATAATTCTTCTTCTTCTTCTTCTTCTTCTTCTTCTTATTATTATTATTATTATTATTATTATTATTATTAGTGTTGTTGTCAGTGTGGGGGCACAACAGACTGGCCTTTAGTGCCTGTGGGCAACCCCAGCATTCACCTTAAGCAACCATGGAAAACCTAAATCTTGATGTCATACATGTGTTTGAATCTTGCTTCTTCTAAATGCAGGCATATTACTCAGTTTTAATTGTGTGTATATAAAATCACTGTTTATAACTGTCCCACCCCCATACAAAACATTGTTTTATTTTATTACTTTATATTTAAAATTATGGGCCTGTTAATTAAAATTTTTATGATTCTAACAGCACATGCCTTTAATTCTGCACGTTTTGTCATTCTGCCTCTCATGAGAAACTGCTAGGGAAAAACGAGGTTAACAAACATAAGATTTTTTTCTACATCTACATCCATTTTCCACACACCACTATGAAGTGTATGGCATACTGTGCTTCCCATTGTATTAGTTATTAGCACTTCTTCCTGTTCCATTCACATATGGACCACGGGGAGAATGGCTGTTTAATCATCTCTACGGGCACTGTAATTAATCTAATTTTATAGTTGCAACCTTAAGGGAGCATCATGAAGGGGATGTAGTATATTTCTAGATTCATCATTTAAAGCTGGTTCTTGCTAGTAGGCTTTCTTGGGATGGCTTGTATCTATCTTAAAGTATTTACCAGTTTAGTTTCTTCTGCATCTACGTGAAACTCTCCCAGATAAACAAAACATTCATGCTGTCCTCCTCTGCATACATTCAAAATTCTCCATAAATCCTATTTTGTAGAGGTATATTTGAGGAATATTCTAGGATAGGTCACGTAAGTGTTTTGTAAGCAATAGCCTTTGTAGATTGATTGCATTTTCCTAATGCTCTACCAATGAACCAAAATCTGCCACCTGATTTACCTATGACTGAGCCTATGTGATTGTTTCATTTCATATCCAACAAACTGTTACACCCATATATTTGTACGAGTTGACCAATTCTAATTATGAGTCATTGATATTTTAGTCACACGATACTACTTTTTTTCCACTTTGTGAAAAGTACAATTTAACATCTTCAACATTTAAAGCAAGTTGCCAATCTTTGCAATACTTTGAAATCTTATCACGATCTAACAGAATTTTTGTGCAGCTTAAAAGACAGTATTTGATTATACACGACTGCATCATGTGTGAAAAGTCCGAGGTTACTGTTAACATTATCTGCAAGGTCATTACTATACAATGCGAACAGCAAGGATTAATGCACACTTGAAGGTACTTCTACATCTGTCAATAACCCTCCATCCAAGATAACATGCTGCAGTCTCCCTGCCACGAAATCATCAATCTAGTCACAAATTACACTCAGCACCCCATATGAACATACCTTCGATAATAAGCTTAGGTGTGGTTCTGAGTCAACTATTTGTTGGAAATCAAGAAATACTGCATCTAACTGGCTGTCTTCATCCATGGCTTTCAGGATGTCAAGTGAGAAAAGTGCAAGTTGGGTTTCACATGATAAGTGTTTTCGGAATCCATATTGGTTGGGATGAAGGACGACATTCTGTTCAAGATACCTCATTATGTTTTAGTTCAGAATACATGTTAAGATTTTGCAACAAATGGATGCCAAGGGTACTGGGCAGTAGTTCTATGGATCATTTTGACTAATCCTCTTACAAGATTGTGATCTGTGCTTTCTTCCAGCTTCTGGGGATGGTTTTTCGCCTGAGGAGTCTACAATAGATTATGGTTCAATGAGGGGTTAACTCTGCCACAAATTCAATATAGAACCTGATAGGAATTCCACTGGACCTGGTGTCGTGTTCAGTTTTAGCAGTTTAATCTGTTTTTCAACACCACTTGACTAAATCTATATCACTCATATATGCAGTGGTCAAGAATTAAAGTGGAGCAATACTCCTGGATTTTCCTTTGTAAAGGAACATTTGTAAATGGAATTCAGCATTTCTGTTTTTCCTTTGCTACCCTCAGTTTCAATTCCTGTCATCCATATGGGTCTGGAACTAGTCTTGGAATGATTAATAGCCTTCACACACAACCAGAACTTCTTCAGGTTTGGTGAGAGATTCTTTGATATTATTCTGCTATGACACTCGCTGAAGGCTTGAAGCATAGCCTTCTTGACAGCCAAATGTTTTTCATCCAGAACCTCACTATCCATGACAATCTGCTTTACTTTACACCTATCATGCAGTACACACTGTTTCTTTACAAGTTTGCTTACAGTTCCATCATTAACTGTTCTACTGGGTACATATCTATTAAGTGCATGGTCAACTATTCTTCTAAACCCAACCCACAGCTCTCTGTTCTCCCCTCCAAAGCTAAATGTTTAGAGTTCTTCATTGGGATACGACACTGCTGCTGTTCACTTGTTTGCTCACCATATAAATCATTTTACTTGTTTTAGTTGCCCTTTGTGCTTCAGTGGTAATTGTTGCTACATCTGCCTTACGGTCACTGTTACCAGTTTTACTGTGGACCTCCTCAAAGGGGTCCGGTGTCTTTGTTGCACTAGATTTAATGTATTTCCATCACGAATGGGTTTCTGAACTATTACTCTCATTATTTTTCAGAGAATGCATTTTGCAATGAGTCACAGGATATTTGTCTCCTGTCACAAACACCACTTACAAAACTGGAACTTTTGTCAAATGACTGTTGGATGATTTATGCCTTCTCTGATGATGACAGTGCAATTGGTGAAGTTACATCTGGAGGTGAGTCTGGTTGTTGATAGAAGGCTCTGATAATAAGATTATGCTCACCTTTATTAATGAATCTTGCAGAGAAAATCTCATGCTCAGTTTCATTTTCTGTTCAGTGGATTTGAGTTTCTTGTCTACTGTGAAAAATACACTTCTATTTCCATTTCTATATCATCTCAATACACACTTAAATTTTCCTCAAAAATCTCACTGCTATCAATTTTGGGTGTTAACCACCTTTCTGTAACTAGTATTACATGAGCTCCATTGTGTTTTCAGGGAGCTTTAAACTATGACACTTCGTTCTGAACACTCCAGCAGTTAATCACAACAATTTTAATAGTATCACCTATAGGGGGTTTTCTTTTTTTTTATATAGTGACACTTCAAAGCCTCTGCAGCTCTCATTATCTAGACTTTTTGGAATGTCATCTAATCTAAAAAAAAAGTGTGCACCCCCACAAAAATCAACTATCTGGAAAGCAGTCTCTGAAGGTTTAGTGGGGACCCTATTGTTCTCAACCCTGTGACACTTGTCCAGGAAGTCACTGTCTAGCTTGTCGCAGAACCTTCAAAGTCTCTGAATCAGTCTCTCCATTCCGATCAGAATCAGGCGGCCACAATGAGTTCTTGGAGCAACGCTGCAAACTGTGAGCTTCACTGAAACTCTGTGATCAAGACTGGTCTTCTCACCCTTCTCTGCCAATTGCTGGAATGATCCAAGTCTGACCTTGGAGCCCAGATAACAGGGATCATTTGTTCCAATGTGTGCCACAATCTGTAATTGGTTGCACTCTGTTCTCTGAATGGCAGTTGGAACAGGCTCTTCAACACGTTGAATGATGCTCCCAGATATTTACACTGAGTGCTCCTGGTGTTTCTTCTCATCCCTTGCCATCATTTTCCAAAGGAGTACCATTATAGACCATACATTTGAACTGCTGGTGATTAATACACCCTTACCATTTGTATTTGCCTTTTTTGGCCACAGAACACAGTAGGTTTCCCAACAAGTGAGATGAGTCTCACTGGCTCAGTTTTTATTTCAGTGGAAGACAGCACCTCAAACTTGTTGGTTAAGTTGATAGTTGTAACAAAACACCTCAGGTTTTCCCTGGGCCCTGTCTCCCCTGTAAAGGGTGCCTAGCTCTAACACTGACAAAGCACTCACAGACAACTGGATAAGTAGTGACAGATTCCACACCTCTACTGGACAAGACAGTATCCACAGGAGAGGGTAATACTTGAGCTATCTTTGGTATCCCTAGTACAGGACTCTGGAGAACCCTCCCAAAACACCCATTTACAGCAGCTTCCAATCATTTGACAGTATTAAGACAATGTCCAACTGCTTACAGATGTCAGCTAACTCATCCCACATTCAAGAACAGCTTCACCGTGGGGCTGCATTGGAGCTGGTGCAATGTTTTACTGTTTTACAGAGCAGTAAACAAACAACTTTGAAACAAGCTTGTTGACACACTATACCATGTGAAAAATGATTTGCAATCTTCACTGTCCAAATTACATTCACGTATCCTAGAGCATCTGATTTTATATATATATATATATATGAGACAGCAAATTCTCAGGGCTGAAATTTTATTTGCTATCAAAAGATAATATAGTACACTGCTACAAGTTTTCTGATGTATTTGACCTCATATTTAAGTTACAAGCAATAAAATTTTGCATTTGGTTGTCACACTTTAAAAAGCTTGTAATAATAATTCTGCCTCTCTTAATTACTGTGATATTCACTCACTTTCAATACTCATAACTGGCAGCAGCAGTGGTATTACAGACAAAATGGGAAACTTGTCTATTTACTATTATTAGAGTACAAAAACAGCTTGCTCACTAATTTCTAAGAAATGTATTGGATATGGCTGAACCCACAATGTCACTTTTGATTAGTACACAAACTGAAATATACCTTCACATTCCAAATGCTACTGTGGACTAAAATTTCTGCTAAGGTCATACCTTCAAGCTATATTTGCCCATTGTAACATTCCACTGTCTCTCCCATTGGAACTCATTTGTATGAACACTGACATATACAAAAACAAAAGTATTCATGAATATGCTAGAATCCACCAGGTTTGACCATTAATGCTATCAAACCCATTGGTGATTACGAAGTCAGTCAGTTTCATGTTCTACAGATCATTTTGTACAATAAATCGCAATGTGGAAAAAGTCATTTTACATTCACATTGCAAATTAATTTGTAAATGTGGCTGCATGCTGAACATTTATTTTTTGTTAATAAAAGAAAAGAGAAAAAATAAAGATAGAAACAAAAAGAACAACATACAGATGTGAGTTAGTAATTGCTACCCACCACCTTTTACACGTTACAATAACAGAAATTTTTATACAGAGTGGAGTTGTCATGGAGAAACTTTTCAGTTTGTTTTTAAATTTAACTTTGCTGCTGCCAGACATTTTATATCTCCAGCTAAGTATTCAAACATTTTTAGCTGCAGCATTATACAGCCCTTTTTGTGCTAAACACAACCTTAATGTCGAGCAATGAATGTCATTTTTTACCTTCTGGTATTGTAATTATGTATATCACTGTTCCTTCTGAACTGCAGTGAATTATTTACAAAAAACTTCAGGAGGGAATAAATATGCTATGAAACAGTAGTCAGAATGCCCAAATCCTTAAACAGATGCCTACTACATGATCGTGGGTGAGCCTTTTTAAAGTTGATTTAGTCTAAAACATAATTCCATATGACATTTTTGAATGAAAATATGTCAACTTACTGATTTCTCTCTCCCTAAGATTTGCAACGATTCTAAGTGCAAATGTGGCTGAACTAAGTTGATTTAGGAGGTAGAGAATGTTCTTTTCCAAGTTTAAATTCTCATCAATATTCACACACAAAAATTTTGAAGTTCCCACCAAATTTATTATTTCCTCACCTGGTGTTACATTTGTCACTGGAGTAGCACCCCTTTTTAAAATTGAGAGAGAGACCATTTGCATAAAATCAGTCAATGATACTTTTGAGAACATTGTTTACCATTCATTCTGTTTCTGTACATATACCTGGATTAATTACAATACTATTGTCATCTGTAAAAAGAACTAATTCTGCTTATTGTATATTAGATGGATGATTGTTTTTATGAGAAACAATACTGGACTTAAGACTGAGCCTTGTAGAATCTCACAAGTGATTTCTTCCCAGTTGGAATAACACAGCCCGACTATATTGGCTGGATTACTAAGTACAACTTTCTGCATTCTTTTCGATAGATATGACATCCACTGGTTGGCTATACCCTCAAATGCCTAAAACTTCAATTTATCTACAAGAATACTGTGATTCACACAGTCAAATGTTTTAGATAGGTTGACAAAATACCAACCAGCACTATTTTACTATATAATGCACGTAAAATTTTGTGAGTGAACACTGTCATTAGAGAATCTCTTCTTAAATCCAAACAGTAATTTGCTGAGGATATTATTGTTCCTCAGGTGAGATACCTTCACAAAAATTTTAGAAAATGTCAGCAGTGAACAACTGTACAACCACCATGGTGAACCTATAAAATCTGTAAAGCCAAATGAAGTGAATGCATTAAAGATGAAAGGTAAGAGTTAACAATAAAACAAAAACGAGGCACAGAACTAACTTTATCAAAGCTGTGTCGTCACATTCATCAAAAGACATGTAAGGAAACTTACTGCTCCTGTTACCTTAGTCTATTATTCATCTCATGATTACCCTCACATGATATATCTTCCAATATGATAGACTACATTAATTTATGGAATGTCTTGTTGATGATACAGTCATTAGAGACAGATATCAAGCTTTTCAAATAAACCAGTCTGTATTTCATCTTAAACATTTCAGGGAAATTATACAAAATCTAGATCCCAGTGACTAGACAGGGATATGAACAGTGTCTCATCCAAATGTGAGTCCAATGTCTGAAACACTGCACTATTTCATTCAGTGAGTAATCTGAAATAAAACTGGTAAGACATAACAGCAGAGTCAGATTTATGACTAAGCATACATCACGTATCCACTACACCTAGTTATTGGAAGTATTACATTACACTTTGTGAATACCAATATCACGAAACCAAACTCTTTTATGGTGTGTTTATTTATTCAATCACACTTATGGATTTTAAGACACTCAATAGCATTCTTAGTAACTTAAAATATACTTTACAATGGGGGTTGACATGTTACAAAGCTTAGCTACATACAGAATAGTATCAGTCCCTGCCAATGACAGTACACATGACAAATGGAGAGAAAGGAAGATCAAAGATTCAGCGAACATTATTTCTCAATTCTGTACAATGTGGTTAATGGTTAAATGTTGAGCTGCATGCTGTTAAGTAGGTAACTTCACATACATGACAGAATACAACAGTAGAAAATACAAGTAGTTTAGAAAGAACATACAATTTTGGTATTTTGAAATGTTAAATAAATAACATCATCTTTTGAGCTATTTTCAAATTTTGATATTCAAAACTTCCAAAAATTTAAACTGTTCTAAGAAATATCTGGAGAACTGCTGGATGTAACTTCCTGCCACATTGTTTCACGGTAGAATCTTCTGGTCATCTTCTGGTACATAATCACTCAATATCAAGTTTGGACATATGTTGAAAATAACATTCATAGTTTCCTCCAAAGCCCCCCCCCCCCCCCCCTGTCCGTATAGTTAGCTGATTATCTTCAAACCAAGTATTATGTAACTTAATAAACACTTTGTTCCGTGGTTTTAGTATGCTACACTTTTCCCAAAAATAAAAACATTGTCTGGATTGAGTCATGCAAACCATTAAGGTGCCTGTATTGTAGGGCATGCCATTTAAAACGATTATAAGTAGCAGTGGTCCATGCAATGATCCTTGTGGAACATCTCATGAGTGATTCCAGACCTATGCCTTTTGGTTACAGTGCTTTCTGTTGCTGAAATTGGTTTTAATGAGGGCAAGTTAAAAATGTAATGCTGTTCTGACACCCATATGTCAGTTTAAACACCACAGTGCTTTGCTAGGTAACATCCTATTGGAGGTGGTATGCTGTTGCCTTCGTCCTACAACTGAGACTACTTAGTCAGCCACTTATGGTGAGTGGGAGTGGAAGTTACAGATAAACATTCTAGATTGACTGGGGACCAAAAACACGAGCTTTAGATCAGTAGTCTGGTTCGTTAAGACTGAGTCACATAGGCGTAATTCTATTTTACTCGGCTTAACACTGGCATCGTTGTTGATAACCAACGGGCTAAGTGGAACGAGAAGTAGAAGCAGTGGCAGTAATGTCATTTGAAAATTTTTCATAACTTCTACCTGTACCTAATACTGTCTTAACGATCCTCATTGCGCACATGTATTTATTATTGTAATTTTCGATGCAGTCATTTATCCTACATTTGATCGTGATGTACCATGTATTTAGTCTAGGTTAATGAGGGTGCTTTATCTATACTATCAATATTTACCGTATCACGACAAGTTACTATAAACAACCCTAGTTTTTGGAGATAAATTACTACCAATTAACGTAAAATTTTGTGGCAAAGTTTCCCGACTGTTGTTTTCAGTATCAGTTCCAGCAGCTTATTTGTCAATCATTTTACAAATATTTGGACACGATGAATTACAAATGCCTCAGAGAATGTTGATAAACTCATCGATTCCACGACCAGACGATAGAAATATTCTTTACTTGGCTATTTTCCCTAATTTACACGTCAAAGAAATAGATCGACTGGAAAATTAATTAAACTTTATTATCCAACAACTTACATTTAGGACTTCCACCTATTACTACAGGGAGGAGTGACCAAATGGTAAAGCAGATTCAATTCTACATCTTAAACTTCGGTCGCCACAAAATTTCACAAAACATCATTTATTGATGTTCACTAGCAGAAAACATATTAAGACTTGCTTTGGCTCAAAGTCATTCGCTCACAGAGATATTCATTGTGACAGAGTAACTCATTCCTCAGATTACGTAATAGTGCAAGTAATCAATACCGCATTGGCAAGCAGCTTAAATATCAAGAATCAGTGTTTGCTTCGAAAAAATAATTTTTGTATTTAGACAGCTGAAGTCAAAAAAATTAAGTAGATAACGAATATTAATTAAGACTGTCTTAACAGCAGAACTACCAAACCTCAAATATTCTCAAACTGATTAACTTAAAATCCTACTTTTGTGATGTGTAAATATCGAAATAATTTGCCTAATGAACTAATAGAATACTGTATAAAAGTTTTATATAATATTGATAATTTTAAGTTATCCAGGAGGTCCGGCATTCTTATTGATTCTTCAGTCCATTACAAAGAAAGACAAAATTTTAATCATTGGACTAGACTTTGTTTTGGAGTTGTTCTGTAGATGAAATGATAATTAAATGGACACCCTAGCTGCAAGCAGGCGTTAATACACTTCATTGGGGACATGTTGAAAATGTGTGCCCTGACCGGGACTCGAACCCGGGATTTCCTGCTTACATGGCAGACGCTCTATCCATCTGAGCCTAATAGAGTATGATGGGCAAACATCTATTAGGCACACTACGAATGTAGTGTTGTGGACATGTTGGGAATGTGGATCTCACGGGGAGTGTGCAAGGGATAAGTCCCTGCAGATGCACTATCCTCTGTGCCCGCGGTGGCTCAGATGGATAGAGCGTCTGCCATGTAAGCAGGAGATCCCAGGTTCGAGTCCCGGTCGGGGCACACATTTTCAACATGTCCCCAATGAAGTGTATCAACGCCTGCTTGCAGCTAGGGTGTCCATTTAATTATCATTTCATTTCTAGCAAAGCTGCATGGTCATTCACGGTAACTGTTCTTTCGGGAACAGATACTACCGTCATATATTGTTCTGTAGAGTTGACTGGTCTGAATACTGTGTTTATAACAATCTGTAGAATTCCTGGATACACTGTAACATAGGTGTTCGTATTTAAAGACCAATGTTTCTTGGAAAAATTCAGAAACAGGGTAATAAACTTAAAATAAAATGTGTTAGTTGAAACCAGTGTATCATCGAAATTCCGTGACTTCATTTAAAAATCTGGTTTCCAGTTAAATTTTTCTGAAGGCACTAAAAAAATCAGCAGTGCATTGGTATTATTATCTACAAATGTGACAACACAAATAAGTACTGCTCAAACCATGTATTTCAAATCATTCATCTCTGCTATTGAGTCAACAAAATCAAATAAATTATAGACTCCAGAAATGCATAAAAAAGGAATTTCAGCAAAAGTAATATGGATATTCCCAACAGTAAACTAAGTGTTGTAAGCTGACCTGTAGACCACTACAGGTCAAGCATCAGAAACTATGATAAGTTCTTAAACTGTTTCTTAACTGTATTCAATTAATCTTTTCCTACCAGAACTTGGCTAAAGAATGTGAGCAGCAAACTTAAGTGGATTACACCAGAAATAAAAATCTCTACTATCAAAAGGAAATAGCTTCACAATGAGCTAAAATCAAACAGAAATCCTGATTTTAATATCTACATTAAATGCTAAAATCTGTGTTCAGGGAATCCGTGTGGTCAGTTGTTCAGTCAGATTTGGAGCCAAAGTCAAACGTTAAGCAATTTAGAAAACTGGATCTGATTATAGTAAACCCTGTTCCAGTGTCCAGTTATGAAAATGAATTATTGTTCTTCATTGTATCAAGATCAGATGCAGAATGGAAGCCTATTAAGACAAAGTAAATTTAATAATCTCGGAAAACAATCAGAACACATCATTTAAACAATTTGAAAAAAATCCCCCCCCCTAAATGATGCGGAAAATGAAATATTGTTTATAAAAATAACCTCATTCCGCAGAAATGAAATACACATATCTGTAATGAAGGGTTCCATGGTAGTGTTTCAATACTACTGTTGATTATTATAAACCAGCACATATTTTTTCCAAATCTATTGAAATATGCTGAGATAAAAACATTATTCAAAAAAGGTTCGAAAGAAGATATGTAAAATTATTGTCATTTATCTTCTGCTAGTCTTCTATAAAGCGTTTAGAAAGATTGCAGGAAAATATATTCCTTTTTTTTTTGCTGTAATTGACACACTTTTCAAAAATCAGTTTGGTTTCCAAAATGGCAAAAGCATTGTAAATGTCCTCAGAAATACGCTCCACATTAGATAAGAATAGAAAGGTCACAGGCATATTCTATGATCTGACAAAAAGCATTTGATACAATGAGCTACACCTCACTCCTACACAAACTACAGATATATGGAATCAGGGACATTGCTTCCAATGGTTCAACTCTTACTTAACAGATAAAAAATAAAGATTAGTGTAACTGTCACTTCAAATTCAAACAATTACTCCTAAAACTGGAAAACTGTTTCCCAAGGAGTGCCACAAGGTTTGATATTTGGTCGTTGTCTATTGCTCTTCCACATAAATGACCTACTGCTTGTAATTGAAGTTAATTCAGTTGTATTTGGTGACGACAGATCAGCTTTAATTGAAAATGAGGTACCTGAAATAATCCCAGAAAGTGTAAAAATATTCTAGAAAATCCTGAATCTCAATTTCAACAAAATGGACTGAAGCTAATGGTAACTAAAAGTAAAATGTTGCAACCTGAAACTAAATCGTTAGGCTAGAGTGAAATAAAAATAACTTGCCATGATCAGGACATCACAGAAGGAAATAATGTGAAGTTCGTTGGTGTAAATCTTGATAAAAATTTGAATTTGAAGGTATACATTGACTACATAGCAAATAAATTCAAGAGCTTAGCATTTGAAATATGTATTTTGTCATGTGCCACAAACACAAACGACAGAAAGATCGTCTACCACTGCCACTTTGAGTCAGTTATACATTGTAGCAATAATTAGGAATAATGTGTTGCAAAACAATATCAATGACCTTTCATCAGTAACATTACCAGATGCCAAGTTTGTTTTGTTTGCCGATGATACAAACATTGCAATAAATAGGAAATCAAGTGTAGTCTTAGAAAGATCAGCCAATAAAATATTTTTGGACATTAATCACTGGTTCCTAGCCAATTCTTTGTCACTAAACTTTGAAAAGACACACTACATGCAGTTCAGAACTTGTAAGGGGTGTCCCAAGAGTGTATGTCTAACATACAATGACAAGAAGATAGAAGAAGTGGACAGTGTTAAATTCTTGGGATTACAGCTTGATAATAAATTCAACTGGGAGGAGCACACCACAGAACTGCTGAAGCGTCTTAACAAATCTCTGTTTGCAATGCGAATTTGGTCAGACATAGGGGATATAAAAATGAAAAAGCTGGCATACTGTGCTTACTTTCATTCCATAATGTCATATGGGATTATTTTTTGGGGTAATTCATCAAGCCAAGCTAAAGTTTTCCGGGCACAAAAACGTGCAGTAAGGGTTATATGTAGTGTGAACTCAAGAACATCCTGCAGAAGCCTGTTTAGGGAACTAGGGATACTAACTACTGCTTCCCAATATATTTATTCCTTAATGAAATTTGTCATTAAAAATATATCACTTTTTCAAACCAACAGTTCAATTCATGGAATCAATACTAGAAATAAGAATAATCTTCACAAGGATTTAAAGTCACCTAGTCTTGTACAAAAAGGTGTGCATTATTCAGGAACACACATTTTCAATAACTTGCCAGCAGCCATAAAAAGCTTAACAACCAATGAAATTCAGTTTAAGAGATTTATTGGTGGCCAACTCCTTCTACTCCATTGATGAATTTCTTAGTAAAACCAACTGATTTGTATGTAAGTACAACATAATTTCTGCACAATTTCAGTGCAGTAATGTGTTCATTGAAAATTTGTGTGTGTGTGTGTGCGTGTGCGTGTGTGTGTGTGTGTGTGTAAGTATAATCTAACTTCTGCACCATTTCAGTGCAGTAATGTGTTCATTGTAAATAAGTATTACAGTAGTTGTATTACATGTTTATTACCTTATAAATAAATAAAAAACATTTTTATTTTAAATTCAGTGCATTAGTATTTGTAAAATGACTCTTAGTGTTCATTAAAAAATGACGATCATTCCACTTGGGATCTGTGGAATGGCACATTAGCTTATTTGTTTTAGTTGTAAATATTTGTCATGTATTGTTGTTTTTCTGACATGTTCCACATCCTGGAGGACCTCCTCACTACGAATCAATTGGAATGAAAGTAAATCTAATCTAAAACAGTGGGTATCATGTGGACCACTCCTAAAAAATTTAATAATATTATCCATTTCATTTCTTTACTTGAACGATGTGTTGATTTTCTTATAAAAAAAACGAATGTGCAACTGACATTTTTCATTTCCACCACAACTATAGCACTCATCACAAAGTAAATTTTTAACCTCCGATACACTTTTTAAAGCTGTATGCCCATATGCCAGAATACATGAGGTTAAAAATTTACAGTAAAGTAAAAGGCAGTAATAAATGAGAGATGGAGCCGGTTCACTAAAAAACATTACTCTTTGCTTTCTCAGGTGAGAATGTGCCACTATTCTATTGAAGAATGCATTGAGGCCCATTTCTCTCTTTTTATTTTGTTTTATTTTACTGTGTGCTGAAAACTGTGATAAGTATTTGTGCAGCTGTATCTCCAAAATGTATATAAAATAATGTGAGCTTCTCTTCTGTGAATTTCTTCTAAAAATACATGTCTCCCATACAGAAAAATTTTTAAATTGTATGTAATAAGTTGAATAAATGACATTTCAGATTTCACCGGGGAAAAATCCATTCATCAAATAACCTAGAGTACAATGGAAATACTTTTGCTCAACATTAGGTGGCCACATAAATATTGCTTGTCCCATTGTATCCATAAATCTGAATATGGGAAATGCTAAGAGATGGATAACATCAAACATTATAAAGCAAAGGGTGGACTGCAAATGGCAAATCATGGTTCATAAACAAAACTACAGTCAACACTGACACTTGCAAAGACAAAAAGACAACTTACACGAGGACAATAACAGAAACTAAATCTAGTTTTTACTAAACTGGAATTTCAGTTTCCAAAAACATTTCTAGGACTGTATGGACCCACTAAAATTGGTATGGGAATGGTTTTGATAGGAAAGATAACAGTAATATAAATTTAGAGGAAGATTGGAAGGTATGTAGAAATCCAAATGATGCCAGCAATAATTTTAATGAACGTTATGATGAAGTAGAGGAAAAACACGTAAAAGATGCTAATAACTCCCAAAAATCACGAAATATGAATAATATCTCGAGTGTAGCAGAATGCAGAGATAGCAAAAATAATACATACTGTAAACCACAAAAACACATAAGGTTTTGACGGAATACCTATTTGTGTAGTAACATGATGTGGTTATTGATTAGAAAGACCTATGATTGATTTGATAGACTCAGCTATGGAAAATAGGATATTTTCTAGATGCTTCAAGTACAGTAAGATTGTGTCTCTTTATAGGAATGTTGTAAGAAAAGTCCTACAAACTATAGCCCAATTACAGTTACATTAGTCTTATCTAAAACTATGAAAAAATGCCTTCAAGGAAAGGTTATTATATATTATAGAGGAAAGTAAGGTTTTAGAAAAAGTAGGTCTACTGCCACACCTAACTTTGGAGCTGATATTATTAGGGCGTTAGATGAGCAAAGAAAAGTCTGTGGTATTTTCCTTTACCTTTGAAAGGCATTTAATTGTATATCTCACAGCAGATTAATACAAACATTAAACTGTTACAGCATTAGAAGCAAGGCAGCAGACATCATAAAAGAATTTGTGGGACACAGAGAGCAGAGTATAGTAGTAAAGCATAAAATAAGTGACACTACTGTAAATACATGCTCTAATTATCAGCTAGGAAATTATGGTTTACCTTTAGGATCAGTTCTGGGAACCAGCCTCTTCATTCTGTATGTAAATGATACGACATCAGCAATGGGTGATGATGTAGTAATGTTTGTAATGTTTACAGATGATACTTCACTCATAGTAAAAAGTGACTCTATAGAAAAACTGGTATCAAGTACCTTTGCAAATCTGAGGGGGCTTACAAATATTTCAGTGAATACAAGTTCTTTGTAAATGCAAATAATACAACATACATATAATCACAAACAAATAAAACTACAAAGATTAACAACATTGCCTTAAAGTTGGTAATTCAGTTCTCAAAGAAGTAAGGAGTCACACGTTTTTGGGTGTTACCATTGATAAACACTTGGAAAGGAAGCATCATATCAGCAAAGTATGCTAAAAAATAAGCACTAGCATATTCTTCTTGAGAAACATGCCTGGAACAGCATATAAAGACAACAATGTAATTTTGCAATCTACTCCCATTCATCATACTGCCTTATAGTCAAGGCAAGTGCTGCACGTGTGCAGATACATACATTAGGTGAAGGTTCAGAAGAAATGTGTTGTGCATTGGAAATTTGACCCCAAGACAATCGTGCAGAAATAAGTTTAGAGAACTTAATATCATGACAGTCACTTTACTATATATATAGTAGCAACAATAATGCACACAGAAGAAAATAGTACGGCTTAGTTAAATATAGACAAGCTTGATTACAATATGTGAAGTAGGTTTCAAAACCCCTCCCTATAAACTTTCCAAAAACAGTTAGTTGCATTAAAAATTGATATAGAATAAATTGTAAACAATGATATGGCAACCAAACACACAGTAAGTCATGATACAAAAGAAATGACTTGAGTCAGACACTCCTACATCTATGGACCAGAACACAATGAAGAACTTAAAGAAGAAAATTACTGAAACTAACAACATTCTCATGAAACCTGCTAAAAGTAGTGCTTTGGTTCTCGTGGAAAAAAGTGATATGTTGAGAAAGTGAAACAAGAATTCACACCAAATTCTTACCACATTCTGACCAAAGATCCCACCAAAACATTTAATGAAGAAATTAAGGCTTAACCAAGACCTGCAAAAGCATAGTACCTGAATATGAAGATAAGTAAGTATTTAATCAATATGAAACCAGTAGCTCCTAAACTGGACAAGGAAGGTCAACCTTTATGACCTCTTGGACCAACCCGCAACGTATCATACTACAAAATTATCAAAGAATTACATTTCTGTTTCAAAACCAAAACAAAATTTAAATCTAAATTTGGAATCGTAAATTCTGTGGACCGCATTAACAAAATTAGAAACATCCCTAGTCCACATAGTGAAAAACTAGTATTTTCTCAACTTAGCAGCTTATTTACAAACATACCAGTCAAAGAATGCCTCAATAGTTTGACAGAACTACTATACACAGCATGTGTTAACCATGTGCAAGTAGAAGACATAAGACTGGCCACTGAGATATGTTAACAACAAAATTATTTTCAATTCGAAGGTACTCTACACATACAGCTAGGTGGCTTGCAATGGGGTCTCCACTCAATCCCCTTTTAGCAGAAATCTTGATGGACCATTTCAATAAACAGTTCCAACATACGAATCTCTCAGTATTAATATCAAATATTGGTGTAGGTATGTGGATGATGTACTGTTTGTGTGGACTGTTACCAAAAGACGGTTGAACACATACCTATAATCTAATCTCGCATCACAAAAACATACAGTTCACCATGGAGATTGATGAAAAAACCATTAACTTCCTAGATTTCAATATAGATATGACTAAAAGTACACATAGTTTCAAAATTTATAGAAAATTCATAACAATAGACATGGTAATACGCTCATGTTGACAACATCCAGCTATAGACAAAAATACTGTCTTCCATTCCATGATACATCATCTTACATCCATACCAATATCAAATGTTATTTTCAGACAGAATAAGACGTCATTAAATGTATTGCATCTAACAGTAGCTATATCCCTGACGTAATTGATAACATTCTACATATGAAAGAAAGAAATAAAAAGTTGCCCTCTATGTATGCCCACTCTACAGCAATGGTGTATTACCACATATTTACAAAAACTATCCAACAAATTAGCCAGAACTCTCAAATCCTGCAATTATAAAACTTCATTTTATGTAAGAGGCACTAAAGTTCATATCTAATTCAAAAGCAAGGACAAAACAGATTTATCAAGTAACAGTAGTATTTATAAAATCACTTGCAGTTACTACTAAAGACTGTATATTGGTGAAACCGGCAGAATTGTACATAAATGCAGTTGGAGATCGCATAAGCCAGATTCCACCTTTGCTGAACATGAGCTGAAGGAAGGAGACAGACACCAAGTCCACACAAAAGTGCTACATATAGCCAACAAAGGAAGAAAACTAAACCTGTTCGAAGCACTTGAGATAAACGAAAACTTGGCTCAAAATTTTCCAGCTGCATCTAAATAATCAATTACATTTGAGTACATCCGCTCTTTTAAGTATCACATGATGCAGTCAACCAGCAACCTGTCCACAGACAGTCATAATGACACATACTGCTGCATAAAATTCAAATACATAAGAATTTCAAATTCCATATCCTACTTACCTCACTAATTTCAACATTATAGCTACATTACTTGACTGTGTTTAACATTGTCCATTGCATAAACTATAATTTACAATGTAAAACGTGGTTGTCATACAAGATAAGTGACTAGCACTGAACTAGACAGTTCTGAACCAAAGTCATGACCACAAAAACTACAGCATCTTAACCATAGAATCTGTTATACTGTAATATTGTATAGTGTAATTATTTATTACATTTCATAGCGTCCATTGCATAAACTGTGATTTATGATGTTAAAAAACAAGTTTGGTGCACAACTTTCTCTGCTTATAAGGTTTGGTTACCTAAGAACCAGTGCCCCTTGGGGATGCTAGTCAGTTATTTCTTGAAAGCGGCCCAATAAGCCGAAAACTACCTAGAAATAAACAAAAATCAGTAGAACAAAAAAAGCTTACTTGGTATTCAACCTTAAATATGGAATTATTCTATTAAGAAGAGATGGAAGAATCAATAACTAAGAAATGATTACTATCTGTATTGTAAGTGGTGGAGGAATCCGCAAATAATCTACATTGAAGTGGTTGAACTGAACTGATAGCTATAGTACTGCTGGGCACATTTTATACAATAAATTATCACTCAGAATTAAAATGCATGGAAAAGATATCAGTATTCAAAAGTAAATTAAGAAGTTATTTAGTCTCTTCATATCTATATAGCCAAAAGATTAGCTAGAATGTAACAGTATAGAGGATCATCTTCAAATAAGAAGTTATTAAGATAAGCTGTGTATTGACGAACCAAGAATAATAAATAAATAATGTGTTTACTTTCTCTCTGTATTATAATAATCCTGTTGCTGCTTGCTCTTTTTTCTTGTTTGTTCAAGGTGTCCTAAACACACATATTGCTACAAAGTCAGGCTACCAGGATGTAAGTTAGTGAACATTAGTGAGTACATGGTTTAAGTTGCAAAAATGAAATGGTGAAAGTCTATAATTGTGAAAATATGAAGATGAGTGTGTGAAACACGTAGACATCATAGTGTAATTAATTATATTTTTATCGTATCCAGCTTAAGGTAAGGAGATCTTGGAATAGTGTTGGGTATTTATCCAAGGACTACTTCATTAAGTTTTGGCTTAGTTAAGATATTTCTATGTTACGTAATGTATATAAGTAAAATTGAAACTGTTTATGTCCTGACTACTTCGATACATTGAAATTTGTCTGCACTAGAATTAATGAATAAATAAATAAATCGTTGATTAACTATGTACATTCTGTTACAATCAACATGTTGCCTCATACAGAACTGAGCAAGAACCTTCGACCTGTCGACTAAAACATTCCATTCAAACATTCAAATGATAACTTGTCTCCAAGTTAAATTACTGAAATCGTGAAACACCAATAAATGACGATTATATGAGTAATTTTCGAAAGTTCCTAGTCACAATATTAGATTAGATTACATATATTTTTTGTACTATAGATTACAGTGCGGAGATTCTCAGTGATGTAGAACATATCATAAATCAAGAATACATAACACATATTCTTAAAAAAAGGAGCTTCTATTGTCCCTTCCACAGATCTTAAGTGAATGGTCCTAGTGGATGTGGAGTAAGTCAAAATGGTCCTAATGGATGTGGAGTAAGTCAAAAAATCTTAAACATATTTTCATTTAAGAGGTAATAACATATCTGTCACAAGACATATGTGTATGAAGAAGTTAAATGAAAACGAGACAGACTAAATAACAAGCATAGCATGGATGTCTTAACGAAAGTAGGTGTGTGTATGGAAATGAGCTACGTCAGGAATCAGAAAGGAAAAGCATGAAGGTTCACCACTGTGAAATTTCTTTGCACTAGTATATCTGTACTTGTAAGAGATGGTTACAAGGACTTCAACTATTCAATATGAGATGAAAAATAAAACACCTGCAGTCATCTCTTTTGTATTTGATTTATCTATGCAACCAGATTCTGTGTTCCATTACAGGATCTTCAGCCCCCTTGACCAATGTAAATTGGGAGGAATCCAGTCTGGTGTGCAGTCATCAAAGGAGCCAATGTTAAATAACTGGTGTCTGTAGATCTCTGGTTTACATGACACTATGCCTTCATTCATCAGCCAATGGCTGTCAGGACAACATCCAAACCAGAACTACTCTGGTTTGAATAGTGTCCTCACAGTTGTCATTTGATGAACAAAGGGATAGTGTTTTGTAAATCAGAGCGCTATGGACACCAGTTATTTCATGTTGATTCTTGTTCTGACTGCAAACAAGATTGGATTTCTCGTAATTTACGTTGGTCAAAGAACCTAAAGATAGTGTAGTGGAACCAGGGTGCAGGGGAACAGGAGCACAGTCATAGACAATATTTTTATTCATTCTTCATTACTAGAGGGGCATTCTGTTATTAAAAGTGTGACTGGCCTTTCAGACCATGATGAGTAAATTTTAACACTAAAAGGTTTTTGCACTCAAACAAATGTTATATATAATTACAAACTATGTAGAAAAGCTAATTCAATGACAGTAGAGAGTTTTTTTAAACGTTGTTAAGGAACAAGAGTGACAGGATATTTATAGTCTCAATAACATAGATGACATATATAATGATTTCCTTAATAATTTTCCATGCTCTTTGAGAGTGCTTTCCATTATAACGTTCTAAACAAGCTACTAGCAGTAAAAGGCAGTCTGGGTGGCTGACTAGTGGGATAAGGATATCGTGTAGAACAAAGTGCGAATTATATCAAAATGTTACAAGTAGTCGCAATCAAGTTACAATAGCCCATTACAAACAGTATTGTAAGATGCTTAATAATATTAGGAAGGCAAAGAGTATGTGGCACACAAATAGAATAGCTAATTCACAGGATAAAACTAAAACCATATGATCAGTCATGACGGAAGTGTCTGGTCAACAGCACAAGATCGATGATATAAAGTCAGTTCACAGTAGAAATATTGCTGTCACTGATACGTCAGACATATGTACAGCATTTAACAATCACTTTTTGAGCATTGCTGGTGAATTAAATAAAAACTTAGTCTCTACAGGGAATTATACTACTTTTTTAGAAAATACCTGTCCCAAACTGATGTCTGAAATACTCCTCTGTGAGACTGACAAGGGGAGATAGAGTCAATAATTAAATAACTGAAGACTAAGGACTCTCATGGATATGATGATGGCCTTGAAGAATATTAAAGTACTGTGCTGCTCATGTTAGCCCTGTACTGAGTAATATTTGTAATTTTTCCTTTAAGAATGATCAGTTTCCTGAACGGTTAAGGTACTCAGTAGTAAAGCCACTTTATAAAAAGGGGGAAAAGGGTAATGTAGACAATTTTAGACCTATTTCTATGCCATCAGTGTTTGGTAATGTTATTGAAAAGGCTGTGTATGTAAGGATAATTGATCATTTTATTTCACATAATTTGCTATCAAATGTACAGTTCAGTTTTAGAAGTGTTTTAACAACTGAAAATGCTATATTCTCTTTTCTCGGTGAGGCAGTGTGTGGATTTAACATGAGGTTTCGAACACTAGGCATATTTTTTTGATTTAATTAAAGCACTTGATTGTGTTGATCACAAAATATTGCTCCAGAAGTTGGACTACTCTGGAGTATGGGAAGTAGCTCACAGCTGGTACTCTTTTTGCTTTAACAACAGACAGCAAAATGTCATTATCCACAGTGTCAAGAATGGCTATGATGTGGGGTCTGAGTGGGGCACAGTCAAATGGGGGTGCCCCAGGGATCAGTGCTCGTGCCACTCCTGTTCCTTATTTATATAAATGATGTGCCCTCCAGTATTACAGCTGACACTAAAACATTTCTGTTTGCTGATAACTCTAGCTTGATAGTAAATGATATGGTGTGCAACACTGGCACTGTTTCAAATATCAGTTCATGACATGCACAATTCAACAAAATCAGACGTTTTAATTTCACAGAATGGGTGTATGATTAGTGAAACTGAACAGTTCAGATTTCTAGGTTTTCAGATAGATAGCAAACTGTTGTGGAAAGCCCATGTTCAGGATCTTGTTGAAAGAGTTAATGCTGAATTTTTGCTATTTAAACGGTATCTGAAGGAAGTGATAGTTCAACGTGGACAGTAGTCTACTTTGCTTATTTTCATTCGCTTGTGACATATGGTATTATATTTTGGGGTAACTCTTCCCATTCTCAAAGGATATTTTTGGCTCAGAAATGGGCAGTTCAGGCAATAAGTGGTGTAAGTTTGCAGACCTCTTGTTGACTCATGTTCATTAGTCTAGGTATTCTCACATTGGCTTCTCAATGTATATATTCTTTGCTATCGTTTCTTGTTAACAATATCACCTTATTCCCAAGAATTGGCAGGTTTCACTCAGTTCATACTAGGTAGAAATTCAATCTGCATTTGGATCACACTTCCTTGACACTTGTGCACAAATGTGTGCAGTATACTGCTGCATCCATTTTCAATAAGCTACCACAGGCATTCAAAGACCTTTGCGGTAATCCACGTGCTTTCAAATCGAATCTGAATAGTTTCCTCATGGGTAACTCCTTCTGAGCTGTCGAGAAGTTTCTTGAAAAATAAACTGATTCCTGTGTTATATTGTTGATTGCATTTACATAAATTTATGGCTTGTATTTTTTTGTGTGTGGGGGGGGGGGGTAGGGGTTTCATAAATGTAAGGTCCTGCCCACTCGTCTTGTATAGGGTGCATAAAGGATGCTGCGTTCTCGGAATGCTATAAAATAATTCAAGCAAATAACATTAACAGTTTTTTATTGCAAATAAGAAGATTGTCAATACTTAACTTGTATTTACAACAAGTGGTTGCAAGCGATGGGCGACATGCAAATAAGTGTTCATGCAAGCAATTGATATAGATCACATGTCACTGCTATCATAGCACTCTCTGATAGGCTGTGCTAATAATGTCCGAAATCTGAGCCTATATTGAAGGCGGAGGCCGCTCCTGTCGTGATGTGGTCCTAATCAGAGGACCATTGGCCAACGTCGTTTCACCGCCTTCTATTCTCTTGCGTTCGTCATCTTCGTTCTGGCGCTTGTGGTTACACCAGAACGTTCCTCCCCTCCAAAAGCAACAGACCGTCGTCGGGTAGGGAGTGCGACCACGGAGGCAGGAGTGTGGGCGCATCGCTGGGCCAGAAGCTGTGGCTACAGGGGACGTCAGGCTTCTGGCCGTACCCCGCCATCAGGCCTGTGCTCTGACGGAAACGTCCCCCGGAAAACGACCAGAAGGGGACACGTCCACCTGCTGCTGGCATGAACAAGATGAAGAAGGCGGCGTCTGCTGCGGTGTGGGCGGGTCCAGCTCCATCGGTAAGACGAGAGGAAATGGAGGAGGCGAAGGCTCTGTCTCCATGGGGTCGTCCTGCAGTGTCGTGATGACACCCTCTGGCGGCTGCTGTGGCCGCGCTGTCCTCTGGATCCGCGAATCTGGGGGAAGTGACACTGAAATATCATCGTTTACATGTCGGAGGCGAAGATGATTTTGATGGTGGCGCTGCAAGCCATGTGGACCTGAAAGAAGATACATGCAAGTGCCAAGTCTACAGACGATATCGCTTCTCGCCCACCGTCTGATGCCACTAAAAACCTGTAAAAGACAATACCATGGGGCGCGAGACGATACTTGCGGCCTTCCTTCGGCACCGGATACTGAGGAGGGTGGAGCAGAGTGCAGTGTCGGATGGCGGCGGCCGAGAAGCAATTCCACCGGCGGTGGTCCATCCCGTGGGTACGAACGATACGAGGCGAGAACAATTGCAATGCTTGATACCTGGTGTGTGCAGAGCGAAGTTTGTCCATCTACTGCTTCGCCGTTTGACTGTGGATGGAACGGTGCACTAGTTAAGATGATGTATGCCATTGTGTTCACAGAATGTTTCAAATTCATTTGACGTGAACTGAAGGCCGTTGTCTGACTCTATTACTTCAGGTAAACCTTCGAGGCAAAAAATCGATGACAACACCTGAGTTGTTCTACGTGACGTTGTCGAGTTCATTGGCACAGCAAAAGGAAACTTGCTATATGAGTCAACCACAATCAACCAACGATTGTTGCAAAAAGGTCCCGCAAAGTCTATGTGGACACGTTGCCATGGCGATTGCGATTTAGGCCAAGCACAGAATTTTTGTGGCGGAGCAGAATGATTTTCCGCACATACGTGGCACTGTGACGTCATCCGTTCTATTTCGGTGACCATAACATGCCAAGTACAGTGTCGACGGGCTAACTGTTTCGTACAAACAATCCCCCAGTGTCCTTGGTGAAGTAACTGCAATACTTCTTTCTTGCAAAGCTTTAGGGATCAACACACGTGACTGTCCATTGTCATTTTGAACAAGAATCTCTCCTTTCTGTACAGCGAGGCTAAACCGACGGCCAAAGTATCGGCGCACTACAGGTTTCTGTATGCTACGCAAGGAACGAGGCCAAGATGTGTGAACGTATGTTAGCAAAATGTTCAAATCTTGATCAACTTCCATGGGCTGTGCAATTTTCTTATATTTCAGCGGAAAAGACAGAAGCAATTCAGAGTCCTGAGCATCGATGTGACAACAAGATTCAGCAGAAGCGTCAAAGTCTGTATCATGCCAATCAAAAGACGTGAAAGTGCGTCCGCATTTGCAATTTTTGGACAGTTCGTACCAGAACTGGTTTCATCGTATGAAACAAGGACTGCAAAGGCTTGTTAACCGTTACGAAGTAGAATTTTGTGCCATGCAAATAGTGGTGAAATTTGGTCACACCATACACAACAGCTAAAGCCTCTTTGTCGATATGTGAATAGTTACACTAAGCTTTGGACAACACTTTTGATGAGCATGCAATAGGCCTGTCTTTATCACCAATTCTGTGCGAAAGCACTGTACCGATTCCGTAAGAGGAAGCGTCAACTTGCAATACAACTGGTTTGGCAGGATCAAAGTGAACTAAGCATCGATCACTGAGCTATGCATCTTTAAGTTTTTGAAAAGCTACTTGGCATTCATCTGTCCAAACAAAGGCGACATTCTTGCGACGCAAGCGATGCAATGGAGCTGCGATTTATGCAGCGTTCGGTATGAACCGAATATAATAGTTTATTTTCCCTAAAACTGATTGAAATTCTGTATTATTGTGAGGAATTGGCAAGTCGCGTATGGCTACCAAATGCGACTAAAGAGGATGTACACTTTGACTGTTTATGACATGATCAAGATACTGCAACTCAGGTTTTTAAAAAATCACACTTTTCCAGTCCACACGTTGGTCCTGCATCAGATAATACACAAAACAAAGCACGTAAATTGCAATATGTTCTTCAGGTGTACGAGCTGCTACGACAATATCATCCAAATAGTTTGAACAGTTAGTCACTTGTGCAGTCAGCTTTTCCAAATACCATTGGAAAATGGCAGGTGCGGAAGCACTGCCAAAAGGCAAACACAAATATTTAAACAAGCCCAAATGAGTATTTACTACAGACACTTTTTGAGATTCATCATCAGTGACCGAGCGGTTCTAGGCGCTTCAGTCTGGAACCGCGCGACCGTTACGGTCGCAGGTTCGAATCCTGCCTCGGGCATGGATGTGTGTGATGTCCTTAGGTTAGTTAGGTTTAAGTAGTTCTAAGTTCTAGGGGACTGATGACCTCAGATGTTAAGCCCCATAGTGCTCAGAGCCAGTTTTTAGATTCTTCATCGATCGGTATTTGAAGATACGCGTCGTGCAAATCAATTTTTGTGAAGTAGCGTCCAGCGCCTAATTTGTACTTGAGATTCTCTGGGAGTCGCAATGGATAAGTATCAATGATAGTTTGTGGGTTGACTGTAGACTTAAAAAGTCAACACAGAGGCGAATGCGACCTGAAGGTTTGGGGAGCAAAACTAGTGGACTTGCCCATTAACTAGCTGATATGGGCGCAATAACTCCATTATCTTGCAGTTCTTTAAGTTCAGCAGCGACTTTGTCCCATTATACAATGGGAACAGTACTGGCCCAGCAAAATTTCGGCTGAGCGTTGTCTTTCAGAATAATATGTGAAACAAAATTTTAGCTTTGCCTATACCTTCAGAAAAGAGTTCTGGAAATTCTTGTAGCTAGCTAGCTACACTGTCTTTTACATTGAATGCAGACACTGTCAACACATGGTCCTGAATGCTAAAGCCAAACAAACCAAAAGAATCAAGACCAAATATGTTCTCACACACATGGAACTGTAGCACTGTGAAAGTCACTGTTCGCATATGCGAGTGATACATGGCAGGCAAAGTACATGTTTCGAGAACGGTAATGTCTTGTTCATTACAAGCCGTCAGTTGCATGTTAGTTTTAGACAGGTGTTGGGAGCCTGTATGATGTCGCAGTCTCCTGACCTTCATTGCTTACATATTCTGCCCTCACAATCATATTCCGCACATCAAGACGCTTCATTCGAACCCAAACTTGATAAGATAAAGTCAATGTTGTATGAATTCATGTAAACGATATGCAAATAACTAGTAAATCGCAGGTGTGCACAGAGATTGAAATACTCGAGGCTGGCGTACAAACACACATTCAAGACACGATGGTCGCAGGTGCCTTTAGTTCGGGAGAGGCAATATGCACACCGGGGGGCCAATCCCTTCAGAAGACGAGTCAACCTATCTACGTCGGCCGGCGACCGCCTGTAGAGCAAACAGCGTTTGCCCGAGTGAAAGGGAGAATGACCCCGTGTTTGGCTTAAAAGCAAAATCCGCTACATTGTGTGGGAGCACCCAGCCTACGCATTCTTTACAAACATAGCACGCAGTTTCAGAGGTTTTCACAGGGAGACAGCAAACGTCAAATGCCGATGCTACAGATTTCCGGATTGGTCGCCTTAAATGAAACGTCACTCTCCCATTTTAGAAGAGCAATGCTGATTGGCAGACGATATTCCTGACGCCTTGAGCTGAATGAGTAATGGAAGAGACTGAAAGATATACCCCTTCATGTCTGGTGTGGAGAGGGGCCGTTCCGTTGTAGCTCTTGGAGCGAGAACACGTAACGAGAGCGTGTGCGCTCGCACATGTACTCAAACAGCGAGGAACAAGTCTCTCCTCAGTACTTCACTGGGAGAGCCCCTCTGTTAAGAGCGAATCAGAGTGCGACTCTATATTGAGTCCTTACGATTAAGTGTTGTTCACTGTGTTGGCTGTCACACTTATTGTGCGGTGTGAACGGACAGAGTTATAGTTAAACGCCTGCGAGCGATTTTTTGAGTGGCATCGTAGTGGACTGGTTATCTGACTGGTGTACCACGCCAATAGTTAGACTAGAGGCGAATAGGAGTCCTTGACTTCATCAAGGCGTAGGGAGAGTTTGATTGGCGAAAGTCAATCCAGATAGAACGAGAGTTATCTTATTTGTCAGCAGCGAGTGGCGCTGACAGCAGTCATCGCAGCTTACGGTATTGTGCGCTACAGCTCTTGCGAACCCCATATTTCCTCCACAACAGTACACTTCACTGCATTTCACACACAACAGCCTCGACCATACCTAGCAACATTCTAACAGATAATTATTCAAGTTGAGTAGGTGCGGCTCTCAGCCATTCTTCCAAGTCAATAACAATCTTAAACTTTGTATAGAAATTTCATTAGCGAATCATATCCTTAAGAGGTAACTTCACATTCCGAAAAGAACCCGGAAATAACTTTTTCAGTTCATAAGTAAAAGTGCCATTGTGATTTCTCAGAATTTTAGCAAAATAAATAATAATTTTCGTTAGTTTCATGTTTTTCTTACACTAACTAGCACTACTCCAGTACCCAAGTATCCCACTTGTAAGAAATTTTGTGAATTTTTGTGTCATTTCCTTAGAGCGGACCACTCCAGAAGGTATTTATTGCTGAAAGTTTTTCAGGCATTTCTCTTTAGAACGTTAGGAGCGTCTGTAATAGTGTGGGGGTGGAAATTGCATCTTGCAGGAGCCACAGGGTAAAGGATACATCTCAGATTAATCCGTTGCGCAGAATGACAGAATAACACCCCATCGCTCACAAGCCTAACAGTTCATGTGTGTGACGATTGAGCAATGTGACAGAGGCACCCGTGTCCAACTGATATTTCATATGTTTCCCACAAATAAGTAAATGAACAAAATGTTTATCTGACTGGTGTATCACTGAAGAAACTGCACACTTGCTAGTGTTGCTAATGCCTGTTGCAGACTTTGGATATACTGCATTAATGACATGGGCTTTAAGACTAGATTTTTGTGAGTGGGCCGAATTCTTCCGTTGCAAAGATGCGGACTGTACATGTCCCTTCCTATCACAAGCGTAACACTGAGCTTGTTGGGAGAGGCAGTCTTGGCGTTTGTGCTGTAAATAACACCGAGGGCAAGACTTAATTCTGTTCGCCCGTGTAGCCACCTGTTTAGCGAACTGCTTACGCAGCGTGCAGCGTTGTTTACTCGGCGTGGCTAGCGCAAGCCGCCGTTGAGGAATGTGGCGATCATAAGCAAGGGACTCAACCCAACAAATAGCTAGCTGCTCATATGTATGAGCCGAAAAGGCACAGGAATCGTATTGATCTAGTATTTGCACTACCTGCTGAAATGATGGATCAGACTGTTTCAAAATTTGTTCTCTGAGTTCGACATCAGATAAATTGTACACGATGCAACATAACATCTGAATAAAAAGCACCACAACCACATTTGAATTTACAGTTCCTTCTCATACCCTGAAAATCTGTTATCCATTTGCGATAAGATTGTTCTGACCGTTTCTTGCAATTAAAGAATTGATATATACCTGCTACTACATTCACTTGTTGGTTATAATGGTCAGTTAACCACTGTACCACCTGTTCATAACTAAGTTCACTTGGAGTGGAGTTAGGGAGAAGTTTTTGTAGGAGCCTAAAGACTGCACTTCCTACTTTTGATATTAGATAGGGAAGTTTCGCAGTATCTGGTAGATTATGAGTGTGGTAATGGGCCTCGAACTGTGACAACCACTTGAGCTTTTCCTCTTCTTGTTCACGAAATTGTAGAAGAGGTGGTATAGCAGCTGCGGTAGGCAGTGCTTGTTCCGTCGGGCACGCAGCGTTGGCCAATGCAACGTGTTGAGTAACGTAGAGATCTGCTATGTGTCTGGAACTGAAACGTCTGCATTAGCTGTGTGGCATCTAACGCTCGCGGCTGCGGCACCGTAGCAGGAGGCGGGACAGGTGGGATGGACATGTCGGAAGACACAAATGCAGCAAATAGACTAATCAAAGTAAATTTCTGCAACGCCCTCCTGAAAACACCGATTAGCAAAAACGACAAGAAACTGTTAAAACAAATAATCGCCCCTGCAAAGTAAAGACAATGAGAGAATTAAGGCGCCAGCACAATATAAACAAAAATGCCGTGGCTGTCAGGCACTCGGGTCGGTGGATACTCGTTGCCACACTAGAGGTTCAGCCCACTCGTCTCGTATAGGGTGGCTAAAGGATTCTGCAGTCTCGTAATGCTATAAACAATTCAAGCAAATAACATGTATAGTTTTTATTACAAATAAGAAGACTGAAAATACTTAACTTGTATTAACAACAAGTGGTCGCAAGAGATTGGTGACATGCAAATAAGTGTCCTTTGCTATATACAATGTTCATGCAAGCAATTGATATGGATCACACGTCACTGCTATCGTAGCACTCTCTGCTAAGCCGTGCTAATACTGTTCGAACAATGAGTCGATACTGAGCGGCCGAGGCTGGCAGGAGCGGCGCTTATATTCTCCTCTTGTAAAGGCCGTGGTGCGGTTCTAATCAGCGCACCATTGGCCGACGTCGTTTCACCACCTTCTCTTCTCTTGTGTTCTTCATCTTCGTTCTGGCGCTTGTGGTTATGCCAGAACAATAAGCATGATATTTTATCTTTTATTACTTTTATGTTGTAATTTAATGTACTGGCATGAACCCATGAACCTGGAGATTTGTTCCTCAGTTTGGCCCTACACAACTAGATGTGCAAAACAAAATAAAATAAAATAAAATAAAATAAAAAAGCACCAAAACTGCTTGTGTAAATAAATTAAATGGCAAAAGAGATGGCTGGAGGTGTTTTAATTTTCATTTCACTGTCCCCTTTGTCTGTTAGACATGCTTGACTTGAAGTCAGCTAGTCATGTGTATGTCCAAAATCACTGTGGAGGCCAGGTGAGAGGAACAGTGAGGTGCACTACGGTCGCAGGTTTGAATCCTGCCTCGGGCATGGATGTGTGTGACGTCCTTAGATTAGTTAGGTTTAACTAGTTCTAAGTTCTAGGGGACTGACGACCTCAGAAGTTAAGTCCCATAGTGCACAGAGCTATTTGAGCCATTTTGAACAGTGATGTGTATAAAGCTACGCTGATTTAGGTGAACTAATCAATAGCCCAGTATCGTTACAAGGTAAGATGAATTTGTTGCACGGCTGAACAGTAGCAGGTACAGATTTTAGGGTGTGCTGTGGTGGTTCCAGTTTCTGGCTGGGTGACTGATACGAATGAGTCCAAGCACAAAGACCAGCAGCAAAGGACCGGATGTGGGTAAATCCCTGTACAGGGAATTTTGGGGGCAGACAGTCACTTAGGAGGACAGACAATGCTCCAAGAAATGGCGGAGAGTCAGACAGTGTTAAAGTTGGGTACGTTACTGCTCTCTGAACTTCGGCAATAAATCACAGTTACATATTGAAGAGAATCTGAACATATCCACGATCTCAGAAGATGAGGCACATCCAATGACACAACAACATTTCAGTATCTTTAAAACTATAGACGTTAATATTTCACAGCGAATAAACATTTACACAATGAACCTTTGAATTAACAACTTTTAATCGCTTCATGCGAGTGCAACAAATGATATTTCAGATGATATCATTGCACTATAGCTGTCGTCTCTGAAGGCTACATATCTGTATCTGTTTTATTTATTGATTTATTGCGTCTTTTATGTCTTTTTTATTACAAATTTGTTTGTCAGAACATCATATTCTCCACATTTACACAGCTAGGGAATACAGTATGAACACTTCACATAGTGTCATACTTGTGTAGTTACTTAATGGACAGTTTATTATTTTGCCAGTAATTTCATTTAAATGTTGATTGCAAGTGCTATTAAAACACTTTGCTAGCTTTTAAGCAGTCAATCTCATGTGTTACCAGACACCACGATTGAAAAGAGAACCAAAAGACGCTTCTGTTAAGATGGCGATGACCTGTAGTCATTTAATGTGGGTGCACTAGCGCAAGAATACTGACTTATTTATTCATGAACCAACTTTTATTTATACTCACTGTAAATGATCTGAATGTAACCGACTGTTTATAGAATTTCTTTTATTTAAATATTGTTGTGGTCAAAATGAGTCAAATCATGTTTGTAGTGCGTAAGAGGGATGTATTTTTGTTGGGGGTGGCCTTCAACCAATGGAGCAGCAGACAGTAGTGGAACAACAAGAAAACGTCACGTGGAGACTGGGACTTTTCGAGTGAAGAGCTCAAGGGAACGAGTCTGGACACTTTTACTTTTGTTCTTGAAGAAGGCAGAAAAATTTGGAAATTTATGGTAAGGTCTTATGAGATGAAACTACTTAGGTCATCGGTCCCTAGGCCTACACACTACTTAATCTAACTTAAACTAACTTATGCTACGGACAACACACACACTCATGCCCGAGGAAGGACTCTAACCTCCGACGGGGGAAGCCACACGGACCGTGACAAGGCCCCCTAAACCGCGCGGCTCCCCCGCGCGGCGAAGAAGACAGACCTGCCTGTGATATAGTGCTTCATTTGGTCATGTGATTGATAGATTCTGGGTGGTGAATGGCCAATATAAAACTAACTTTTACATTACATGTCGAAGAACGAGGACACTTTATGTCGAGTTCTGGAAGAAGGCAGACCTGCCTGCAATAACGTGCGTGATGTGATGTAACTGACATTCTGGGCAGTGAAATGACTTGCATTTCGAGAGGTCTGAATGGATAAATTGTACCGCTTGATTCATGGAATTGTGCGTGTGCTAATTTGCGAATCATCATGTTGAACTCTGAACTATTTTGAGGAGGAGAATCTTTCGTGTATTGTAATTACAAAATAGACTTCGTTTTCACATATATTCGGTGTCTATTTAGTTTGGGGATTTTGCGACCATTATCATAGCTCTTTCAATGTAACTTTACTGCATTTGATAAGGGTATTTTATGTCTGTACTTTAATTGAATACCGTAGAATCACTTCCCATTTACAAACATCAAAAAACGTTTTGCACCATCTCAGTTATGGGAGTTTCGGAACCTGTACAGAAAACTGGAATAGAGATCAACATAAACATCATTTCCGACATTTTTATTGCTCATGAAAAGCACACATAGCATATTGTACCACCCTACAGCAAGACTTTCAGAGGTGTTGGTCCAGATTGCTGTACACACTGGTACCTCTAATACCTAGCAGCACGTCCTCTGATGCATGCCTGTATTCACCGTGGCATACTATCCACAAGTTCATCAAAGCACCGTTAGTCCAGATTGTCCCACTCCTGAGCGGCGGTGCGGCGTAGATCCCTCAGAGTGGTTGGTGGGTCACGTCGTCCATAAATAGCCCTTTTCAATCAATCCCAGGCATGTTCGATAGGGTTCATGCCTGGAAAACGTTCTGGCCACTCTAGTCGACCGATGTCGTTATCCTGAAGGAAGTCATTCACAAGATGTTCACGGTGGGGGCGGGAATTGTCGTCCATGAAGACGAATGCCTCGCCAATATGCTGCACTATCGGCCGGAGGATGGCATTCACGTATCGTACAGCCGTTACGGCGCCTTTTATGACCACCATCGGCGCACGTCGGCCCCACATAACACCACCCCAAAACATCAGGGAACCTCCACCTTGCTGCACTCGCTGGACAACAGAGTGTCTAATGCCTGACCGGATTGCCTCCAAACACGTCTCCAACGATTGTCTTGTTGAAGCCATATGCGGCATTCATCAGTGAAGAGAACATGATGCCAATCCTTAGTGGTCCATTCGGCATGTTGTGGGGCCCATTTGTACCGCGTTGCATGATATCGTGGTTGTGAAGATGGACCTCGCCATGGACGTCGGGAGTGAAACTGCGCATAATGCAGCCTATTGCGCACAGTTTGATTCTTAACACGACGTCCTGTGGCTGCACGAAAAGCATTATTCAACATGATGGCGTTGCTGTCAGGGTTCATTCGAGCCCTAATCCGGAGGTACCGGCCATCCACTGCAGTAGCAGCCCTTGGGTGGCTTGAGCGAAGCATGTCATCGACAGTTCCTGTCTCTCTGTGTCTCTTCCATGTCCGAAAAACATCGCTTTGGTTCACTCCGAGACGCCTGGACACTTCTCTTGTTGAGCGCCCTTCCTGGCACAAAGTAACAATGCGGACGCGATCGAACAGCTGTATTGACCGTCTAGGCATGGTTGAACTACAGACAACACGAGCAATGTACGTCCTTCCTGGTGGAATGACTGGAACTGATCGGCTGTCGGACCTCCTCCGTCTAATAGGCGCTGCTCATGCATGGTTGTTTACGTCTTTTGGCGCATTTTGTGACATCACTGAACAGTCAAAGGGACTGTGTCTGTGATACAATACCCACAGTCAAAGTCTATCTTCAAGAGTTCTCGGAACCGGGGTGATGCAAAACTTTTTTTGATGTGTGTATTTGAGATTTCCATTCTTGAATATACATTATTCAACACAATTCTACATCAATTACAGACGATCGAACAGAACCTTTGTTATGATTCATTTAATTTGAATTTTGTGTTTCTGTGTATTGTATTAACTCGCAATTCTAGCCAATTCAGAGACTGTTTGGCTGCAGGAACACAGCTACAGGTTATTATTTGCTGCAATCAGCTGCGGAGCATGAAATCAGATACGCATGGATCGACCCTCGGACTACATCCAGGCATTCCTTTTAAACAGAGCCGTGAACAGCCCAAGTACCTGAAGTATAAGTAGCCACAAGTAAAGACACAACTGGTGTGGTCATATGGGATGCTGTTTTGGAAGAACAATTACTAAGCCGGAACTGTTACGTACCATCATAGGTATAGTGCAGCTTGACTGTGGAAGGAGTGTCAGGAAGTGAAATTCATGGTTGAGTGTCTGCCACATATGACAAGCATGCTATGTCACATGTACATATGTTTGCATGGAATAAGCTATTTCGAGAAGGTCGCGTGTCATTGAAAGATAGCAGTCAGTCAGGGCAGGCTCATCATGTCGTTATCCCTTCTGTTATTGCTGCATAGGATGTTGCTGTCAGAAATGACCAATGGCGATGGTGTAAGACATTGAGCTCATGTTGGAAATTCTGAAATTTGTGGTAAGTTTCCATGGAACCAAACTGCTGAGGTCATCAGTCGCTACGCTTACACACTAGTTAATCTAACTTAAAGTAATTTACGCTGAGAGCAACACACACACCCATGCCCGAGGGAGGACTCGAACCTCCGACAGGAGGAGCCACACAAAACCGTGACAATGCGTCATGGGTATGAGTCATGGTACCACTCATGCCATAATGACAGAGTATTTGAAGCTCCAAAAAATCTGTGCATTGTGTATTCCCTACAGCCTGATTGACACGCAGAAGTTGAACAGAATATCAACACCACTGCAGCACCTGGAATGGTATCACAATGAAAAATATCGTTCCCTGTCCCATATTGTCACAAGAGATAAACATGGTGTCTTCATTTTCAGCGAGAATGCAAGTGTCATAGCCAACAATGGAAGTACATTGACTCATCCCCAGCCAAAAAAATCCAAAACTGGCCATTCCAATTCTTGGAAAGTTATGGTGCCCATGTCCTTTGACTACAAGGACTTGCTGTTCATTGACTTTCAGGAACATGGCACCACAATAACATACAGTAGTACACGGACACTTAAAGAAATTGAAGTGCAACAAACACATAGTAATGCTGAAAGACAGCATCATTCTGTTGCAAGATAATCCCCACCTACATGCTGCCAAGATTGTTTCACCTACACCGTAGAAGTTTCGCCGAGAAGATCCTAAATACAGTCCCCATATCTTTCCATGTAGTTTACATGTACTTGGAGCCCTGAAGAAAGACATTTGTGGCCATCAATTTGCTTTGGACGAAGAGGTGCTCGCCTGGGTACAATCACAGTTCCATAGGCAACTGCAAACATTTTTCCATGCAGGTACTAATTGGCTTGTGTCTCAGGGGGATAAATGTATTAACAGGTATGGTGACTACTTTTGAAATAATAAACAGCTGACTTACTGTTTTCCATCTGCCTCATTTTCATTTGACTGCCACTTATACAATGCACTGAGGCCCATATGATAATTCTTTAGCTATTGCAGCCACGCAGCAACGGATATAAAATACTTTACTGTACTTACATTGATCACATTATGACACTGATGTGTAGGAGCCCTGTTTTATACAATAATCGTGTTGGTCAAAAATATTTCGGGTTTGCAGCCGGTCGTCGTAAACTTCATTGCATGATATTTCAGCTGGACAACTGCCAGCCATCTTCAGGTGAGCCGATCAAGGACATGGCTGGCAGTCGTCCAGCCGAAATATCGTGCAATGAAGTTTACGACGACCGGCTGCAAACCCGAAATCTTTTTGACCAGTTGATTCGCCAATCGCGTTATTTGATATTTTCAACAGTATATACACATCAGTCAATTCTACAAATAAATTTGTAAATTGAGCAGCAGGTGCAGGCCACGAATGTACTATTTAGACTCCTCTAAAACTGAACTTTATTAATAGTTAACCTCTTTATAGCTGCTGGCAAATTATTGAGAATGTGAATAATGGACACTTTCCTGGACTTAAGTAAGTAACTTTACACTTTTATGCTCATTTCTCTTATGCCTTTTATTGATTCCATGAACTGAACTGTTCGTTTTAAACAGAGATATGTTAATTATGACAGACTTCATTAAGGAACTGACATGCTGGCAAGCATTATCCCCATATTCTTGAACAGGCAACTGCAGGACATTCTTGAGCTCAAACCACAAAATATCTGTATTATACACTTATGTGCTCAGAAAACTTCAGCTTCAATTGATGGGTTATCGCTAACAATGATCCAAAATGATATTATCGAATGAAAGTTAGCAAAGCAAGTTAGTTTTTTCCTTTTATATCATCTACGAGAACATAGTTTTGAATGGCAGCTTTCTATGATAAGTTTTCTCAGAGATCCTAGAGTGCCAGATTTGTTGGTAAAATCAAGCTTTCAACGATTTCCTCTATCATCATCATCATCATCATCATCATCCAGAGTTATGTCATATTTATGGGCTTTTTAGTACAAAATGAATCCTGACTATGATGACAGAGGAAATCAGTGAAAGTTTGAGTTTATGAACAAATCTGATGTGACCAAAAATTATATCACCTATGAGTGACAAAATTTGTTTACATACTTCAGCAGTCTGTCATATCACAAACTATTATATATTCCGGGCAACCGCAGCCACTGAAAGGCATGATGTTAGAAAGGACTCTGCTCTCAGCTGGTAAAATGGTAGTTTATAAAAACACGATCGGTTTCGCGGCTTTAAGCTGCATCAGCAGGCGAATAATGTTAAAAGATCGTAGGCACACCCATCACTACTAGTCAAAAGTTACTATATTCTCCGAATAGTATCTTTTGACTCGGAGCAATGGGTATACATATGATCTTTTAACATTGTTCACCTGATGATGCGAGTTAAAGATCCTAGTCAAAAGATACTATTCAGAGAATATAGTAACTTTTGACTAGGACTGATGGGTATGCCTATGATCTTTTAGCATTGTTAACGTGATGATGTGGGTTAAAACCGTGAAACCGGTCGTGCTTTAAGCAACAACAGTTTTACCAGCTGTGAACAGAGTTCTTCCTAACACCAAGTCTGTCATATGCTCCTCCCAACTGAATTTAATATCAGGTTGTATAACGAAGAATTTAATATCGTCTACCTCTTATATCTGCATGACATCATATTTTAAGCGAATATTGGGAGGAAACCTCATACAGGTTCCCAGTCACACATGGTACATCTTTTCAAAACTGGTTTGTCAGCAGTGCCACTGATAGGTAATGCTAAACAGTGGCGCATCTGCATTAAGGTGGTGGTAGCCTACCATTAAGCGTCACAGAAGTGCAATCACAATGCATGTCTCATGTCATCTACCAATACTTTGCTAGCAGTAGTACCACTAAGAATTACTTCTTGGTGACACTGTGTGAAGGGTCTCTAAGCACACACATGTTCCCAGAAACACAGATGATGCAATCCCTTTTTTACAGCAGTTTCTATCAGAACAGTTGACACAAAGTATGAATGCATTTATGTTAAACGTAACTGACACAAATAGATGTTGAAATGGTTCCACATAAGAAATATCGCTAGCCATTCTACGTTTAAGAAGAGTATCTAAAATATTGTCTGTCCATTTACTCTGAAGTCTCAAGGCAATGCGCTGTGTTATGAATGCAGAACACTCACAAATGTATTTCACTTCTTTCCTTCAGGCTACCGAGCCACCGCCAGCTGTTGTCAGCATTGTAGTAGTGTTGCAGCACAAGCAGTGTGCCATTAGCAGAGGTAGGAGCGCAGGTTGTAGGCATATCGCAGCATGGCCGCTGGCGTGGCTGCATGCACCATGGCGAGGGGCACTCGCACTTTGGGGTCTGTGTGCAGAAGCCACTGCAACTGTGATCCGCCATCCGCTGGACACACCAGCCAGCAGCTCCAAACCAGGGCCCTGCACACCAAATCCAATGTCACTCCATATTATCTTACATATGCTCAATGCATACTCACCTCCATCAATGAGGTAACTCATGCATACATGTACAAAGCTAGTCAGCTCAGATGTAGCTGGTTTAAATCCTCTATTTTCCATTATCAATATGTGGTCTGCATGGGAAGAAGAATTGGTGGCACATGGATTCTGATCACTGTACTGGCGCCAATAGTCTAGTTTAAAAAGATAAACGGGTCATCAACCTGAAATTTGATTTGATCACAACAGTGCTTTTCTAGGGAAGGTCTTCCTGCAGGTGGTATGTCTTTGTCTTTTCATGGCCTAAGATTGACTTACCCAGCCAGCTGCAGGAGAACTACAGTTTAATATGACCTCCAAACCACGATGACACTCGTTATTTTTCATATTAATAAACACTGCCAGAGGTGAAAAACCTTACGAGCGACAGGTAAAAATCCCAGCACAGGCTGGAGATCAAAACCCACACCTTTGAATCTGTTGCTGGGCACTTTATTACTGAACCACAGAACCTGGACTTCATCCTGTTGTTATCCAGCCATCTCATGGAATAAGTCAATGTAAAGCTATTGATGGTAATCCATGTGTAGCTGGAATTTCAAGATCAGAGTCCCCCTTGGCATTACTCGCACTTAGAAATATTAGATTTTAATGTTATGTCATCATTACAGACAAAGAGTAGAAAGGGGAAAGAAAGAGTGGAAGAAAGAGGAAAGAAACCTCCACTGCTTGTTCAAGGCAGTATTCCGATTTTCGCTGGAATTTATGAAATCCATAGCAAACCTAAATAATAATGGCCAGACAGTTATTTAAAACCAACTTTTCGAACACAAGTTGAGTATCTTGGCCACTGCACTTCACCTTGCAGTGTTCCTCGAGAGAGTAGTTTGTGAATGCCTTCCTTTAATTTTAGGAAGTACAGATGTAGTATGGAAGTGTAGACTAAGGAGTCCACTCGAGATATTGCCATCTAAATCTGGAGCATTCTATTTTTTTCTTGAGTTTTGGTTTGAAATGTCACTTTTTTATCAGTGCTTGTGCATTGTAAGGGCGTGATTATGCCCCGAACAACAATGAGAAGAGGTAGTGTGAAGGTCGATGCAAGTATGTAACTCGCTATTCGCAAATAGCACTAAGGGGCCATCAGGTTTGACGAACCTACTATACAGATCACTATTATTAATGCCAAAGGTACATCTAATTGAAAGATTTTGGCTTTAACCCGAGACCTTTAACATATAGTATAGTGATAAAGAAATTTAATGTCATGCCTTTGCTTCCCTTTATTGTCCACCAGTATTCAGCCTCAAATTCGAACGCCACCACACAACCATACATTAATTTCTTCTGCTTTAGAGGGTGCACTTTCATTTCATTAATTATGTATAACAACACGAAAACGACACACCATGCTGAAAGACTCATTACAATAGTTCACATGGCACAGATCGCCCTATGAGGAGAGAACGTGGGCTTTACCTCAATATTGCAGTGTGTTCTAGGTACAGGCTTGACAATGTGTCACTGTGTTTGGGTTCGAACTAACGACTAGGCGAGGCACACTGAAAGATAACTGAATTATGAAAACTTTGCCAATCAGAAAATTTGGTTAAATACAAATATTATAATCGTGGTAAATTTCTGCACAACCAGTGTCATGGGGGGAGAAAATGATTTTTCATTGCTTTGTAAAGGGCAATAGCGAGACTGCAGTGGGTGATTTCTGATCCAGCATGCACATCAAGGATATATGCTAAACAACAGAGGTTTTCCAGTAAACTTGTGCCATGCTTCATGTTTGTTCATAAGCAGGAAAGGTGACTGGATGTTATGTGGCGGGAAGAACATATCAAATCACACGCAAAGTAGCAATTGCAAGGAATAGGAAAGGTTAGAATCTAATGTCCCATCGAGATCTATGTCAGTACAGATGGTACTCAATCTCCATTGGACAAGAACGAACAAGAAATGGATGTGGCATTTTTGTTGAAACCATTACAGTATTCACATGAAGTGAAACTTCCTAGAACGCAGTTCAGGTTGACCAGGTATGGTCTGCGACCTGCTTCATCTGGACGATCCAGTGTCATTGGCTCTGTATCAATCTCTTCTGTTTGCACTTTCATAGAAAACACAAATTCGAAATATGCTGCTATGATGTCCTTGGATAAAATCATTTTGGTACTCTTGTGATGTAAAATTTGAAGAAAATTACTTGCAGAGTATTCGACACAAGAAGGTATTTGATGGCAACTAATATATAAAGATTCTCCTTTTCATGTGGAGCACAGTAATCAATACAGTGACTAACTTACGAGTTGTTTACTGTCAATGCGAGTACGTCATACTTGTTACACAGCAATACAGTCCACCACCGCCCAAGTTCACTTCCAGCCCAATAAGTCAGCTTCCTGATTTCACTCTCCCCCAGCCAAATTGCACCCAACACTATAGAGTGAATAAAATAATTTTGTGATTGAGATTTGCAGTGGTACGGTAGTGTTGCCAGTGTGCAGCCAGCCAAGCTCGACAAGGTTCTACATGTACACACCAAAGAAACAGATAACACAGCATGTGTATGTGTGGCGCTCAAGAAAGGACTTTAAGTGGTGAGTGGCCCTACCATTCAACTCACTGAGACGTCCATCACAAAGTTATTTTAGTAGATCTCCAGACTGTGGACAAGGGAGAAACACCAGGTATGTCACCTGGGAAGGTAAATAAAAAATTGGAATTAGCTGCTAAGCTTGTTGCAACTTACATGACAAGAGATAAAAATTACAACACCATATAAGTTGACATGCAAAAAACGTAAAATTGTCATTAAATTCATTTCATGCTTGGATAAGCTAATGATTAGCATTTCAGCCCAATCTGTGCAAGTAGGTAGGAATATCACCATATGCATTCTGCATATATGGAAAAAATTATGAAGCAGGGTTGTCACTAAGAAACCTCATTTGAATGTTGATTGTTTGTGAGATGATCGTGCTATGCCTCCTGTAAGATGGACAGATGTCAGTATTGGAATTTGACAGCGGCACATTTTGGCCTATCCATGACACAGCTGTTCGTACTGACCAGGATCCAACGACTGTCAAGCGAATATGTTATCAATGGTTTTAGGAGGCCACACTCAATTCCACGAGGGATCTCAATGGCCTCATGCAACCACCACGTGAGAGGATGGATACATATTTCTCCCTTAGCTGTGGAGGAAAGTATAGCCATGCCACGTAATTTGAGTCAGGAAATAGACTTGTGTGTCCCCATTGACAGTGTGATGACGCCTATAGTACCACAGACTGACGACAAGGCCACCATTATTGTGGCTTTCTTTGATGTTACAGAGAGTGAGCCACATCGCCAGTGGTACGCCAAAGGACAATGCTGGACACAGGAGTGGAATAATATCATCTCTTCAGACGAGTTCCAGTTCTGTGTACGGTTTACGACGTAGCCGAGCGTGGAAGCTTCAAGGAGAACAAATGTTGCCAGATTGCTTTCGTCATTGTCATACAAGCTTAGCTCCTGGCATGATGGTATGCTGTGTCACTGGCTACACAATAATACTTCTGGTTTTTAAAACTAGTAATGTGGATAGCACCTGTTACATTACTGACACGTTTAGGCCACTGACTTGCCCTCTCTTTGAGGCCTCCTTCTCGTTATTTATCATCAAGGCCACGCAAATCTGCTTTTGCCCACGTTGTCCTTACTTACCTTGATACAGAGGACCTTCTGCCATGCACCTTATAGTGGCTTGTGGATTATCTATGCAGATGTAGATGTACATGTAGATGTAGAGGATGTTCGGCTATTGACCTGGCTATCACGTTCTCCATAACCCTCGCTAGAGCACTGCAACTATGTGACGAAATCATGTAAGCAGCATGTCCATTACTCGCTTCCACGCACACGCAATAGCTTGCGGCCGACTGTTTCTACATTCGGCATCACATTGTTTCACTTGGTATCGTGCAGCGCTCACTCACCGAGTGCTGAGTGACAGCTGCATGGCCCTTTTGTACAGCTAGGAATCATTAACACAGCCTCATCACTACACAGCGCCACTAATGGAGCCAGCATGCGGTGGAATGCATTTAGGATAAGAATTTATTTTAGGTGCCGATTTTCCATGTTTTCTATGGAGCAAGTGACTGCTGTATATATGAGATTCATCAAGTATTACGGTAGCACAGAGACTTATTATGATTATGTATAATGAAACTTACTAATCGAATATTGAGTGTTATAGCAGGACATTGATTTAACTGTGGAAGTACAAATTTGTGATAATGAAAGGTGATGCAATAATTCTCACATTCAGTCTCCAGCTAAAATCGCACTGATATGGAGACATATTTTTGACAGAACAAATGAAAGGGATTTATGTTGATGGACATGACAACTGATTATAATTGTGTACTTTGTTTACAATTAACAAAAAATTTCGGTCCAGCTATGTTGTAAGTTCTCTTAAGTAAATCGAGCAAATGAACTAATAGGACTTGTTACAGTTGATAATATTGACTGTAAAGACCACAAAGAGAAAGGAAGTATAAGATATTGTGGTAACAAGAGATCGGCATTATTCTAATAAATTTCTATCTGGATAATTACTGTATTCGAAAAAATGGATCATTCAAAAAAAATTATTCGCTAATAAATAATGAATATCATATACTGCCATTGCATTTCTTTGTTTATTTTTTGCGCAGAATTCTATAACTAGTATTTGTTTCCTTGACTTGGTGTAGCTGCTATTTGAAAAATGATATATTAATGAGTTATACAGAAATTTGTTTCTGTGGCACAGTGGTTTAGGTTCCAGGTTACCAAACTAAAGGTTTGGGGTTCAGTCCCCTTTGGGTTTTATGATTTTCTCTGTTACTGATGGCTTCTTTTGCCTATAACAATGAAAAAAATGTGGAGTCAAATCGCTCCATTGACCTAGCTATCAAGTTATCTATAACCCTCGCTAGAGCACTGCATCAATGTGATGAAACCATGTGAGTAGCATGCCCATTACTCGCTTCGCATGCACACGCAATAGCATTCGTTCGTTCGTGTTTTTAGTGCTAGAAAATGAGTGAGCTAAGGAGGAACTCAGTGGTTGCTAACGATTAACATGACCAGACGTTTAACCTAAACTCTGCTACAGCGTATATGGAATGCTGCTGACCTTTTGAAGTCATTCGAAAATGTTTTGGGATGAACTCGGAGAAAGTTTCCGTTAGAAGATGGCATAATTTTTCGATGCAACATGTGTGTATGTAGTTACATACAGCTTTGAGGCTCAAAAATTTCAGAAAGGACACTGGGTTTGGGTAGACAAAAGAGCTCATAATATTGCAGCACAGTGGCTACGTTTTTTTATAGTGGAAGACTTTTTACGCCTTTCTACACCAACCACAATTATTGCAGCATTGTCTTACGCACAATTTAAAAACAAATAGTTCACCTGCATAGATGTCTATGATCGAAGGAGCTTACAACAAAAATAGACATATAATAACCAAAGAAATATCAAAGAAATTGGGTCACGAGTTTCAAATCATGTTATGTCTTAAAAAGAAAATGTTATTTTGAATGACTTGAAAGGTGAAGATAACGAGGAATTATTACGAACTATTTACAAAATAAAAATACAGTAGAACTGACGATTTCTCAGTTTTTGCTGAAGAAAATTGTGATTTGAAAATCTTGTACTGTTATCTTGAAATAAGGGCGACTTCAGAAGATGCTCTTCACATGTCTGGAATATGATTTCTTTAGTGTCTCACAATAGCAGATATTTGCAAATAAAATAAACATTCTGATGAGATGTAAAAAAGAGTTGTTTTGAAACCTAATTTAAAAGGAAAAAGTACATTTGTTTAACATATAACAACTGGCATACTAAGTGTTGATCCATTTTAATTTATCTATTATTCGCACAGTTTTTTATCCATAGATGGTGAATAAATATTTTTGGTTACATAATGAATATTATTTAGAATAAATATTTTTATTTGATATTCATGAATAATGAATAACAATTTTTAATCTGTGTTCATAATTTGTCATTTGAATAAATGAGAGCGAAAAGCAGAGTCTATGTGCAGACTGCAGATTCACATTCTATATGCAAGTGACCGTGAGCATGTGATATCAGTGTGTCTGTGGATAGGCATCTGACGTTTGCATGGACACAGCCAAGTATTCACTCGCTTGAGTTATTCGTTGAGGATGCAGAGGTCTTAATCAGCAACTTCCACCAATTTTCACAAAATCTACATTGTCCGCAGCTCGTGGTCGTGCGGTAGCGTTCTCGCTTCCCACACCCGGGTTCCTGGGTTCGATTCCCGGCGGGGTCAGGGATTTTCTCTGCCTCGTGATGACTGGGTGTTGTGTGATGTCCTTAGGTTAGTTAGGTGTAAGTAGTTCTAAGTTCTAGGGGACTGATGACCATAGATGTTAAGTCCCATAGTGCTCAGAGTCCACAAAAGCTATTCTCACTCCCTGCTGCACACTGGAGGCATAAGCAGACAGTGCAGATAGGCTACATGCTTGTAGGACCCTCTCATCCATGGGAAAGATCTAGTCATAGGTTGCTGAGAGACTACATCCCAACCAATCGCCCATCACTATAATTGATGTACTCTGTCAAAGAGCTGAAGCAGCTTGGAATGATAGGTATTTGTCATCTAAGCCCAGTTTGGCTTGATGCCCAGCCAGGTTAGAGCAACTGTTGCTGCTATAGAGGGCCGGTTTGTGTACTAAATTTCATATCTTATATACCCTCAAATCATCTACAGATTTAATGTGGAGTCTTTCTACCATACTGTAATGCAGAGAAAGTGTAACAGTTTCACTGCCCTGCAGTTTATGTAAACGCAGAAATTCTAGATCTATTCCTAGATGTGTTTCTGTTTTACTTTTTGCATGGAAAAACCGAAACCTCTTTTCCTTGATACATGTGTTTTCTTTATAATACTATTCTTTTTGTGTAATTTTGAGACAACAATATGTTAAAACAGTTACTCTTCTTGATAATGAAACTGCTATCTTTTCGTTATTGCTTATATTTATAACAATGCTTTGAAATTAAATAACATATAGCACATAATTTTCAGTTTTTGCAGTGCAAAAACTAGTAACTACCTGCTTTAAGTCTGATTTGCCTTCCATCATGCATTGCTGTTTACAGTATGTAGGCAAATTATCGAATTTTTCCAGTGAACTATAAGTAAATAGATTTCACATACACCCCCCCATGCACCACACCAAACATTCTCATACAGAATATATAGGTATAAATCACTAGATCAGATTGTTCAAGATAACAAGTTGGGATTGAGGCAAATTAAAACACTCAAAGCAATTACTATGTTAGTGTAAGGTTAATAGCAGATACCTTTTTGTTTATCGAAATACAAAAGTAACTTTTTTAAGTTGAACTATATACTTTTTTAACAGTAGTTGATATCTATGAAAGAGGGAATAACAGTGATATACAATGTGTTAGCGTGAAAGTTTTCATAAAATAGTAGCTGTACAATCTTCCACACAATTATTACATAAAAGCAACTGGTACAATTCAAATCAGTAGCTGTTTCTCGACTCTGGTGCAGTAATTGTGATTTTTGCTATCAATTACATCACTTTCAGTGGTGCTGGAGTCGCCTCTACCCCATCCCAACACTTGGTAGAAAAAAATCTAAAATATTGGGAACAACCATCTTGTGCTCTGCAAAACATGGTGAGAAATTAAAATTAATATCCACTGTGTCAAGCTAAAATTAAGAATTAGTTATGAAGGAGAATTGTTCTCTCCCTCTTGTGCCATGGATCAAGATGTTTGAATTTGTTTTATACCATCATACACTCTTTAGACTTGAAGAAGATATCCTGCAAAAATTTCCCTGAGCACATTCTGTCCTCTTTGAACTAGTGATCCTCAGTTGGGGTTTTCCACCAGAGGGGTCATGGGTTTGCATACCAATTATGACATTTTTCATCGTAAATACGTACTTTTCGTGATTTTTGCATTTTCATGTATTACACAAACATTTATTACACATCGGCACATCACATGCGTCATGGTTTACATGCCTGAAGCCCAGAGACAACATTGCTTTTAACAAACTTCTAGAATTTCACAATTTACACACTCTTTACATATCAGATTAGTCCATCTTTGTGGATGTCGATCCTAGGGCAAGTAATTAAGTACTGTTCTGGATCTGAGTCCCAAGAGCAGTAATGGCAACGGTTAGCCAACTCCCCATTTCAACTTTTGTGAGGCTTTTGGCAATGACACAATATTTTATTTCAAAGCACGAGAGACTTTAATGATATAGTCTACACTGAGACTGCAATTTTTTTTAGCATTTTCTAAGTATTAAATGGTTGAGGCGATTAAAATATGACAATTATGAATAAGGCATAGGGTATAAGATTTGGGATATGGATCAAGGTTTCTTCATGAATAAGAATACAGAAATAGTGCATACATACCATTTGTTTCAGAAATTACATACAACATCATACATTATCAGCCTATAATAATATTTTATACAGTGGTCTCTGCAGACAATAGGATTTATTATTGTTTCATGTGTTATAGCGGACGTTAAAGGAAACTCAGACAATCTCGTTTATGCACACAGCATAATAATATCAAAACGATCCTCACTCATTAAATTGCCAACAACATTAGGAGACTTCTTTTTCATGGCACTTCTGTCAATCGCTTCACTATAGCCACATTCTTAGAGTGTATTTCCTTCCACTCTTTCCCATCTTCGCAACACACAACTCAAGCTTAATTTTTGCTTCACACAATGCATATTAATCTGAATTTTCCATCATGATTTACATAGTATAATTTTTTCAACATCTTGGATTTTTCATGTCAAGTGTTGAGGGAAAGTAAAGGTGACTCCACCACCACTGGAAGTGATGTAATTCGTATGGAAAATCGGAATTACTGCACTAAAGTTGGTAAAAAAGACATGCTGTGTCCCTGTATTCTCTCTTTGAGAGCCATCAACTACTGTTAAAAAAGTATATAGTTAAACTCAAAAAAATGAAGGTGCATCAACATTTCGATAAAGAAAAGAGTTTCTGCACTATGGCTAGGATCTGAGAAACGTATTCCCTTCTACTCTCTCACATTTTCACAACACTGATTACAATCATATTTGTGATGTTAACACCCTCAGTCCTATTTATTGGCAGTCTTCTTTAGCATGCCAGTCTCATTTACAATGAATTCACAAGGTTCATAACATCAGTTGTGTACTTTGAACCCATGTTTTCCACACAAAGGTGGTATCTCTGTTACACAAATACACATACATAAATTGTTCCTAAATGTCAATCAATCAAATTTTATTGTCATTCAGCTCATAAAGCAATAGACAACGTCAAGGTAATTTACATTTTTAACATTAATTACTAAATACAATTTAAAACACACAGTTTTAATCTGCCAGGAAGTTTCATATCAGCGCACACTCCGCTGCAGAGTGAAAATCTCATTCTGGAAACATCCCCCAGGCTGTGGCTAAGCCATGTCTCTGCAATATCCTTTCTTTCAGGAGTGCTAGTTCTGCAAGGTTCGCAGGAGAGCTTCTGTAAAGTTTGGAAGGTAGGAGACGAGGTACTGGCAGAAGTAAAGCTGTGAGTACCGGGCGTGAGTCGTGCTTCGGTAGCTGAGAGGTAGAGCACTTGCCCGCGAAAGGCAAAGGTCCCGAGTTCGAGTCTTGGTCGGGCACACAGTTTTAATCTGCCAGGAAGTTTCATATCAGCGCACACTCCGCTGCAGAGTGAAAATCTCATTCTGGACTAAATACAATTTAGTTTGGATAAGATAAGGCCATCCACTAGATACAGTGTTGAAAGACAGTATTTTCAGTTTAAAAAAATTCGTCGACTGTGTAGAAAGGATTTTTTACTAGTATTCTGTACAACTTAGCTTTGAAGATATTGACAGGTAACTCTTTTAGATCTATGCTTAACTTATTGTACAACTTAAGTCCAAGAACTAAATATGAATTCCATGACTTGGATAGTCTACATCTAAACATGATTTGTTCCTGGTGTTATGGCTATGTACATCCCTTCTTAATGATATATTGGAAATATTGTTCCTAACATACAATAGAACATTATAGATGTACAAGTTTATTACCATCAGGCATTGCAATTTAACAAACAAGGGATTACAGTGTTCTAACTTATCTGAGTCGGTTATTATTCTTACTAATTTTTTTGTAAAAGTAGAATGCCCTTTACGTGACTGCTATTGCCCCACAATAAGGTTCCATATGATATGATACTTTGAAAGAAAGCAAAATATGCTGATCTTATATAACTATTAAGGACATGTCTTTTTAAGTCTCTAATTAAATAGATAACTATTGAGAGTCTGGCAGATAAATGTTTGACATGTGGTTCCCATGTCAACTTGTTGTCTACTATAATGTCATCGGCATACATTATTGTGTGAGAGTTTACAAAAGATGGCAGGTCATTAATCATAAGTAAAAACAATAGAGGTCCAAGTACTGAGCCCTGTGGCACGCCAGACCTAACATTAATCAGATCTGACTTCTCCCTGTTAATGCATACAACTTGTTGGCGGTTCTCAAGGAAGGATTTAATCATATTTATGCTGCTATTAGCAAAACCATAATAGGATAGCTTATTCAGTAAAGTATCATGGTCCACACAGTCGAATGCTCTGCTCAGATCACAAAATGTAGCCTAAGCAAATCCCCTAGTCTCAAACACATCCAGAACAAATTTTACAAGAGAATCCATAGCATCTGTTGTGGATTTAACTTTCATGAATCCATATTGTTTGTCACTTATTAAGTTTAAGTTATCTAAACACGTGCTAGCTTGATTATACATAATTGTTTCAAGAATTTTTGAGAAAACAGGAGTTAACGATATTGGTCTGTAACTAGCAGGACAGTTCCTATCACCTTTCTTATATAATGGGACCACTCTAGATATCTTTAGTACATCAGGAAACTTGTTTTCAGCTAGACATTTATATATATATATATATATATATATATATATATATATATATATATATATATAAATGTCTAGCTGAAAACAAGTTTCCTGATGTACTAAAGATATCTAGAGTGGTCCCATTATATAAGAAAGGTGATAGGAACTGTCCTGCTAGTTACAGACCAATATCGTTAACTCCTGTTTTATCAAAAATTCTTGAAACAATTATGTATAATCAAGCTAGCACGTGTTTAGATAACTTAAACTTAATAAGTGACAAACAATATGGATTCATGAAAGTTAAATCCACAACAGATGCTATGGATTCTCTTGTAAAATTTGTTCTGGATGTGTTTGAGACTAGGGGATTTGCTTAGGCTACATTTTGTGATCTGAGCAGAGCATTCGACTGTGTGGACCATGATACTTTACTGAATAAGCTATCCTATTATGGTTTTGCTAATAGCAGCATAAATATGATTAAATCCTTCCTTGAGAACCGCCAACAAGTTGTATGCATTAACAGGGAGAAGTCAGATCTGATTAATGTTAGGTCTGTCGTGCCACAGGGCTCAGTACTTGGACCTCTATTGTTTTTACTTATGATTAATGACCTGCCATATATATATATATATATATATATATATATATATATATATATATATATATATATTGCATATTGAAGGACACACACACACACACACACACACACACACACATATATATATATATATATATATATATATATATATATATATATATATATATATTTTGCATATTGAAGGACAAAAAATTATTTGTATCTGCAAATACGTGATATTTGAAGTTGGTAGTAGGAGTAAATTAACATAAAAAGCCATACACAAGCGCTGTGATGGTACTATATAATCAGTCCACAACGAGTCATTTTCACTTTGATGAAAGTGTACAGTTTTAGGCCATATTGCTGCCTACTCTGTGTTCCCCATTCTACAGTATTTTGAAACTCATACACATGCACTCATACTAACTGCAGGGTGTTCCAAATAAGGTGCCGGGATTTTGAACAAGTGCTAATGAAAAGCTTTTCTACTGAGGATAAAATAAGCGAGTTTTGTTTATCGTGTGATATGGGGCCAAACATTGTCTTTGACATCTGCCAAAGAGTTGTGCACTGTTGTGCTGCCACTTTGGCTCACATGCCATTATCATATGCTGTTGACAGTGCAACAGAGGGCACAGTGCATTCTTTGGTACTGAGAGTTTAAACCAGCTGTTAATGTGTTTTGAGGTACAGGAAGCGTGCTGAAAGGGCATACACCCAGCTCGCTGAGACCAAGTGACGACAAAGTTGAAGAAATCCGGCAGTCTTGTGTCAGAAGCCTGAAAAAAGACCTTGCCCAACGAACTCTGCAGTTAAAGGTATTTAAGAGAACACTTTTCATGCATGAGAGGTGAGACAGCATGCCTACAATGATCAGATTGGACAAGAGATAAAACTGGCAGATCGCTCTAAGTGTAAAATCTTTGCTAGTTTAAAGCTAAATAAAATTGATGACAATCCAAATTATATTAAAGATGTGCTGTTTACAGACGAAGCAACATTCCATACAAATGGTGGTAGTAGTAGTACTAGTAGTAGTAGTAGTAGTAGCTTTATTCATCTGTAGATCTCTTTTTAAAAGGATATAGGACATTAGGACATGTCAAAGTATTTACAAGTTTAGACCAATTTAAAATAAGCTACACATGTATTTACAGACTTCCAGTTAGAGACAATCATTATATTTACTCCTGGTATACAATACTTTATTCACAAATAAGTTATTAAATAATGTAATGCCACACTGTTCACTCATATCTCATTATCAGTCACTGCACACACCATATGCACATTGTTTCATAACACTATACCCATCCACCCACCCACCCACCCACCCACATACACACACACACACACACACACACACACACACACACACACACACACACACACACACACACTGGTGATCTCTGGGCTATTTACTGTACCGCAACTTCCCATTTGCTATCCTGAAAAACTGAGTAAGCATCACTCCATATTGAGTGATATGTTGGGCTCAGAAAGTGGAAGAGGTGTTAATAGTCACAGTTGCCAGATATGGGGTTCAGAACAACCTAAAATTGTTGATGATTCTTCAAATTGAGGCTTTTCCCTCCTTCTACCCTAGTGTCATCAACACCATGAAAAGGAGGCAATTTTTTCTGAACTTGTTGTCCCATACAGAGTGATAAATCACTGTTCTTGGTATACAAGGCGAAGATTAGTGTTTTTATGTCCTGTCGACTTCGAATTTATTAGAGATGGAACACAAGTTTGGATTAGGGAAAGATGGAGAAGGAAGGCGGCCATGCTCTTCTGGAGGAATTATCTCGGCATTTGCCTTAAGCAGTTTAGGAAAATATTGGCAAAACTCATTCAGGATGGCGAGACATAGGTTTGAACTATTGTCCTCTCGAATGTGAATCTAGTGTACTAACCACTGCACTGCCCCACTCGGTTTGTCATATGAGCCATTAGGTTACACCAAGTCTATCCCTGAGATATATTGTGGAGTTATCTTGTGGAATGTCTGAGAAATCTGTATCATCGATGTCTTAATATGTCAGCTATTGGATCCCTCTAACACGCTAAGGTTGTTACATGACTTGTCTGTATAAATTGTTAATTTCCAAGTATAGCATGTAACTTTCATTGATAACTGAGTTAAACGATCTCTTCATTCCACTGTTATCTGCCTTGGTGTATCTATGAACACAATTCAAACCCTATGTTCAAAAAATAATACCATGGTCATGTGGCATCCAGATCAACATGCATGTTCTTGAGCATTTTCATCTCATGCTTAAGAGTTGTACAGATTAGTGCCGAAAGAGAGATATAAAATACTTTGCTGTGTTACCAGTCTGCTTTCTATTCATGCCACACAGTCCCACTGTTCTCTCCTAAGGTAAATGTAAACTCTGGTGTACAATTCACACAGGGATATATACGATTAATTCAGACTATTCACGCCACACAGTCTCAGTGCTCTCCCCTAAGGTAAATGTAAACTCTGGTGTACAGTTCACTCAGGGAGACATAAGATTAAATCAGACTAGACATCAACACATTAAATGGAATGTCAACACATAACTTTACTTAGTTCAGTACTGAACGAAAAAGTCTGAAGATAGCAACAGAGTTAAGGAACTAGCAATGATGAAGTTCATTAGTGGTCGAAAGTAAAATTCATAATGGATGTTCTTGACATAGTGTGTACAGTAAACCACCGAGAAGTGAAACAATAGGAAAAGTTTCGTCGAAACATAAACGATATGTAGAAGGTAATCCACAGAGTGTTTCAAACTTTTGAATTGTTTTTATTTTCCTTTCTAGGTATCAACTAACAAAAAACTTTTCACATGCTGCATCCTCCTTATCAAGAAATCCTCAGTCCAGTCACAACCCCATGACATCATACCTTTTATAAATGCACAGTGTAGGGTTTTTCTTTTTCCAGGTATTTGGTTACAGTTATCTGGCCTATTTCCTGGAATGACGCTGATAGGAATAATATCAAAGTCATTATGGAACCTTTATCATATGTAACGGGGAAAAAGCAAACACTAAAAACAAAGACTAAGAAGTAACAAAAGCACAAACTCTAAAAGTATACTAACAGACCACGTCTGGAATTGGTAAATTTTCGATGTCAGCAAACGACGTCATTTCTCCCCACTAACGACAATGTCAAAACGTTCTTGCAGAGAAACCTTGATGACACTCTGTTTCGTTGATAGCCTATATGAATGCAGCCATTTAAAATATATTGTGGAATATTTTTATGTTATGTTCAGTCAAGAACAAAATGCTCTTGATTCGGCTTCTCAGTCTCTATCTAAAAAAATATATATTTCTCAAGCTATCGCTATCACTTCAAAACATTAAATAGAATCAGTTCATTTGCATGTATCAAATGGTTCATGGTTAAAGACCTCCTTATCTTTCAAGGTGCAAGGTAGTGCATGACTGAAGAAATTTAGTTCAACTGTCCACACACTATGTAACCAGTTTTAAAAATTTACAGATTTTTACTCACCATAAAACCCTGTAACTGAAGGATAATTAACAGTTTTCTCCAAATAGCTTTAATATATGATATAGTACTTAAATATGTTAATATTTACAAATGCTGTACAAAACAGAATATTATGTCTCACAACCAAAAAATTGTAGAAAATGCCAGAAGCAGCTTATGGCAGTTTCTAGTAAGCATTCCTTCTTTTCCTTCGTGTGACTGTAAAATGTGTTACTAGATTGATACACCTACCAGGAAACATCATGTGTTTCTAGGTACACTATCATCTATGAACAACATCCTCCACTACCTGCTATCAACAAAGAATCTGACATGGATCATGACTGTACAAGTAGAACTGGCAAACCATAGGAAGCTTATTAAAGGAAGACATATAGGCAAAAGACCCTCCACTAAGGAAGAAAAAACATTAAAGAACTGACTTCCTAAAAGTAAGCGGAAAGAAGCATTACTCCCCTGGTTTATAAGCTCATATAGACATAATTGGCAGATCACTGTTCACATCTGAAGTGCTTCATGAAATATTGATAGTTATGGTTGCATATTTCGAATTTGTACTTTGTAAATTACGATGTTATCAGAGTTGTGAGAGTTTGTTGCTATTATAGTTAATATTGTGACACATATGTACTTCTCAAACTTTCAGACATATGCTTTTCAAGGACTACATATTTCTGAATTGTAATTTCTTTGACATTTTGCTAAAGCTCTGTGTAGTTGTTGTTGTTGTTGTTGTGGTCTTCAGTCCTGAGGTTGGTTTGATGCAGCTCTCCATGCTACTCTATCCTGAGCAAGCTTCTTCATCTCCCATCACCTACTGCAACCTCCATCTTTCTAAATCTGTTTAGTGTATTCATCTCTTGGTCTCCCTCTACGATTTTTACCCTCTGCATTACCCTCCGCATACTAAATTGGTGATCCCTTCATGCCTCAGAATATGTCCTACCAACCGATCCCTTCTTCTAGTCAAGTTGTGCCACAAATTTCTCTTCTCTCCAATTCTAACAATACCTCCTCCTTAGGTATGTGATCTACCCATCTAACCTTCAGCATTCTTCTGTAGCACCACATTTCGAAAGCTTCTATTCTCTTCTTGTCTAAACTATTTATCGTCCATGTTTCACTTCCATACATGGCTACACTCCATACAAATACTTTCAGAAACGACTTCCTGATACTTAAATCTATACTCGAAGTTAATAAATTTCTCTTCCTGAGAAACGCTTTCTTTGCCATTGCCAGTCTACATTTTATATTCTCTCTACTTCGACCATCATCAGTTATTTTGCTCCCCAAATAGCAAAACTCCTTTACTACTTTAAGTGTCTCATTTGCTAATCTAATTCCCTCTGTATCACCTGACTTAATTCGACTACATTCCATTATCCTCCTTTCAAGACACTGTACATTCCGTTCAGCTTCTCTTCCAGGTCCTTTGCTGTCTCTGACAGAATTACAATTTCATCGGCGAACCTCAACGTTTTTATTTCTTCTCCATGGATTTTAATTCCTACCCCAAATTTTTCTTTTGTTTCCTTCACTGCTTACTCAATATACAGATTGAATAACTCATCATGTAACCATACAGTAAAGCTGCATGCCCTCGGGAAAAAGTACGGCTGTAGTTTCCCCTTGCTTTCAGCCATTCGCAGTTCGCAAGGCCATTTTTGTTAGTGTTACAAGGCCAGATCAGTCAATCATCCAGACTGCTGCCCCTGCAACTACTGAAAAGGCTGGTGCCCCTCTTCAGGAACCACACATTTGTCTGGCCTCTCAACAGATACCCCTCCATTGTGGTTGCACCTATGGTATGGCTATCTGTATCGTTGAGGCAAGCTATGTGCTACTCACTTATTATTATTATTATTGCTTATCACATTAAAATATTTTATGGTAGTTAAAATGTATTCTTCTAATTTTAATGCATGTTATATATTTTACTGTTATTATAATCAACACTGTACACGTCTGTGGCACATTAAATGTGAGGGGAGACAACAAAATACATTTCACGGGGAGAGGTTGTGAAAGAGTGACACTAACTATGACCCCGTCCCCCTACAGAACCGAAAAATATATCCACACCAGCTCTAGTCTGCTCTATACAAGCATCTTGTTAACATACATAATACTTAACTAATTTATTACAAAACGTCCATGGTTCCATTTCAGGCAAAATAGCAAAAAACGGGAGTGCCAAGACATTGGGTGTAGACAAAGTTCCTCAAACTGAAGAAATGTCACAATACATAATGCATAGTTTTGCCTTTGTGTCTTGTTGTCTGCTCGCATTCAGTGTTTGATGAAGTTCTGTTACTCCTTTAAACAGTACACACATGTATTATGTGCTTGGAATTTCAGTCCAAGTTATACTTCTACATCTATCTACATGATTACTTTGCTATTCACAAGTAAGTGCCTGGCACAGGGTTCAATGAACCACCTTCAAGCTGTCTCTCTACCATTCCACTCTTGAACAGTGCGCGGGAAAAACGAGCACTTAAATTTTTCTCTGCGAGCCCTGATTTCTTTTATTTAATCATGATGATCATTTCTCACTATGTAGCGGGTGCCAACAGAATGTTTTCGCAATCAGTGGAGAGAGCTGGTGATTGACATTTCATGAGAAGATCCCATCTCAACGCAAAACGCCTTTGTTTTAATGATTGCCACTCCAATTCACACATCATGTCTGTGGTACTATCTCCTCTATTTCGCGATAATGCAAAACGAGTTGCCCTTCTTTGTACTATTTCGATTTCATCCGCCAGTCCCATCTGATGCAGATCCCACACTGCACAGCAGTACTCCAGAATAGGGCGGACAAGCACGGTGTAAGCAATCTCTTAGTAGATCTGTTGCACCTTCTAAGTGTTCTGTCAATGAATCACAGTCATTGGTTTTCTCTATCCACAACATTATCTATGTGATCGTTCCAATATAGGTTATTTGTAATTGTAATCCATAAGTATTTATTTGAATTTACAGCCTTCATATTTGAGTGACTTATTGTGTAATCGAAATTTAGCGGATTTCTTTTACTACTCATGTGAATAGCTTTACACTTTTGCCTCTTTAGCAACATCTTCATTACCTGTGATTCCACTCTGTGATTTCACTAAAATAATGGTAACAGACTGGACTTCTTGTCATATCAACATTTACACTTCAGTGATATTGTATGCAATACAGTTATCAGTATCACCAGCACTAAAGTTTTGCCAATATGTAATAGCAGGCAGAAAATCACTGAGTATAAAATATTTAGATCCAATCATCGATGAGCAAAATTATAGACCTTCTAGCATGACCTGGTGTTGACTGGACTGTCAGCCCTAACTTTCTTTCTTCCCTCTATCATGATTGCAAGTTCCACAGTATTGATTGGTAATGTTAACCAAGTAGATTAATGCAAACATGGAAGATCTTATTGTATAGTATTCTGGGGTAAAACTAAATCACACTTAATAGATACCTTCAAACTACAGAAAAGAGCTATTCGAATAACAACACACAATTATCCAAGAACTCGCTGTAGGCCCATCTTCAAACAGTTACAAATACTCACATTACCATCACTGTATATATTTAAAAGCATTCTATGTGCAAGAGCACACCTGAACAATTTATATACCAATGAGGACTGCCACAGTTATAATACTTGCAAGTGTAAAAATTGACACGTAGAAAACAGAAACCCAAAAGCCTGTAAGTTATTTTGGAATGAAGCTTTACAATGCTCTGCCAGTGTCCACGAAAGAAATAACAGAAGAAGTAAAATTTAAACTGGACTTGAAAATTACCTTTTAAGCAAAAGTTACCAAGACATAGCTGAGTACTTTGAATGTGGGTAAAATGATTGTCTTAACATGGGTAAAATGATTGTCTTAACATTTGTGTATATGTTCATGAGAAATGCTGTACTCTCAAAAATGTATTGAAAATAGCTGTTTAAGTGATATTCTGTTATTATGTTTGTATTACATGTACTTTGCATGTTAATTAAACTTGTGATGATTCCTATATCACGTAAATGATTTACAGAAAGACAGTAAAGTTAAAAAATGAGAATGAAAAGAAGTAGAAACCTCTTTCAACAGAGTCAGTAGCTTAGGTACTATCAGGGTGGATATGACTTGTTTCAGGGGACTGTCTTGAAGGTTGTGTCAGTATTTTACTATTTAAGTATGTGCTATGTTAAAAAGGAATGACTCTTACTACTTTCACCTGCAATATTGTTACTAAGAATGTGTGTTCAATCTGTCCAGTTGAGGTGGCCTCATTATCTGCCCATAATCCCACTGACTATTTACGTACAATTTATCTAATGGAGAAACAGTCCTAGTTATCCAGAGCGCTCAATTAACCATTTTGAGGGTCAAACTTGAAACAATCTTTGTGGGAGCATTCTGTTCAACTTGAGCTCATGTCAAAAGGAAATCTGCATTGATGCATCACCAGCTTAGATGAGTCCGTGCCTCATGGCTTCAATCAACAATGCGCAGTATATTGATATTTGTTAATTCTGTCAAGACAGATGGCCGTGGCCAATCCATGATAACCAGCGCCAGAATCAGTAACTGCACATTCCATAACGTGTTTATGCAATTGAGATGTACAGACATTATAATGTATCTCATTGTATTGACAGTTGTCTCAGACATCTTGACAACTTGTGTTGTTTGTATTTGAATTCATAATCCTTATATACTGTACATTTATTGCAACACATTCTCCCAACCTCAGATATAAAAACTACGCATCTTGAACAGGCTAACACTCCCAGAGTCTTAAATTTGCTTTTACGTGTGGGTCTCTGATTAAATCCAATTTCTGTCATCTCCCTTCGCTCTTCCTCATCTGCCTTCTACATATCAGGTATTGCTACTCCTACTCTTTATAAATATCAGAATCACTTCTGTGTTCAACATAAACTACAACTCAGTTCCACCATATATATTAATAGCCTATGCTCTCTCCACTTCCTCTTCATTTCTACGAAATTTTCTGTCCAATAGCTTGAAAGGGTCATTCAGGGGTTGTCAACTAGCTTGCAGTCATTTTATCAAATCTGTATGGCTATTTGACAAAAAATAAAAGAGAAGCACCTAATTAGCACAAATAAGAAATTAAAGCTGGTGCACACCCTAGATTATCGAGCTATCTACTTGAAGTGTTGTGTGAGTCTGAAGTAACCTCTTTGGTTCGATCCAGCTGTTGAGCTTTGAACTGTGACAGAGTGGAGGGACACATGGTTTCTGGCTACTTGGTACACAATGGTATGACACAGTTGTTTGTGGGTTGCCACTGGTGGAGTTGGAATGCTGTCAGTATGTATAATAATAGTTTAGTGAAACTGCATCAGTGTAGCTAAGCTTGTGCATAAAGGAGTTTCAAGTTTGGTTTCCTACCTTTCACAATTATAGATCTCCTCTACTATGGTTTATTGTTTTCAATAATCTTGTCATAGTAAATGCATAAGTCAACTACAAATGTTAATCTTTTACCCCAGAGAACTGCATGGCATTCAGTCAAATAAATAATTAAATTTTGGGTCCTCTCAAATTTAGATCCACGCTACCAATTGTTTGGTCATTGCTTTATATTACTTAACGATATGTAAATTAGCATCACATGTTTGGAACTGGAGTTTCTTGACAAGTTGCTTCATGTAGGTTCATGCGGCCTTTGTCACTGGAGTACACGTTTTAAATTATTTTTGTCGTGAAGGGTCTTAGTTAAAGCCGAGTTTGCGTTTTCTATTATCTTTAGGAATAGTTTCACTCACTCTTTGTGTAATCATATTTCATGTCTGAGAGTTGTTGGGAATGAATTCTTGTATAACACTGATGCTTTTTCAAAGTAAGTGTACGTTTATTTAAGAAAAAACTTGAATATTCAGAGATTTTGATGTTGTCTGTCACTCAGTGGTAGTTTGAGACAACATGCCCCTGCTCCCCTCCCCCCCCCCCCTCCCCCATGTCATGTTGGCGTTAGGTATTCATAACTAATATATGTCAATACAGTTCAGATTTGTTCTAAAAGGAAAGCTTCTTTTGAAAGTGGTAAATTTAGAGCATGTGACACAATCACTAAATATACCATTGTTATAAGGAAATTGGTGTCACATTAGTAATTATTGATAGACTCATCTGTTATTCAGCCGCTGATTTGTCCTTTTGGAAATATTATAAATGACTGTATGCTTTGCCAGTTTATATCAATTTTAAAACACTAGAATTTAAAATTCATTTTTAGACATTGTGGCATGGGTTACTGAAGGATAGAACTGTAATGTTTTCCAACATGTTACAGTACATGCATGCCACTACTTTTATTAAAGCCAATGTTTGCATCACAGTTGTAAGTGCAGGTCAGTCGACAAGCATGAGCTGATTAAGACTTGCATGGAAGACGTTTTAAGTTGACAGGTTATGTTTAAATTATTGCACTAAGTAATGGAAATATGTGCTCTTTTGTGAGAATCAGTAGTTTATTCAACAATCAACATTAAGCAGATAGTTTAAAATCCACTTCAAGACATAATATTTCTTAATTGCAATATGTTTCATCTTACATTATTAATTATGGTAGGTTTCAAGCTTATCTATTTCTTTTTTATCTCAGTGTACACTCTTGCCATCTGCTGGAGCAAACCCATCAACTTTCACCTATCATAAATGGAAACAATGCCACCAACAGCAAGAAGCAACTAGCAACATCGTTATTCTGTGATACATTAGCGTACAAAACAGTCAGTTTTTAAGTTAATAGTGTTGATGATAGGTAGCAAATCGGTCAGTGAACAGCTTCAATAATTCCATGTTATGGGTCTAAAATTACGATAGCATCAACAACATAATATGGACCACATAACTCCAAAAGAAAATGCATAAACAAGTATTGCCCCACACACCAAGCAACTGGGGCTCATCGAAAAGGCCATATAGATTCGAATCTGTGACTAACAAAGTGGCTATAATCATAATGGTACATAGAATGGAACTGTCATATTTGAGAAATTACAGATCATTTTTCCGAGTTTTTAACATTCTGATGGGAGCAATGGTAAAACTAGCATCCTTCCACTGCAGACACTGACACCACCTCTAATGTGATGGCACAGGTAGACCAACCACAAGTGGGCTACTGGTTATGAATGATCCTCAAAGAAGTAGTTATGACAGTGAGTTTCTTCTGACATTAACTATAGAGGTAATAATCAAAAGATCCAGTTTTCCTCAAATTTGATGTGGCAAAAAGATCGAAAACATTGCACACAGGGATGTCGTCGTGAGAATCTACATTCTCAATTCTAACATGAAGTTTATTGGATGAGTCACCTGGTCAGCCTGGAGGGTGTGAGGCTTGGTGGTGCGATGGTGGTGGACATAGGGGTGGCAGCAGCTAGCCAGCAGGCACCCAGGCGCATCCATGTCCTGGCAGACACCACTGAGCGACGCGTGATGGCGCCGATGTACACCTCCTGCTCCGCCACGTCCGTCTGGGCTGTCACCTGCATCACACACAGCCGTGGCTTCCTCAGTTTTTTTCGCTGACATTAAGCAAACTGGCAATATACCACAAGAATGTAAACGCTGTAAGACAATCACTCAGTGCTCAGTAGTGACGGTATGCCCTGGTGCGCCACACCAGTGCCTCTGACGAATAAACAGCGTTAAAATAACGTTTTAAGAAGTTTAAATTTAAAAAAAAGCACCCCAAGGAGGTCACAGTACTGGAACTCCTTTCCTCACAAATCAAGAGCTGGAACACTATATTAAAAATCTAGAAAACCATCTGATACCTTAAGAGCTACTGGCAATGTAGCAATGTAGGCTTCCAGCAAAACAGAGCTGCATAAATTAGTTTCTGTCACTCACCACCTACATTGAGGGGGATTTAAAGAAATAAAAAAATAAAATAAAAAGCTTGAAATTCCAGCTATATTCACCGACCTATCAGCAGCTTAGAACACAGTGTGGAGAGAAGACATGATGTACAAACTTCTTCTTGTTAATTCCTTGCAAACCAGCCACCCTACTAAATGACAGTATGCGAAACAACTGAGTGTAAAATGTGGTAAGTGGTGCCAGTGACATAGGGACGCTAACTCAGAACATCAACCAAAAAGATAGACCTCTGCAGGTGACGCCAAGCGTTGGTAGACAGACAGAACACACAAGGTGGCAGACGGGTGCAGAATAGCAGGAGAGACAGGCACAGATAGACGGGGAAAGAGACAGAAGGGTGACAGGTGTGGATGTACACACAAGTTGTAAGACGAGATGAGTGATGTCGAATTATGTAAAGCAAGAAAGAATAATAAACAGTGCTGAGATAGAATACAAAAAGGAAAGATAGTGGTGAATACTGACTACAAAATGCCTGAACAAGTTTAATTTTGACAAAACGCTGCATAGTGAGAGAGGTAGTGCTATAGGCAAAAACAGTATAAGATAGCAGTTGGTGTCGCGAAATATCAGCGGAAATAATAGTTCATAATACAAAACAGAAAGGGGGTAAGTCTCTCTTATTTCAGGTAATCATTTACCTATAAAAATGCCGCAGGTAAGGATTGATGCAACATTTCTCAGCGTCACCACATCGCAAGCTATCAAAGAACTGAATAATACTGCAACATGTAAAACTCTTCGGCAGTCGAAGACGACGATCTGAAAATGTTAGTGGTTTGCATATAACACAGTGTTGAAACTTTCCTTGCAGTCAGATTCCAATAGTAAATACAGCCAGATTCAAAAATATAGACAGACATATAACTCCGTTGTTCGTAAATGTTAACATTCAATCGATAGATAGTAGTAGTCACATTACACTTGCCGAAATGTGACTGTGCTAGGTAGCATATTGGCTTCCTATATGAAAATAAACAGTGTGACAACGAAAGATCTCTATACATGATCTCTATACAAGATCTCAATGCACGAATAAACAGTGAGATAACGAAAGGGCAAGTTATTCTTCGTTCAGCTTACCAGGATAAAATAAGTGAAAGGGCACTTTATGCCTGTTGTCCCATGCCAGGAAAAGATATCACATACAATATACCTGCCGCCCTGTGCCGGGATAAGAAAGCACACATGTTATAAATTCGGCAGCAGAAAACTCAAGATACAGATTGAAAATACTACACTTACTCACAATGAAACACCAGAGAATTTGGGGGTAACCCTTGATAGAACCCTATCATTCATAAAACATCTTAAAACCGTACCAGTCGACCAAATGTGCCAAATGCAACCGTACAGAGGGAGAGGGAAAGTTTCGTACGCAGCAGTTCAAAGTAAAAATCAATGGTCTGCACAAGCCACGTACTTGGAACACCGCAGTAAACGGTGTGAAAGATTTTGCGACGGCGGTTACATTTCAGACGGTACCGTCTACAGCTCTTGGAGCAATTAAAATGGCAAGATTGTGGCAGGCCCCTTCAATTTTACATCACAATGCGGCAAGTATTTGTGAATGAATATTTCGCCTCCAAGCTGATATTCAGAAGCGAAGCAACCTTCCATTTATCTGGAAAGGCTAATCGCCACAATGTGAGAGTGTGGGACAATGAAAATCCCCATGAGATTGTGGCTCATGAACGGTATTCGTCGAATGTTTATGTTTCCTGTACAGTGTCACAGGCGAAGCTGTATAGACCGTTTTCCCTCTGTGAGAAGACAGGGACGGGCACATCAGTGTTGCAATCGTGGTTGTTTCCATAACTGACTGCTGGTTCCGAGAATTTCATCTTTCAACAAGACGGGACACTCCCTTATTGAAGCATCGATGTTCATCGCTACCTAGACGACGAACTTCCCCGTCGCTGTATTGGGCGTAATAGTGAAGATGGTGTGGCCACCCAGGTCGCCTGACTTAACGCCTTGGGTTTTTTTTTTCCTTCGGGTACACCGCAAAGAACTCTGGATTAGCTCAGAGAACGCGTCTATGATGCTGTGATGACCAATGACAGGATGTTGCTACATAAGGAACGAACTTGACTACCGCTTGAACGTGTGTCGTGTGATTAGAGGGGCACTCACAGAATATTTGTAGAGTACAAAACTCAAACTTGGTGAGCTTACAGTTCTAATCATGCATCATTCATATTTGTACATGTAATATATTGTAAAATGTAGAGCTCTGAAAATGAATGAATCATTTATAGTGATCCTGTAAATAAATAAATAAATAAAATTTCAGAACAGTTTTCATCACAAAAAATCGTTACCTGTTAATTGATGTACATGTAAACCATCTTTCTCAGTAGGCGCACTGTGACTTCAATAACGCAATATGTAAGAAACTATCAGCCTCGATTGCGGTAGTGAAACCAACCTTTACCTAGGTTTCAGCCCAAATAATTGAGCCTTCTTCAGAAGATATACCTGAATCTATAATTTGTCTAAGAGGGCATGGTCTAGAAATAAAACTAAACAGCCTGAATAGGCGTAGTCACATTTTAAAAATACGGTACATAAATGTCACTACGCCTATTCAGGCTCTTTAGTTTTATTTCTAGACCATGCCCTCTTAGACAAATTATAGATTCAGGTATATCTTCTGAAGAAGGCTCAATTATCTGGGCTCAACCTAGGTAAAGGTTGGTTTCATTACCGCAATCGAGGCTGATAGTTTCTTATATATTAGATTATCACGACTGCTGACTAGGCTGCAGTGTTGAAAGTACAAAAATACTTCAATAACGAATGGAACCATTCGGCTTGTTTCCCCCGTTCAATCTATCAACGTGGCTCAAAGCGCCCAGTGTCATTTTACAGCAAGAAAGATTGCCAGCACCGCAAGTTGTTCACCGAATTGGCGTACGGCACAGCGACGTCATTCGAACGTAGCTTAGCTTAGAGGTACGGTATCGGGGATGATAGCGATAATATGCAAGGGGTAGCCAGGTAGGAGAATGTGTATACCTACAACATAACAATTACCACACTGCAATTTAAAAAAAATGCTGTTTTTGAAAAAAAAGGTCAGTGTCGTTTTCGCAGGGTATAACACATACAGGGTGTCCAGGAGGAAGGTCAATATTCAGGGATACGACAGAAACGATCAATTGAAGCAAAAAAAGTCTAATTAACATCGGTTCTAAAAAGCATACCTTAAGTGCCAATGAGCACTTCTTCATTTCGATACTGTTAAAAAATCTCTTCTTCTGCAAGCTCTTTGCTTTCTATATTTTGAGATGGTAGTATGGACCAAAACAAAGAAAAAAAAAGTCTAGTAACATGGGCTCTAAAGTGCATACCTTAAGAGCTATGAGAACTTGTTCATCTTCGCTTCTGTGAAACACATCTCTTCTACTGAACAAGTGCTTATAGCTCTTAAGGTATGAATTTTAGAGCTCATGTTACTAGACTTTTTTGCTTCGAATGATCGTTCCTGTACTATCCGTGAGTAGTGACCATTCCTCCTGGATCTCCTCACATACAGGGTGAACAGAAACAGTCCGAAAAGATTGTAACGGTGTTTCACGGTAGGTTGTGCTGAGAAATAACGTTAAGAAAAAAATTCGGTACGTTGCGCATTTTTCCAGCTAATGAGCAATGAATTTAGCCAATTAGGCCGTTCCACGTGCAAACTGAAGCGGACCACCAGAGACTGTGTCACCATACGTGTTCTTCATTGGGTTTCCTTAAACCGAACAAGAGAGCGATGCAAAAACTAAACATGGGACTTTAGTAAATATCGAATCCGAGCGAAAGGCTGAGCAGTCTCGTTTGCTATCATCTACGCTATGAGAACAACTGACACTAATTGTATCTGGCGGCCGCTCGACTATGTGCAAGCAACTGGCCGATTGGCTACCTGCAATGCTAATTAAGTCGGAAAGGCCGCAACGTATCAGTTTCTTTCTTAACAATCATTTCTCAGCACAATCTATCCTGCAACAACCTTACAAGATTTTCAGACTGTTTCCGACCACCTTGTATGCGGAGCTTCCATCGTCAGAAAACTGTAGCGATGTGGAAGATATCTTGCAGCTGACCAACACTTAATACAAGTGTTGGCAGTTCACATATACACATGGAAATGTAGTAACACTCTTGTAGACAGACGAAAAGATCCGATATTATTTGACTCGACACTCAACGAGCAGTGAGTCGGAATATTTAAATGTTACCACTTGGCGCGATTTATTCTGGAATGACATCACAGATGAAGCAGTGATAATCGTCAGGTGCACATGAACTCATTAGAGGAGCCTTAATGAACTGCAACACATTCACGAAGAGTTCACTTTCAGAAGTTACCACAATCAATTCTTGAGTGTTGTTCGTCGGTCCAGGAGTCCTTGTGTGGCTCACCAACTTCGATTAACAGATAGAGAAGATTCAGAAAAGAGCTGTTTGATACATCATACGTTCGTTCAGTCTCCGTGAAAATATTATAGATACACTCTATGTATTCCCCTTGGAACATTACTAGAAAACCAAAGGTGTTGCTACATCAAAAATATTCCTTCATATCACATTCAGTTTATCTTTGTCCAGCTAGTACTTCTACTCAAACGCTCTATGGTACACTCTTTCATCTGTCATCATCATCATCATCATCATCATTTAAGACTGATTATGCCTTTCAGCGTTCAGTCTGGAGCATAGCCCTCCTTATACAGTTCCTCCATGATCCCCTATTCAGTGCTAACATTGGTGCCTCTTCTGATGTTAAACCTATTACTTCAAAATCATTCTTAACCGAATCCAGGTACCTTCTCCTCGGTCTGCCCCGACTCCTCCTACCCTCTACTGCTGAATCCATGAGTCTCTTGGGTAACCTTGCTTCTCCCATGCGTGTAACATGACCCCACCATCTAAGCCTGTTCGCCCTGACTGCTACATCTATAGAGTTCATTCCCAGTTTTTCTTTGATTTCCTCATTGTGGACACCCTCCTGCCATTGTTACCATCTACTAGTACCTGCAATCATCCTAGCTACTTTCATATCCGTAACCTCAACCTTGTTGATAAGGTAACCTGAATCCACCCAGCTTTCGCTCCCATACAACAAAGTTGGTCGAAAGATTGAACGGTGCACAGATAACTTTATCATTTTGTGCAGCTATTGGACAACTCCTCCATGATTATGTGATGTCGACATAGTTCAGAAATAACTGGAATTATTTGATTGCTCTGAACCGTATTCCAAATTGGTGTCACCAGAAGCTTGCACAGTGCCTTGCTGACATCTTGGGTCCATGGGTTCGTGGGGTCTGCGCCACACTCGAACCGAACCATCAGTTCTTACTAACTGAAATCAGGACTGATCTGACGAGGGCACGATTTTCCAGGTCCAACTGAAATAGCCACGAGCCCAGGAGAGGCGCTGCAGGCGACGCCGGGCTGTTAGCAAAGGCACTCGCGTCAGTCGTCTGCTGGCATAACCCATTAACGCCAAACGTCGCCACACTGTCCTAACAGATATATTTGTTGTACGTCACACATTTATTTCTGCGGTTATTTCACGCAGAGATGCATGGCTGTTAGCACTGGAAACTCCAAGCAAGAGCCGCTGGTTTCGGTCGTTAAGTGAAGTCCGTAGGCCACTGTGTTGTCCGTGGTGAGAGGTAGTGCCTGAAATTTGGTATTCTCGACACACACTTGACACTGTGGATTTCGGAATACTGAATTGCCTAATGGATTCAGAACTGGAGTCTCCACTGCATCTACCTCGAACTACCATTCCGCGTCCAAGTCAAACTCACTTCGGAAACTTTTTCACATGGATCAGCAAGTACAAATGACAGTTCCGCCAATACACTGTCCTTTTATACCTTGTGTACTCGATACTTCCGCCATCTGTACATGTGCGCATCGCTATCCTATGAGTTTTATCACCTCAGTACACATTGTCGGAATGAATTTGTGATGGATAATCAGAAAGAAACGCAGTCACTACGACCCTGGCGTCTAGCTTCACATAGTCCAGAAAATAAAGTTCCCGTAACGCCTCCATGTGACGATGAGCCTGCAATGACTCGAAAACTAGTTAGTGGTGCAATAAATCGTTTGAAACTTAAGAAAAGCGACTGTTTGTGTATCATTCCTACAAAAACCCCCAGTATAAATCTTAGTTGTTGTTCGTCACCCACAGTTCAAATGGTTCAAATGGCTCTGAGCACTATCGGACTTAACATCTGAGGTCATCAGTCCCCTAGAACTTAGAACTACTTAAACCTAACTAACCTAAGAACATCACACACATTCATGTCCGAGGCAGGATTTGAACCTGCGACCGTAGAGGTCGCGCAGTTCCAGACTGAAGCGCCTAGAACCGCTCTGCCACAGCGGCCGGCTCACCCACAGTGAATAAAATAAATTCTGTAATATGCCTACGCCGAGAAAATCTTGTATGTTCCTAAATCTAGAGTGCTCATTTAATTAAAAACTACAAATTAACCACGACACGTACCTGGTGCAGCCGCGAGCGCGCCAAGTCGGAATCCCAATGCTGCGAGCTAAACAGAATGCTGTCCAGGACTCGCCGAGGTGCCGCCTGCACTCCCACCTGCAGTTTTCACCAGTTTTAACATCTCCACTCATTCACCACAACATATTGTCATAACAATGTAGTTTCAGTTAATGATTCGATACACTCATAATAAAACAAAATTGCTGCTCACTGGCATTTAATATTTTATAATTCCTATGGATTAATAGTAGTTATCCCACCCGGGTTACAGTGTGTATCTAAGTGCTAGTTTCGGGAGAGGGTGTTGCGCCGGTACCGGATCGAACCCGCCCGGTGGAGTAATGAGGTTCGTTGTGCCGGCCTGGATTTGATTTTTAGGCTGTTTCCCACATCCCATTACGTGAATGCCGCGCTGGTACCCGTCTTGCCTCAGTTATATGATTCACAAACGTTTAGAAAAGTTTCGCTCACTTTCACACGAATAACACTACAAGCAGACAGTTGGGGTACACATATTCCATCCTTACGGGGTAGGGGGTAACGGGGTGGCGGCGTAGGGCATCCAGCCACTCTTAAATTAACCATGTCAAATCCGTTAATAACCATGCTGCCCGCATCTCGTGGTCGTGCGGTAGCGTTCTCGCTTCCCACGCCCAGGTTCCCGGGTTCGATTCCCGGCGGGGTCAGGGTTTTTTTCTGCCTCGTGATGGCTGGGTGTTGTGTGCTGTCCTTAGGTTAGTTAGGTTTAAGTAGTTCTACGTTCTAGGGGACTGATGACCATAGATGTTAAGTCCCATAGTGCTCAGAGCCATTTTGAACCATTTTTTTGAATAACCATGCTGACCCTGCGCCGATGCAGAACAAACGCACTAGAAAAAGAAGAATGCATTAATAGTACTTTATACATATCCATTTATACACTAAAGTGACAAAAGTCAAGGGATACCTCCTAATATCGTGTCGAATCTCCTTTTGCCTGGCGTAGTGAAGCAGCTCGATGAGGAATCGACTCAAGAAGTCGTTGGAAGTCCCCTGCAGAAATATTGAGTCATGCTGCCTCTGTAGCCGTCGAAAATTGAGAAAGTGTTGTCGAGGAAATTGGAGTACCGAAGATCCATATGGGGGACAAAAAGTTCAACAGGGCTCAAGTGGACTGCCTAGCCTTTGCAGATGACATAGCAATAGTAAATGAGACGGAAGAATACGCAAAGACACAACTCGACAACTTAAGTAAGGTAGCCAGAAAGATGGGACTGAGAATCGCCTATAACAAGACAAAGACATTAAATACCACTGCAGACTGAGAAACACTGGAAGGCACTGTGCAAATGGTGGACAAATTTAAATACCTGGGAGAATTTATAACAGGAACGAACAGTAGCTAGGAGGGAATAACAGAGAGGATAAAGAAGATGAGGTCAGCCTTCTGCATGACGAGAGAGATATACAATAAAAATAATACATCCACAGAGGCAAAGATAAGCCACTACAAGGCAACGGTGAGGAATGCAGTATTATATGCTGCTGAGACGATGACACTAGGAAGAAATGGGGCAGAACAATTACAGAAAGAAGAGAGAAAAATACTGAGAAATGTACTAGGTCCCAAAAGAAGTGGAGAGAGGTGGATGCAAAGACCTAGGGAAGAATTTTACCGGAACATGAGAACAATATCCGGTAAAATCAGACTCAAAAGGGCAAGGTTTGCTGGACATGTAGTTAGGATGAATATGGACAGAATGACGAAGAGAGTGTGGGAAACAACAGGGAGGACAAGGGGAAAGACAGGAACCAAGTGGGTTGTTGAAATTCGGAAGGACTGGTTGGAATAGGGGATCAAGGTTGAAGGAAAGAAAAATTGGAGGAACAAATATACACCGACAAATATGCCGGAGATCAGTGACAGAGAAGAATTCAGGAAAAGATTAGAGTGTCACCAGTGGAGCCGACAGGAGAAACGGAAACTGAAGATCTCGGAAGAAGAGCGGGAGAGAAGAAGAGAAAGAATGAAGAGGTTCTGGGAAAAGAAGAGGAAAATGCAGTCCACGAAGGAGTTACTCCTGGTCCTACAGAGGCCGTAACGCAAGAAGAAGAAGAAGAAGAAGAAGAAGAAGAAGAAGAAGAAGGTGCAGGATTTTCTGCACAAACTGACCTCTCGATTGTCCCATAAATGTTCAATGGGATTCATGTCAGGCGATACGGGTGGCTAAATCATTCGCTCGAATTGTCCAGAATGTTCTTCAAACCAATCGCGATTAATCGTGGCCAGGTGACATGGCGCACTGTCACCCATAAATATTCCGTCGTCGTTTGGGAACATAAAAGTCCATGAATGGCTGCAAATGGTTTCCAAGTGCCCGATCATAACCATTTCCAGTCAATGATCGGTTCAGTTAGACCAGAGGACCCTGCCGATTCCTTGTAAACAAAGCACACACTATTATGGAGTCACCAGAAGATTGCACAGTGCCTTGTTGACAACTTGGGTCCATGGATTCGTGGGGTCTACGGCGCGCTCGAACCCTACCATCAACTCTTACCAATTGAAATCGAGACACATCTGACCAGGTCACGATTTTCCAATCGTTTAGCGTCCAAACGATATATTCATGAGCCCAGGAGAGGCGCTGCAGGCGAAGTCGTGTGCTGTTAGCAAAGGCACTCGCTTCGATCGTCTGCTAGTATAACCCATTAACGCCAAACGTCGCCGCACTGTCCTGACAGATATGTTTTGTTGTACGTCTCACATTGATTTCTGCGGTTATTTCACGCAGTGATGCTTGGCTGTTAGCATTGACAACTCTACGCATATGGCGCTGATTTTGGTCGCTAAGTGAAGTCCATCGGCTACTGTGTTGTTTGATATTCTCGTCACAGTCTTAACACTGTGGATATCGGAATATCGATTTCTGTAACTATTTCCGAAATGGAATGTCACATGCGTCTATCTCCAACTACCATTCCGCGTTCAAAGTCTGCGAATTCCCGTCCTGCGACCATAATTACATCGAAAGCCTTTTCATATGATTCATCGGGGTACAAATGACAGCTTCGTCCATGTACTGCCTTTTTATATCACATGTATGCTGTACTACCGCCATCGGCATATGTGCATAGCTGTATCCCATGATTTTTGTCACCTTAGTGTATACTGATGACCGTGAATAAACACTTGCATTTTTGTAACCTAATAAACCAGAAAAATATTACGTCATTCATAAATTAATTCATATCATCGACATTGATACGTGGTAGAATTTTTGAACGTATACTGCGTTCCAACATCATGCAATATCTCAAAGAAACCGATCTATTGACTCAAAATCACCTCGGGTTCAGAAAGTATCGTTCTTGTAAAACACAACTGTATCTTTATTGAATGAAGTAATGAGTGTTATCGTCAGATTTCTAGCTGATTCCATATTTCTACCTTTCCGGAAGGCTTTTGACACAGTTCCTAATCAAATCGCGTGCCTGTGGAGTATCGTCTGAGTTGTGCGACTGAATTCGAGATTTCATGTTAGAAAGCTTACAGTTCGCAGTAATTGATGGGAAATCAACTACTAAAGACGAAGTGACATCTGAGCCTCCCCGAGGAAGTGTTGTAGGCCCTCTGCTGCTCTTAATCTGTGTAAACGAGCTGCTCTCGTACATTGTTTGCTGATGACGCGGTCGTTTACCGTCCGGAAAAGGCGCAGTGAGTTGGAAAGTAACTGCAAAAAGATTTATACAAGGTATTGCTGTTGTGCATGCGAACTGAGGAGCTACTCGACCGACTAGTAGCGGCTCCGGTCAAAGAAAAACATCAATAACGACCGGGAGTGCGGTGTGCTGACCACACGCCCCTCCTGTCCGCATCCTCAGCTGATGATGACACGGCGGTCGGATGGTCCCGATGGGCAACTTGTGGCCTGAAGACGGAGTGCCATTGCTGTTGTGCAAAAAGCAATGAAAACTGTGAGGTCCTCTACAGGAGAAGTAAAAAATTCCGTTAAATTTCGGTTACATTATAAGTGACACTAATTTAAAGGCGATAAATTCAGCTAAATATCTAAGAGCTATAATAGCGGTGGCCACAACGAGGTTCGCAGGCCGCATGCGCTTCTTGCTTCAGAATAGTGAGGCACTTGCATAAAGTATTAAAATATTGCAATTTTATCAAGTAAAAAAGTGATACACACTTCTACAATGAGGTGACTAAAGTCGTGGGATACCTCCCTACATCGTGACGGACCTCCTTTGCCCAGCGCAGTGCGGGAAGTCGACGTGGCATGGACTAAACAAGTCGTTGGAAGTCGGCTGCAGAAATATAGAACCTTGCGACCTGTATAGCGTCCATAATTATGAATGTGTTGCCAGTACAGGATTTTGTGCACGAACTGAATTCTGAATAACGCCCCATAAATCGGTGGGTAGCCAAATTATTCGCGCGAATTGTCCAGAATTTCTTGAAACAGTCGCGACAGTTGTGGGTCGGTGAGGTGCGTTGTTATCCATAAAAATTCCATCGTTGTTTGCGAACATGAAGTTCATGAATGGCTGTAAATGGTCTCCAAGTAGCCGAACATAAACATTTCCAGCCAAAGATCGGATACCAAGCGAGGTGGCGCAGTGGTTAGCACACTGGACGACTGATTGAGGTTTTCCGTGAGGCCGGCCGCTGTGGTCGAGCGGTTCTAGGTGCTTCAGTCCGGAACCACGCGGCTGCTACGGTCGCAGGTTCGAATCCTGCCTCGGGCATGGATGTGAGTGATGTCTTTAGGTTAGTAAGGTATAAGTAGTTCTAAGTCTAGGGGACTGACGACCTCAGATGTTAAGTCCCATAATGCTTAGAGCCATTTGAACCATTTTGTTTTCCGTGATTTCCCTAAATCGTTTCAGGCAAATGACAGGATGGTTCCTTTGAAAGGGCACGGCCGATTTCCTTCCCAATCCTTCCCTAATCCGAGCTTGTGCTCCGTCTCTAATGACCTCGTTGTCGGCGGGACGTTAAACCATAATCTCCTCCTCCAAAGATCGGTCCAATTGGACCAGAGCGCCCAGTCTATTCCATGGAAACAAAACCCACACCATTACGAAGCCACCACCAGCTTGCATAGTGCCTTGTTGACAACTTGGGGTCGTGTCCTCGTGGCGTCTGGGTCACACTCGAAATCTACCGTCAGCTCGTACCAACTGAAATCAGGACTCACTTGATTAGTCCACGACTTTTCCAATCGTTTAGGATCCAACTGACACAGTCACGAGTCCCGGAGAGGATCTGCAGGTGATGTCGTGCTGATACTAAGGCACTCGCGTCCATCATTTACTGCCAAACCACTGTCCTTTTATACCTTGTGCACGTGATACCACCGCCATCTGTATATGTGCATATCGCTATCAAAAATGGTCGAAATGGCTCTGAGCACTATGGTACTTAACATCTGAGGTCATCAGTCCCCCAGAACTTAGAATTACTTAAACCTAACTAACCTAAGGACATCACATACATCCATGCCCGAGGCAGGATTCGAACCTGCGACCGTAGCAGTTGCGCGGTTCTGGACTAAAGCGCCTAGAACCGCTCGGCCACTACGGCCGGCCGTATTGCTATCCCATGACTTGGCATCTCAATGAACACTACTGGCCATTAAAATTGCTACACCACGAAGCTGACGAGCTACAGACGCGAAATTTAACCGACAGGAAGAAGATGCTGTGATACAGACGCGAAATTTAACCGACAGGAAGAAGATGCTGTGATATGCAAATGATTAGCTTTTTCAGAGCATTCACACAAGGTTGGCGCCGGTGGCGACACCTACAACGTGCTGACATGAGGAAAGTTTCCAACCGATTTCTCATACACAAACAGCAGTTGACTGGCGTAGCAAGGTAAAACGTAGTTGTGATGCATCGTGTAAGAAGGAGAAATGCGTACCATCACGTTTCCGACTTTGATAAAGTTTGGATTGCCGTCTATCGCGATGGCGGTTTATCGTATCGCGACATTGCTTCTCGTGTTGGTAGAGATCCAATGACTGTTAGCAGAATATGGAATCGGTGGGTTCAGCAGGGTAAAACGAAACGCCGCGCTGGATCCCAACGGCGTCGTATCACTAGCAGTCGAGACGACAGGCATCTTATCCACATGGCTGTAACGGATCGTGCAGCCACGTCTCGATCCCTGAGTCAACAGATGGGGACGTTTGCAAGACAACAACCATCTGCACAAACAGTTCGACGACGTTTGCAGCAGCATGGACTATCAGCTCAGAAACCATGGCTGCGGTTACCCTTGATGCTGCATCAAAGATTCAACGACGAACCTGGGTGCACGAATAGCAGAACGTCATTTTTTCGGATGAATCCAGGTTCTATTTACAGCATCATGATGGTTGGATCTGTGTCTGGCGACATCGCGGTGAACGCACATTGGAAGCGTGTATTCGTCATCGCCATACTGGCGTATCACCCGGCGTGCCCGGGGTGCCATTGGCTACACGTCTCGGTCACCTCTCGTTCGCATTGACGGCACTTTGAACAGTGGACGTTACATTTCAGATGTGTTATGACCCGTGGCTCTATCCTTCATTCGATCTCAGCGAAACCCTACACTGCAGCAGGATAATGCACGACCGCATGTTGCAGGTCCTGTACGGGCCTTTCTGGATCCAGAAAATGTTCGACTGCTGCCCTGGCCAGCACATTCTCCAGATCTCTCACCAACTGAAAACGTCGGGTCAGTGGTGGCCGAGCAACTGGCTCTTCTCAATACGCCAGTCATTACTCCTGATGAACTGTGGTATCGTGTTGAAGCTGCATGGGCAGCTGTCCCTGTACACGCCATCCAAGCTCTGTTTGACTCATTCCCCAAGCGTATCAAGGCCGTTATTACTGTAAGAGGTGGTTGTTCTGGGTACTGATTTCTCAGGATCTTGTTGTTGTTGTTGTTGTTGTTGTGGTCTTCAGTCCTGAGACTGGTTTGATGCAGCTCTCCATGCTACTCTATCCTGTGCAAGCTTCTTCATCTCCCAGTACCTACTGCAACCTACATCCTTCTGAATCTGCTTGGTGTATTCATCTCTTGGTCTCCTTCTACGATTTTTACCCTCTACGCCGCCCTCCAATACTAAATTGGTGATCCCTTGATGCCTCAGAATATGTCCTCCCAATCGATCCCTTCTTCTAGTCAAGTTGTGCCACAAACTTCTCTTCTCCCCACTCCTATTCAACACCTCCTCATTAGTTATGTGATCTACCCATCTAATCTTCAGCATTCTTCTGTAGCACCACATTTCGAAAGCTTCTATTCTCTTCTTGTCTAAACTATTTATCGTCCATGTTTCACTTCCATACATGGCTACACTCCATACAAATACTTTCAGAAACGACTTCCTGACACTTAAATCTATACTCGATGTTAACAAATTTCTCTTCTTCAGAAACGCCTACCTTCCCATTGCCAGTATACATTTTATATCCTCTCTACTTCGACCATCATCAGTTATTTTGCTCCCCAAATACCAAAACTTCTTTACTACTTTAAGTGTCTCATTTCCTAATGTAATACCCTCAGCATCACCCGACTTAATACGACTACATTCCATTATCCTCGTTTTGCTTTTGTTGATGTTCATCTTATATCCTCCTTTCAAGACACTATCCGTTCCGTTCGACTGCTCTTCCAACTCCTTTGCTGTCTCTGACAAAATTACAATGTCATCGGCGAACCTCAAAGTTTTTATGTCTTCTCCATGGATTTTAATACCTACTCCGAATTTTTCTTTTGTTTCCTTCACTGCTTGCTCAATATACAGATTGAATAACATCGGAAAGAGGCTACAACCCTGTCTCACTCCCTTCCCAACCACTGCTTCCCTTTCATGCCCCTCAACTCTTGTAACTGCCATTTGGTTTCTATACAAATTGTAAATAGCCTTTCGCTCCCTGTATTTTACCCCTGCCACCTTCAGAATTTTAAAGAGAGTATTCCAGTCAACATTGTCAAAAGCTTTCTCCAAGTCTACAAATGCTAGAAACGTAGGTTTGCCTTTCCTTAATCTAGCTTCTAAGACAAGTCGTAGGGTCAGTATTGCCTCACGTGTTCCAACTTTTCTATGGAATCCAAACTGATCTTCCCCGAGGTCGGCCTCTACTAGTTTTTCCATTCGTCTGTAAAGAATTCGCGTAAGTATTTTGCAGCCGTGACTTATTAAACTGATAGTTCGGTAATTTTCACACCTGTCAACACCTGCTTTCTTTGTGATTGGAATTATTATATTCTTCTTGAAGTCTGAGGGTATTTCACCTGTCTCATATATCTTGCTCACCAGATGGTAGAGTTTTGTCAGAACTGGCTCTCCCAAGGCCGTCAGTAGTTCTAATGGAATGTTGTCTACTCCCGGGGCCTTGTTTCGACTCAGGTCTTTCAGTGTTCTGTCAAACTCTTCACACAGTATCGTATCTCCCATTTCATCTTCATCTACATCCTCTTCCATTTCCATAATATTGTCCTCAAGTTCATCGCCCTTGTATAGACCCTCTATATTCTCCTTCCACCTTTCTGCTTTCCCTTCTTTGCTTAGAACTGGGTTTCCATCTGAGCTCTTGATATTCATACAAGTGGCTCTCTTTTCTCCAAAGGTCTCTTTAATTTTCCTGTATACATTATCTATCTTACCACTAGTGATATACGCCTCTACATCCTTACATTTATCCTCTAGTCATCCCTGCTTAGCCATTTTGCACTTCCTGTCGATCTCATTTTGAAACGTTTGTATTCCTTTTTGCCTGCTTCATTTACTGCATTTTCATATTTTCTCCTTTCATCAATTAAATTCAATATTTCTTCTGTTACCCATGGATTTCCAGCGGCCCTCGTCTTTTTGCCTACTTGATCCTCTGCTGCCTTCACTACTTCATCCCTCAAAGCTACCCATTCTTCTTCTACTGTATTTCTTTCCCCCATTCCTGCCATTTGTTCCCTTACGCTCTCCCTGAAACTCCGTAAAACCTCTGGTTTAATCAGTTTATCCAGGTCCCATCTCCTTAAATTCCCACCTTTTTGCAGCTTCTTCAGTTTTAATCTACAGTTCATAACCAATAGATTGTGGTCAGAGTCCACATCTGCCCCTGGAAATGTCTTACAATTTAAAACTTGGTTCCTAAATATCTGTCTTACCATTATCCAATGTAACTGATACCTTCTAGTATCTCCAGGCTTCTTCCATGTATACAACATTCTTTTATGATTCTTGAACCAAGTGATAGCTATGATTAAGTTGTGCTCTGTGCAAAATTCTACCAGGCGGCTTCCTCTTTCATTTCTTAGCCCCAATCCATATTCACCTACTACGTTTCCTTCTCTCCCTTTTCCTACTACCGAATTCCAGTCACTCATGACTATTAAATTTTCGTCTCCCTTCACTATCTGAATAACCTCTTTTATTTCGTCATACATTTCTTCAATTTCTTCGTCATCTGCAGAGCTAGTTGGCATATAAACTTGTACTACTGTAGTAGGCGTGGGCTTCGTGTGTATCTTGGCCACAATAATGCGTTCACTATGCTGTTTGTAGTAGCTTACCCGCACTCCTATTTTTTTATTCATTATTAAACCTACTCCTGCATTACCCCTATTTAACTTTGTATTTATAACCCTGTATTCGCCTGACCAAAAGTCCTTCTGCCATCGAACTTCACTAATTTCCACTATATCTAACTTTAACCTATTCATTTCCCTTTTTAAATTTTCCAACCTACCTGCCCGATTAAGGGATCTGACATTCCACGCTCCCATCCGTAGAACGCCAGTTTTCTTTCTCCTGATAACGACATCCTCCCGAGTAGTCCCTGCCCGGAGGTCCGAAAGGGGGACTATTTTATCTCCGGAATATTTTACCCAAGAGGACGCCATCATCATTAACCATACAGTAAAGCTGCATACCCTCGGGAAAAATTGCGGCTGTAGTTTCCCCTTGCTTTCAACCGTTCGCAGTACCAGCACTGCGAGGCTATTTTGGTTAGTGTTACAAGGACAGATTAGTCAATCATCCAGACTGTTGCCCCTGCAACTACTGAAAAGGCTGCCCCTTTTCAGGAACCAAGCGTTTGTCTGGCCTCTCAACAGATACCCCACCGTTGTGGTTGCACCTAAGGTACGGCTATCTGTATCGCTGAGGCACGGAAGCCTCCCCACCAACGACAAGGTCCACGGTTTATGGGGGATCTATGCACCCAAATTGCGGGCAAATGTAATGACATGTCAGTTCTAGTATAATATATTTGTCCAATGAATAGCCGTTTATCATCTGCATTTCGTCTTGGTGTAGTAATTTTAATGGCCAGCTGGACGCGCCGCGCCGCGTACAAACGCACGATTCTCAGTGCAGCGCTGAACGGCGCATAGCAGCACAAAGATAGAGCAGAGTGTTCGTAGCAACGCAGGAATGTTCCAGTGTGCGCGTGTGGGTGTCATTAAAAATGGAAAACAAGAAACGTCGTCCTTCTAGCGCCGCACACGAATGAACCATTTCCTTTGATGCACTGACACTGTGCGGAACTGACTCATTGCTGCCCAGAGAGGCGCGCTTTGCAGCACACACCTGACGCGCCGCGCAGCACCGCGCTGTAAACCCCGTCTGTTGGTTTGGCGCAGCACGGAGCGGCCGCTGTTGACGCGGCCTTTACAAAAGGAACTCCTCCCACGAACTCACAAACTATCAACCTTTGACAATGCCCGCCGCGCCGCGCACATATGTAGGAGCGCCGTCTCGAGGTGTGGCAGTCAGTAGCCGGTCACATTGCAACTACACTACTGGCCATTAAAATTGCTACACCACGAAGTTGACGTGCTACAGACGCGAAATTTAACCGACAGGAAGAAGATGCTGTGATATGCAAATGATTAGCTTTTTCAGAGCATTCACACAAGGTTGGCGCCGGTGGCGACACCTACAACGTGCTGACATGAGGAAAGTTTCCAACCGATTTCTCATACACAAACAGCAGTTGACCGGCGTTGCCTGGTGAAACGTTGTTGTGGTGCCTCGTGTAAGGAGGAGAAATGCGTACCATCACGTTTCCGACTTTGATAAAGGTCTGATTGTAGCCTATCGCGATTGCGGTTTATCGTATCGCGACATTGCTGCTCGCGTTGGTCGAGATCCAATGACTGTTAACAGAATATGGAATCGGTGGGTTCAGGATACGGAACGCCGTGCTGGATCCCAGTGGCGTCGTATCACTAGCACTCGAGATGACAGGCATCTTATCCGCATGGCCGTAACGGATCGTGCAGCCACGTCTCGATCCCTGAGTCAACAGATGGGGACGTTTGCAAGACAAAAACTGTTGTGGTTGGCAGGAGAGCCAACACCGTGTTACTAGAGGAAGCCGAAAGGCACGCGTTTCAGCTCACGCAGGCTGGCGTGAGGTCTGGAACAGGACAAGGAAACTAGAATTTAGAAAAAACGGACGTAGCTGGTGGAATACTTAACTTTAATTTGCCCGCATCTCGTGGTCGTGCGGTAGCGTTCTCGCTTCCCATGCCCGGGTTCCCGGGTTCGATTCCCGGCGGGGTCAGGGATTTTCTCTGCCTCGTGATGGCTGGGTGTTGTGTGCTGTCCTTAGGTTATTTAGGTTTAAGTAATTCTAAGTTCTAGGGGACTGATGACCATAGATGTTAAGTCCCATAGTGCTCAGAGCCATTTGAACCATTTTTTAACTTTAATTCATTAATGGTGAACGTCGCTCTTGACGGTACATGATTCACAGTATCAATAGTAACTGCTAATGGTGCCTTGCTAGGTCGTAGCAAATGACGTAGCTGAAGGCTGTGCTAACTATTGTCTCGGCAAATGAGAGTGTATTTTGTCAGTGAACCATCGCTAGCAAAGTCGGTTGTACAACTGGGGCGAGTGCTAGGAAGTCTCTCTAGACCTACCGTGTGGCGGCGCTCGGTCTGCAATCACTGATAGTGGCGACACGCGGGTCCGACGTATACTAAGGGACCGCGGCCGATTTAAAGGCTACCACCTAGCAAGTGTGGTGTCTGGCGGTGACAACACAACAATCATCTTCACGAACAGTTCGACGACGTTTGCAGCAGCATTGACTATCAGCTCGGAGACCATGGCTGCGGTTACCCTTGACGCTTCATCACAGACAGGAGCGCCTGCGATGGTTTACTCAACGACGAACCTGGGTGCACGAATGGCAAAAACGTCATTTTTTCGGATGAATCCAGGTTCTGTTTACAGCATCATGATGGTGGCATCCGTGTTTGGCGACATCGCGGAGAACCCACATTAGAACCGTGTATTCGTCATCGCCATACTGGCGTATCCCGGCATGATGGTATGGGGTGCCACTGGTTACACGTCTCGGTCACCTCTTGTTCGCATTGACGGCACTTTGAACAGTGGACGTTACATTTCAGATGTGTTACGACCCGTGGCTCTACCCTTCATTTGATCCCTGCGGAACCCTATATTTCAGCAGGATAATGCACGACCACATGTTGCAGGTCCTGTACGGGCCTTTCTGGATACAGAAAATGTTCGACTGCTGCCCTGGCTAACACATTCTCCAGCTCTCACCAATTGAAAACGTCTGGTCAACGGTGGCCGAGCAATGCGCCAGTCACTACTCTTGATGAACTGTGGTATCGTGTTGAAGCTGCATGGCTAACAGTTACAATGTTATCTAAGGATCATAAGAAAAGGAGAGAAAGTTTAATCAAGAGTGGGTGTGGTAATTCCTTGTTATAGAGAGGAACGGTACACCAATGTGTCTTTTGTATTGTCACAGTACAAGGCTAGTAATCACAAACGCTGTCATTACACTAATCACAGTGGTTTCAGCAAATACTTTTTCTCTTCGTTCTCAGTTCAGGAAAGCTGATGGTCGTCATTAAAGGAAAAATTTGAAGGGCAGAAGAGGGTTATACCCTGTTTACCAGGGAAGCAAATTTAACAACCGACGCTGGCTTAGTTTTGGCTTTTAATATAGCAAAATCAAAAAAGCCATACACAAGGGGCAGTGTGTACAGGTCATTACTGCACAAGTTGTTTCTATTTCAGACCCCGAAAATAAGAAACTAAAAAAACTGGTTAACCAAATGCCCGCTTCTAGACATACAATAGAGAGGCGAGTTTCTGTTATTAGTGATGAAAATGTAAGTAAATCACAAAAAAATATAAGTGACTGCTTAGCAATGAGTCTGACTTTGGATGAGTCTACAGATATCCAAGATAAACCGCTACTGCCGGCCGAAGTGGCCGCGCGGTTCTGGCGCTGCAGTCTGGAACCGCGAGACCGCTACGGTCGCAGGTTCGAATCCTGCCTCGGGCATGGATGTGTGTGATGTCCTTAGGTTAGTTAGGTTTAACTAGTTCTAAGTTCTAGGGGACTAATGACCTCAGCAGTTGAGTCCCATAGTGCTCAGAGCCATTTGAACCATAAACCGCTACTTGCAATATTTATGAAATACGTATCAAATAACTTGGAGGCGGTGTAAGAGCTGTTAGACTTTCCTTGTTCATTGAAGGATATTACGCGAGGTTGTGGCATGAAAGGAGCCCTGGATGGTGTTTCAGTGAAAGATTGTCAGTATTTCTACCGAAGGTGCACCGACTATGAAAGGTAAAAAGTAAGGTTCAAAATTGTTCAAATGGCTCTGAGCACTATGGGACTTAACATCTGAGGTCCTCAGTCCCTAGAACTTAGAACTACTTAAACCTAACTAACCTAAGGACATCACACACATCCACGCCCGAGGCAGGATTCGAACCTGCGATAAAAACTAAGGCCTTGTGGGACTTTTAAATACTGTCACTTCATACACTGACTTCTTATCTGTCCACTGTATTATTCATAGAGAACATTTAACATCTAAATATTTTATATATCCACACGTTATGCAGGTGGTGCTAAAAATTGTCAGCTACATTCGCTCATATGCCAAATCATACCGACAGTTCAAATCCTTCAGAGAAGAAATCACCAGTGACGACCTTCCTGATGATGTGTCTTCATATTGTTTAGTGAGATGGCTACCAGTAGGCAATGTTCTACGCTGATTTTTCTAATTACTGAATCCAGTCAAGCAATTTCTGCAAGGAAAAGGAAAATCTTTCCTTGAGCTCGACGAGCCGCTGTGGTTGTTAGGCATGGCCTTTTTTAACGATATTGTTCAGCATTTATAAACACTAAACACATAATTATAAGCAAGAGATAAAATTATTTCTGGTTTAGAGCAGTCTGTGTTCAGCTTTCATACCAAATAAAGACTCTTTCGGAAAGACCTTGAGACTAAAACATATGTCCATTTCATACGCTTGAAGAAAATTGCTGAAAGCCTTCCTTTAGTTCAGGTGAAAATAAAAAATTATTTAAGTAGAATGTCTGCCCTTGCTGAAGAAATAAATGTCATATTTAATGATTTGAGGGCACTAAAACCTTCATTTTCATTCACGGAAAGTCCTTTCCTTCTTGATGCTTCGTAAGATTATTAAGGATACAGCAGCTGTGCAGTTCGAGCTACTGGAACTTCAGGAGGACTATACTCAACACTCAAGTTTATCACATCTAAATATCGATCTGTTCTGTCTGATGAACATTTCAAATAAAATGGTTCAAATGGCTCTAAGCACCGTGGGACTTAACATCTGACGTCATCAGTCCCCTATACTTAGAAACTACTTAAACCTAACTAACTTAAGGACATATCACACATCCATTCCCGAGGCAGGATTAGAACCTGCGAGCGGTGCAGCAGCGCGGTTCCGGACTGAAGCGCCTAGAACCGCTCGGCCACAGCGGCCGGCTGATGAACATTTAAGTGAACTTGTGCAAACTGTGCTCACCAATTATCAACCAGATTTAAAACAGTTCACAACAAAAGTAAACACTCCAAAAAGCATATCACATATGTAGCTTTTAGATTCTTGTTGTGAAACAAAATAGTTCAATAATGCTATTTTTAAAATAGTGTTTCTTCATTGATGTTAATTATTAAGCCCTAAAAAATGCAGATTGCTTCGAAACAGCACCATAAGTTTGCGACTCCCGAAGTTAAGGTTAATGGCCACCCCTGGGCTGTAATTTTTAAGATTTCTCCTTGTGTTCACGAACCAGTCTGCGACGTTACCTAATGGATTTTCTGTGAGTAATTCCTCTCTAAACAGCGTCACACTGGACCAAACCAATTGCGACTTTACCTGCTGATGCACGCACCTTAGGTGATTGGGCTATGCACAGCTCTTTTTAAGAGGAATAGCTCGATGTAGTCATAGGGTCGAGAGGCGAACGTCTGCTTTCATGCCCAGTGGCTAATTTGCTGCAAGTAATAATCTGTAACTATGATACTGCAGTCTGATAGTCTATGCATTGGCTGGAATTGCGAATTAATAAAATACATAGATACATAAAATAAAAGATAAATGAATAATTTAATAAAATTGGTGCTATTCTAAGGTCTGTAATTGACGTAGACGATAGAGAATTATGCTGAATAATGTATAGTCAAGAATGTGCATTTCAAATAAACGGAAAGTCATCCTATGATTTCCAATTACAATACACATAGAAATAACCTTATCAAATGCCGCAAAGTTACGTTGAGAGCATTAAGAGAATGGTAGCAGAACCCTCAAGCTAAATAGTAATCCAAGACGCGCGGAAACTTAAGTCCATTTCGTGATCACAATACACGAAATATTCACCAACTCAAAATAGTTTAGAGTTCAACACAAGCGGGATAACGAGTTGAAACTCATGGTCCGTCTATGCTCAACACCGTAATGTAATCGGAAAAAGTTGGAATATCGTAGCAGCCATTCACCGCACAGAATCAGTCACCTACACGACTGAATAACTCACATCACATTTGGGAGATCTGCCTATTTCCAGAACTCGACATAAAGTGTCTCAGAGTTAAAGTCTCATAGTACCCATCCACCACCCAGAATCAATCACCCATACGACCATATCACACACGTAACCATAGGCAGGTCTGCACTCTCCCAGAACAAAAATAAAAGTGTCCTCCTTCTTCGAGATCTAACGTAAGAGTGCCACGAACCTTTCCCGTCAGTGCACCGCTCGAAAAGTGTCCATCTCCACTTGACTCCAGTGATAATCCTTCACTGCCTGCTTTTCCATTGGCTTAAGGCCATCAGCAGCAAAAATATATCGTTCTTACGTACTACAGACATGATTTGACTCAACATGAAAACTTCCTGCACTGTACTAATAAATTGTTGTTCTGGTCTTCAGTCCATAGACTGGTTTGATGCAGCTCTCCATGGACTCTATCCTGTGCAAGCCGCTTCATCTCTGAGTAACTACTACAACCTACATCCTTCTGAATCTGCTTCTATTCATCTCTTGGTCTCCCTCGACGATTTTTACCCCCCCCCCCACGCTTCCCTCCAGTACTAAATTGGTGATCCCTTGATGCCTCAAAATGTGTACTACCAACTGATCCCTTGTTCTAGTCAGGTTGTATCACAAATTTCCAGTTCTATTCAGTACCTCCTAATTAGTTACGTGATCTATCCTTCTAATCTTCAGCATTCTTCTGTAACACTGCATCTCAAAAGCTTCCATTCTCTTCTTGTCTAAACTGTTTACTGTCCATGTTTCACATCCATAAATGGCTACACTCCAAACAAACACTTTCAGAAAGGACTTCCCGACACTTAAATCTATACTCGATGTTAACAAATTTCACTTCTTGCCATTGCCAATCTACATTTTATATCCTCTCTCCTTCGATCATCATCAGTTATTTTGCTTCCCAAGAAGCAAAACTCATCTAGTACTTTAAGTGTCTCCTTTCATAATCTAATTCTATCAGCATCACTTGATTTAATTCGACTGCATTCCATTATCCTTGTTTTGCTTTTGTTGATGTTCATCTTATATCCTCGTTCCAAGACACTGTCCATTGCGTTCAACTGCTCTTCCAAGTTCTTTGCTGTCTCTGACGGAATTACAATGTCATCGGCAATCCTCAAAGTTTTTATTTCTTCTCCCTGGACTTTCATTCCTATTCCAAATTTTTCTTTTGTTTCCCTTACTGCTTGCTCAATATACAGATTGAATAACATCAGGGACAGGCCACAAACCTGTCTCACTCCCATCTCAGCCACTGCTTCCCTTATGTGCCCCTCGACTCTTATTAACTGCCATCTGATTTCTGTACGAATTGCAGATAGCCTTTCTCTCCCTGTATTTTAGCCCTGCCACCTTTAGAATTTGAAAGAGAGTATTCCAGGCAACATTGTCAAATGTTGTGAAATGCTATGAACGTACGTTTATCTTTCCTTAACCTATCTTCTATGAGAAGTCGTAGAGTCAGTATTGCCTCGCGTGCTCCTACATTTCTGCGGAATCCAAACTGATCTTCCCCGAGGTCGACTTCTATCATGTTTCCCCATTCTTCTGTAAAGGATTCGTGTTAGTATTTTGCAACCGTGACTTGTTAAACTGATAGTTCGGTTATTTTCACACCTGTCAGCATCTGCTCTCTTTGGAATTGGTATTATTATATCCTTCTTGAAATCTGAGGGTATTTCGCCTGTCTCATACATATTGCTCAACAAATGGAAGAGTTTTGCCATGGCAGGCTCTCCCAAGGTTATCAGTAGCTCTAAGGGAATGTTGTCTACTCCCGGGACCTTGTTTCGACTGAAGTCTTCCAGTGCTTTGTCAAATTCTTCTCGCAGTATCATATCTCCCTTCTCAGCTTCATCTACATCCTCTTCCATTAACATTATGTTGCCCTAAAGTACGTCTCCCTCGTACAGACCCTCTATATACCACTTCCACCTTTCTGCTTTCCCTTCTTTGGTTAGGACTGGTTTTCTGTCTGAGCTCTTGATACTCTTTTATTCAAAGGTCTCTCTTATTTTCCTGTAGGCAGCATCTATCTTACCCCTAGTGACATATGCCTCTACATCCTTGCATCTGTCCTCTAGCCATTCCTGCTTAGCCATTTTGCGCTTCCTGTCGATCTCATTTTTTAGACGTTCGTATTCCCTTTTACCTGCCTCATTTATTGCGTTTTTATATTTTCTTCTTTCATCTATTAAATTCAGTATCTCTTGTGTCACCCAAGGATCTCTACTAGCCCTCATTTTTTTACCTACTTGGTCCTCTGCTGCCTTCACTATTTCGCCTCTCAAAGCTACCCATTCCGCTTCTACTGTATTCCTTGTTCCTGTTCCTGTCAGTCGTTCCCTAATGCTCCCTCTGAAACTCTTAACAACCTCTGGTTCTTTCAGTTTATCCAGGTCCCTTCTCCTTTTTGCAGTTTCTTCAAGTTTAATCTGTAGTTCATAACCGCTAAATTGTGGTCAGATTCCACATCTGCCCATGGAAATGTCTCACAATTTAAAATCTGGTTCCTAAATCTCTGTCTTAGCATTATATAATCAATCTAAAAGATTCCCGTGTCTCCATATCTCTTCCACGTATACAACCTTCTTTCATGATTCTCAAACCAAGTGTGAGCTGTGATTAAATTGTGCTCTGTGCAAAATTCTAACAGACGGCTTCCTCTTTCGTTCATTTCCTCCAGTCCATTTTCACCTACTACCAGTACTTTTCCCTCTCTTCCTTTTACTACTTTCTAATTCCAGTCCCCTTGACCACCTGAATAATTTCTGTTATCTCATCATACGTTTCCTCCGTCTCCTCCTCATCTGCGGAGCTAGTATGGGTCTCATACATTTGACCACTATTCTAACATTGGATACCCAAGTGAACTGTAAGCAGTCTCCTTTGTAGAGTGACGAAGTCTGGTACCTGCCTTTCCCACGAGCTAACCCGTGGGATCATTCCATTTCGTACTCCTACAAATTGATAAACCGAGCTGTTACGTTAACCACCATAATCTACACAAGATCTTCTCGAGGCCATAATATCCTGAAGATGATGAAGGTTTTACAATTACAGAACTACATGACATCATCCTATTCTCGCTTCTGTGTTATATTGTCGAACCAGTATACATTGAGAAGTCATGGGGAAGCGATATGCGCGCGCGCGCGCGCACACACACACACACACACACACACACACACACACACACACACACAGATGGCGGTCGTATAGCCTGCGCAAGATATAAAAGCCTAGTGCAATGGCGGAGCTGTTATTTGTACTCAGGTGATTCACGTGAAAAAGTTTCCAAAGTGATTATTACCGCACAACTGGAATTAACAGACTTTCAACGCGGAGCTAGACGAGTGGGACATTCCACTTCGGAAATCGTTCGGGAATTCAGTATTCTGCGGCGAACAGTGTCAAAAGTATGCCGAGAATACCAAATTTCAGGCATCACCTCTCATCATGGACATCGCAGTGGCCGATGGCCTTCACTTAACCACCAAGAGTAGCGGCATTTGTGTATAGTTGTCAGTACTCAAAGACAAGCAACACTGCATGAAATAACTTCAGAAATCAATGTGGGACGTACGACGAACGTATCCGCTAGGGGAGAGCAGCGAAATTTGGCGTTAATGGGCTATGAAGCGGACGACCGACGCGAGTGCCTTTGCTAACAGCTCGACATCGCCTACAGCGCCTCTCCTGGGTTCGTGACCATGTGTTTTCAAACGACTAGTCACTATGCCTGTCTCGACATGAGAAGCTGAGCGGCGCTTTCCAGTGCTCAAGAGAATTAAAACATTCCTACGAAACACCATGAAAGAAGAACGACTGCCTGCCTTAGGGATGCTATCCTGTGAAAAGTCATTCGTGTGTAAAACTGAAGATTCCAATTTGAGAGTAACAGATTTATTTGCCAACAAGAAGGAGCGATGGATGGATTTCCAATACCGTTCCTACTAATTACTGTGAAGCTGTCTTCCAAAGTCATGGAGCGTAAAAGTAACCGCACATACCCCGTGAGCAGTGAAGAATTGTGCTGTTGATATGTGTGCGCGCGTGCATTTGTGTGCGCGAGAGAGATTTTCGGAGTTAGCGTTACATTTTATATCTCACGCAGACATACGAAAAAGATAGCTAAAGCAAATGTGTGTGAAATCTCATGGGACTCAACTGCTAAGGTCATCAGTCCCTAAGCTTACACACTACTTACCTAAATTATCCTAAGGACAAACACACACACCCATGCCCGAGGGAGTTCTCGAACAGCCGCCGGGACCAGCCGCACAGCCCATGACTGCAGCGCCTGGACCGCTCGGCAATAGCTAAAGCAACCACCCTCTCTCTCTCTCTCTCTCTCTGTCTCTCTCTTCCCCCCCCCCTCTCTCTCTCTCTCTCTGTCTCTCTCTCTGTCTCCCTCTCTCTCTTATACAAGCGCTTGCTATCATGCTCTCCAGGAGTATATGAAACTCTTACTGTGCATAGGAAGGGCACTGCTGTGGTAAGTGTTTATTTCTGTTTCCCTATACGTTTCGTCTGATATAATATCTTATGAAACATACAACAAAATTCCGTAATATGTTCCATGCTACCAACTAAGTTTTTTTTGGCACCAGCAATGGAATACCTCAACGGCCGTCACTGTCTGAGAATCTGTTGACAAGAGAATGTGATTATTTCAAAAATTGTTAACAAACAGAAGCCAGTATGTTATTCTAAATGGCGATTATTCATCAGAAAAAAGTAACCTCTAGTATCCACCAAATAAACGCCATGGACTTTACTATTTTCAGTACACATATACAATCAATTTGAGTGGCCAACATGCTTAGATTGTTTCGCTTAAGTTTGTGTTTTATATTGAAAAGTATCATAACTGACAGAGCACTCAGAGCCACATAAAACAAACAAACAAGCACCGTCCGAACAGGCCTTGAAGGACCGATGGTACTGACTGGCCGACGTGTCATCCTCAGACGTCACGGGACGCGGATACAGAGGGGCATGTGGTCAGCACACCCCTTTTCCAGCTGTTGTCAATCTTCGTGTTCGGTGCCGCTACTTCTCACTCAAGCAGCTCCTCAATTGGCCCCACAAGGGCTGAGTGCACCCCACTTGCCAACAGCACTCGGCAGACCCGGACTGTGACCCGTCTAACTGCTAACCAAGCCCGACAGCGCTTAACTTCAGTGTCTGACGGGAACAGGTGATACCAATGCGGCAAGGCCGTTGGCAACCACATAAAATAAAAGATAGAAAAGTTCCTTTAAAACTGTCCTTTCTATACTGTAACATCGAAGTCAAGTGTAGAAAGGACGGCGGAAATGCATGGTTTATCGGTTGAACACAGGTAAAATGCAGCGCATTCGAACACAGGCTCCCTATGAGTGGCTTCTGCCACTATTCGTGGATATTTTTGAAAAGTTTGAGATCATCGTCAAGTTGGACCAATAGAAGAATTGACAGATTTCAAGGATGTGCTGTTTGAGTTGTAGCCGGTACATTCTGGCAGTGTAGGAGGCCAGGGGACATAGCGCCGTGGTTAAGATACATTCGGGAGAAGTGGAGTTCGAATTTCCGTCCAGCCTAACTTGTCAAAGGGACATATCGGGATGTTTTCCCTTACACGAAGACAACAGCCACTAATTGCCTTGTCCTATCTGAGCTTGTACTACGACTCTAATGACCTTCCCTTTAATACCAGTCCACTCTGATTTTTTAAAGAGTCAAACAACCATGTATAAAACAGCTTCATATTTCTGATTAATATAAAAATGGGTTATGTGTTACATATTTGACGTTAAACTTGGAAGCGAGAAAAGATTTAGAAAAGGTCTGAAAAATTCTTAAAGTTTCCTGCAAGTCGCTAAGTGGGCTACACTGAAGAGCCAAAGAAACTGGTACACCCGCCTAAAATCGTGTAGGGCCCCCGCGAGCACGATAAAGTACCGCAACAGAACGTGGCCTGGACTCGACTAATGTCTGAAGTAGTGCTGGACGGAACTGACACCATTAATCGTGCAGGGCTGTCCATAAATCCCTAAGAGTACGAGGGTTTGGATATCTCTTCTGAACAGCACGTTGCAAGGCATCCCAGATATGCTCAACAGTGTTCATGTCTGGGGAGTTTGGTGGCCAGCGGAAGTGTTTAAAATCAAAAGAGTGTTCCTGGAGCCACTCCGTCTCAATTCTGGACGTGTGGGGTGTCGAATTGTCCTGCTGGAACTGCCCAAGTCCGTCAGAATGCACAAGGGACATGAATGGATGCAGGTGATCAGACAGGATGCTTATGTATGTGTCACCTGTCAGAGTCGTATCTAGACGTATCAGGGGTCCATATCACTACAGCTGCACACGACCCCCACCCAATTACAGAGACTTCACCAGCTTGATCAGTCCCCTGCTGACATGCCCTGTAAAGTGATTTTGGTGAATATCGTATATCTCGTGTAAGGAAAGCGTGAGGCAGAGCTGAGTGGCTGCATATGCAAGATGATTTTTCCACCGTGTACAAACTCTAGGAATTGATCGATGAGAGGATACAGAAAAAAAGGTCTAATCAATTTATGTCCGGAAATGCATGGTTTCCATGCTAGAGACCATTTATTCAATCATACTTTGTTACAGGGATTGTGGTCTAATACGCAATGTACCATGCAGCCACTGTTACAGTATGCATGGTTTCCTCCTAGATGGTGGTACTGTTCCTCATAGGTCGTGCCCTAGCGCCCTCTCCTTCCATAGTAATTGGTAATGTTGTACCCGATTCCTCCTCTTGCTGACTCACCTTGTAGTGGAAGTAATACAGCGTTGTACACAATGGTTCCGTATTCGAGTCGAGAGCCTTACGACATGGTGTTTACTTACGGAAAGGCAAATGGCAACGGGTGGCGGGCAACAGGTTGTATCAGGAGACCTATCCCCGCCGACAACAACCACAGCATTGAACGTTTGCAACAATGTTTCGCCGTTCAGGAATCACGAAATTATGAAGCACGTACCCAAAATGTTCGGACACCACACTTGGAGGAGAATGTGATTAACCCTATGGAAGGCGGCCGCCGTGTTAGTACCACGCAGTTGGCCCGCCAGTACAGGGCAACCGACAGTTGATACAACCCTCATCAATTACAGCGTGTGCAGGGCTTACTAGCGACAGACTTCCCACATCGGGAACAGCTTTGTCGCTGGTTTCTGCGCCAGACTACAACGATTCCGGGATTTGTGTCATCCATGTTATTCGCAGATGAGGCTACCTTTACGCTGAGTGGTATCTTCATTTTTCTTAACAGTCATCTACGGGATAGTATGCAGAAGCCCCATGGTATGGTGACAGCGAATCATCAGCGTCGATGCAGCTGGAATGTATGGGCCGGGATAATTGGCGAACGTATATTGGGACCAGTCTTCCATCCACGTCGCCTAACAGGGCGGAGCTGTCGGCGCTTCTTGCGGGTGACTTTGGCTCTCCTGCTGGAAGAAGTGCCATTGATGATTAGAAGGGTTATGTGGCTGCTACATGTTGGCGCTCCAGCCCTACTTCGTCGTTAGCGTCCGGACGCATCTCAGTCGTTTCTTTCCTGGCCGATGGATCCGACGAGGGGGTCCAGTTGCATGGCCTGCTCGTTCACCAGACCTCAAAACGAGAAATTTCTGGTTATGGGGCCATCTCAACAGCATCCTGTATGCAAAACCCATTCCAGATGTGAAGACACTGGAGCAGCGTATTCATGCTGCGTTTGACACTGTTCGGATGCAGCCTGGCCGATGTGAACGTGTGATACAGAATATGCTACGGCGCGTACACGCTTGCGTTGAGGCACATGGAAACCATTTGCAACACATAATGTAAATGTCCCCCCCCCCCCCCCCCCAAGAACCATGGACCTTGCCGTTGGTGGGGAGGCTTGCGTGCCTCAACGATACAGATAGCCGTACCGTAGGTGCAACCACAACAGAGGGGTATTGTTGAGAGGCCAGACAAACGTGTGGCTCCTGAAGAGGGGCAGCGGCCTTTTCAGTAGTTGCAGGGGCAGCGGTCTGGATGATTGGCTGATCTGGTCCTTTAACATCAGCGAAAACAGCGTTGCTGTACTGGTACTGCGAATTGCTGAAAGCAAGGGGAAACTACAGCCGTATTTTTTCCCGAGGGCATGCAGCTTTACTGTATGGTTAATGACGATGGCGTCCTCTTGGATAAAATATTCCGGAGGTAAAATAGTCCCCCATTCGGATTTCCGGAAAGGGACTACTCAGGAGGACGTCGTTATCAGGAGAAAGAAAACTGGCGTTCTACGGGTCAGAGCGTGGCATGTCAGATCCCTTAATCGGGCAGGTAGGTTAGAAAATTTAAAAAGGGAAATGGATAGGTTAAAGTTAGATATAGTGGAAATTAGTGAAGTTCGGTGGCAGGAGGAACAAGACTTCTGGTCAGGTGAATACAAGATTATAAATACAAAATCAAATAGGGGTAATGCAGGAGTAGGTTTAATAATGAATAAAAAATAGGAATGCGGGTAAGCTACTATAAACAGCATAGTGAACGCATTATTGTGGCCAAGATAGATACGAAACCCACGCCTACCACTGTAGCACAAGTTTATATGCCGACTAGCTCCGCAGATGATGAAGAAATTGATTAAATGTATGATGAGATAAAATAAATTATTCAGATAGTGAAGGGAGACGAAAATTTAATAATGATGGGTGACTAGAATTCTAGAATTCCATAGTAGGAAAAGGAAGAGAAGGAAACGTAGTAGGTGAATATGGATTGGGGGTGAGGAATGAAAGAGGAAGCTGCCTGGTAGAATTTTGCACAGAGCATAACTTAATCATAGCTAACACTTGGTCCAAGAATCATAAAAGAAGGTAGTATACATAGAAGAAGCCTGGAGATACTGACAGGTTTCAAGCAGGTTATATAATGGTCAGACAGGGATTTAGGAACCAAGTTTTAAATTGTAAGACATTTCCAGGGGCAGATGTGGACTCTGACCACAATCTATTGGTTATGAACTGTAGATTAAAACTAAAGAAACTGCAAAAAGGTGGAAATTTGAGATGATGGGACCTGGATAAACCGACAGAGCCAGAGGTTGTAGAGAGTTTCAGGGAGAGCTTTAGGGAACGATGGACAAGAATGGTGGTAAGAAATGCAGTAGAAGAAGAATGGGTAGTTTTGAGAGATCAAATAGTGAAGGTAGCAGAGGATGAAGTAGGTAAAAAGACGAGGGCTAATATAAATCCTTGGGTAACAGAAGAGATACTGAATTTAATTGATGAAAGGAGAAAATACAAAAATGCAGTAAATGAAGCAGGCAAAAAGTAATACAAACGTCTCAAAAATGAGATCGACAGGAAGTGCAAAATAGCTAAGCAGCGATGGCTAGAGGACAAATGTAAGGACGTAGAGGAGTATATCACTAGGGGTAAGATAGATACTGCCTACAGGAAAACTAAAGAGACCTTTGGAGAAATGAGAACCACTTGCATGAATATCAAGAGCTCAGATGGAAACCCAGTTCTAAGCAAAGAATGGAAAGCAGAAAGGTGGAAGGAGTATATAGAGGGTCTGTACAAGGGCGATGTTCTTGAGGACAATATTATGGAAATGGAAGAGGATGTAGATGAAGATGAAATCGGAGATATGGTACTGCGTGAAGAGTTTGACAGAGCACTGAAAGCCCTATGTCGAAACAAGGCCCCGGGAGTAGACAGCATTCCATTAGAACTACCGATAGCCTTGTGAGAGCCAGCCCTGACAAAACTCTACCATCTGGTGAGCAAGATGTATGAGACAGGCGAAATGCCCTCAGACTTCAAAAAGAATATAATAATTCCAATCCCGAAGAAAGCAGGGGTTGACAGATGTGAAAATTACCGAACTATCGGTTTAATAAGCCACGGCTGCAAAATACTAACACGAATTCCTTACAGACGAATGGAAAAACTGGTAGAAACAGACCTCGGGGAAGATCAGTTTGGATTCCGTAGAAATATCGGAACGCGTGAGGCAATACTGACCCTACGACTTGTCTTAGAAAATAGATTAAGGAAAGGCAAACCTACGTTTCTAACATGTGTAGACTTAGAGAAAGCTTTTGACAATGTTGACTGGAATACTCTCTTTCAAATTCTGAAGGTGGCATGGGGAAAATACAGGGAGCGAAAGGCTATTTACAATTTGTACAGAAACCACATGGCATTTATAAGAGTCGAGGGTTATGAAATGGAAGCAGTGGTTGGGAAGGGAGTGAGACAGGGTTGTAGCCTATCCCTGATGTTATTCAATCTGTACATTGAGCAAGCAGTAAAGGAAACAAAAGAAAAATTTGGAGTACGAATTAAAATCCATGGAGAAGAAATAAAAACTTTGAGGTTCGCCGATGACATTGTAATTCTGTCAGAGACAGCAAAGGACCTGGAAGAGCAGCTGAACGGAATGGACAGTGTCTGGAAAGAAGGATATAAGATGAACATCAACAAAAGCAAAACGAGGATAATGGAATGTAGTCGAATTAAGTCGGGTGACGCTGAGGGAATTTGATTAGTAAATGAGACACTTAAAGTAGTCAAGGAGTTTCGCTATTTGGGAAGCAAAATAACTGATGATGGCCGAAGGAGAGAGGGTATAAAATGTAGACTGGCAATGGCAAGGAAAGCGTTTCTGAAGAAGAGAAATTTGTTAACATCGAGTATAGATTTAAGTGTCAGGAAGTCGTTTCTGAAAGTATTTGTATGGAGTGTAGCCATGTATGGAAGTGAAACGTGGACGATAAATAGTTTAGACAAAAAGAGAATAGAAGAATTCGAAATGTGGTGTTACACAAGAATGCTGAAGGTTAGATGGGTAGATCACATAACTAATGAGGAGGTATTGAGTAGAATTCGAGAGAAGAGAAATTTGTGCCACAACTTGACTAGAAGAAGGGATCGGTTAGCAGGACATATTCTGAGGCATCAAGGGATCACCAATTTAGTATTGGAGGGCAGCGCGGAGGGTAAAAATCGTAGAGGGAGATCAAGAGATGAATACATTAAACAGATTCAGAAGGATGTAGGTTGCAGTAGGTACTGGAAGATGAAGAACCTTGCACAGGATAGAGTAGCATGGAGAGCTGCATCAAACCAGTCTCAGGACTGAAGACCACAACAACAACAACAACAACAACTGTAACTGTGGCTGCATGTTACCGAGCCTATTAGAACGCAGTCAACAAGTCGTTAGAAGTCCCCTGCAAAAATTTTGAGATATGCTGCCTCTATAACCGTCTATGGCTCTGAGCACTATGGGACTTAACATCTATGGTCATCAGTCCCCTAGAACTTAGAACTACTTAAACCTAACTAACCCAAGGACATCACACAACACCCAGCCATCACGAGGCAGAGAAAATCCCTGACCCCGCCGGGAATCGAACCCGGGAACCCGGGTAACCGTCTATAATTACGAACGTGTTGACGGCGCAGTATGTTGTACACGAACTGACCTCTCGATTATATCCCATAAATGTTCGATGGCATTCATGTCGGACGATCTAGGTGGCCAAATCATTCGCTCGAATTGTTCAGAATGATCTTCAAACCAACTGCGAGCAACTGTCGCCCCGTGACATGACATCGTTGTTTGGGAACATGATGTCCATGAATGGCTGCAAGTGGCCTCCAAGTAGCCGAATATAACTATTTCCGGTCAACGATGGTTTCAGTTGGAGCACAGCAACCAGTTTATTTCATGTAAACAGAGCAAACAGCATTACGAAGCCACCTGCAGCTCGCGCAGTGCTTGTTGAAAACTTGGGTCCGTGGCTTTGTGGGGTCTGCACCACACACGGATCGTACCATCAGCTCTTACAAACTAAATCGGAACTCATCTGACCGGACCACGGTTTTCCAGTCGTCTAGCGTTGAGTTGATACGGTCACGAACCCAGGAGAGGCGCTGCAGGCGATGTCGTGCCGTTAACAAGGCACTCGAGTCGGCCGTCTGTTGCCATAGCCCATTAACGCCAAATTTCGCCACACTGTCCTAACGGATGCGTCCGTCGTGCGTCTCACATTAGTTTCTGTGGTAATTTCATGCTGTGTTGCTTATCTGTTAGCACTGACAACTTTATGCAAACGCCACTGCTACGGCAAGAAAGTAAGAATGAATTGATTGTGTTAATAACGATCATTCTCCTTTACCTCCTCTGCATTACTGCAGATGTGTCACTGAGCACATTTGTTCCGTGCATGCAGTGCACGTGAGGCGCATAGTTGTTTCCACTGCACTGTGTGGAATACGAAGGTTCTGTTATAGTTCACTAACTTGCTGTCTTCAAGTTGATGTCTCCAGCGCAGAAAACAGCACGCAGGTCGTAGGTTCTGTATCTTGAGGCTGAAACTGACTTTTAGCGAGGCTCTGTTCTGAAATAATGTATCATTTCTTTGGGATGCCACTCGCGTATTTTAATATAGCCTTACGAGAAGACTACATGATCTTAACATAACACTTTCTGATACAGCAAAGTACATGATCAAACGCCGGCCGGAGTGGCCGTGCGGTTCAGGGCGCTTCAGTTTGGAACCGCGTGACCGCTACGGTCGCAGGTTCGAATCCTGCCTCGGGCATGGATGTGTGTGACGTCCTTAGGTTAGTTAGGTTTAAGTAGTTCTAAGTTCTAGGGGACTGATGACCTCAGATTTTAAGTCCCATAGTGCTCAGAGCCATTTTGAACACGACCAAACACAATGCTTACGAAAATGTATCTTTTCACTATTTGTGGCACGTGTCTGTGCCTCATGACTACCGAAGTGAATCTTTCAATACTGAATACTGGCAAACACATCCTATGATAGACAACATGTCTGTTCTTCTCGACTGCTTAATCCAGAGTGACGAACATAAACTTAATTAAAAATTGGAAACACATCCTACGGTAGACAACATGTCTGTTCTTCTCGACTGCCTAATCCAGAGTGACGAACAGCCCGAAACACTTCGCGCGCCATACCAGAAAAGGCGTGACCCGAACGCTTCCGAAGTGCTTCGTCTGCGATTTCGTCAGTCTTTTGTTCTTGATTTAAATTGTTTTTAATAATTCTAAAATGATTGATTGACAGTCAGCTGTTGAGAGATACTTATATTAAAAAGTGAAGTCATTCCAATGAGTAGTTTAACTAATAATAATAACTATACTTTAACGTTTTGGCGCCCTTGCTCCGAACACAGCAGCCAATCACAGAGCAGTAGCATTATGCAGGCGGTCTTTCTCACGGGAATGGTACCGAATCTAACATCTGTCACAGGTACCTCACACCGCATTTCGCCATCTATATACTTCTTGCATCTCCACTGCTCTGGGAACAGCATCTTGGAGCCTAATATCATGACTCACTAAGCCAGAAATATTACACTGCCCTCAGTTGTTAAGTGAAGGACGTCGGCCACTGCGTTGTCCGTGGTGGGAGGCAATGCTTGAAATTTGGTATCCTCGGCCTACTCTTGACACTGTAGATCTCGGGATATTCAATTCCCTAATGATTTCCGAAATGGAATGTCTTTTGCTTCTAGCTCCAACTATCATTCCGCGTTCAGAATCTGTTATTTCCCATAGTGAGGACATAATCACTTAGAAACCTTTTCACATAAATCACGTGAGTGCAAATGAGAGCTCCGCCAATACACTACCCTTTTATAAAGTGAGTCCAAAAAGTATTCGTCTAGCTGCATATCTTTTAGAAAACAAAGTCTATGTAACATGAAAAGAAATGTATACAAAATTGAAAGAACCAGTCCTGTAAAAAGTACCTTGGTAAGTCATTTTTGTTGAAAAGCAAGGAAAGAAACACATCCAAATCGACAGCAAGGTTAACAAAATAGAAAATGTAATAGAAAAGCTAGTTCATAAAGTATTCGTCCACCATCTGAACATGCCGAAATTCTGCGTGTAGTGATTAAACTATAACGCTGACCCACGGCACACACTAGAGTCAACCGTGTGCGTTCCTTCTCTGTCGTCTGTCGAAGTTCTAAACGGCGCCGATACAGTGCAGTTAGCGCCATGGGCCGTAAGGGTAGTGAGACGACGCTAACCAAAAGGAAACTTATTCTGCGCATACATAATAAGTGAAAATCTCCTTACGAGATTGCTAAAGTAGTCGGTAGACCTATATCGACGGTTCAGTCGGTAATAGATCGATTTTGCGCAACAAAATCATTAAGAAACCAACCACGTACCGGACGCCCTCACACTTTGACTGTTGCAGACGTGAGATTTACCACGAGGGAAATGAAGAAGAAACATAAAATCAGCGTTCCTAAGTTGGCTGGGGAGCTAAGAGTCTAGGGGAAAGAAGATATGTGTCAACATAATCAGAAATATCTTCAAAACGAATGGGCATCCCGGCCGGGTAGCGCGCAAGAAAGTTTGGGTCAGTGAACAGAATCGAAAGAAACGTCTTTATTTTGCGATGGAACATAGATTCAAAAAGGAGGACTTCTGGAATAGAGTAATATTTTCTGATGAGAGATAGTGTGGGGTAAGAAGAATGCGGAAATGTTGCCACGTAATCTTGTGCCACACAGTGGTGGCCCCCTGATGGTGTGGGGTTGTATGAGTGCTGCACGTGTTGGAAAATTACATTTCATAGAAGGTACAATGGATTACCATATGTATATCAACATCTTAAAGGACGATCTGAATCCTAGAGCCCAAAAATTAGGTCTGCAAGGAAATTACATTTCTCAACAAGATAACGACCCAAAGCTAAATACAAGGCTGTGGCTCCTGTACAATATCCCAAAACAACTTAACACCCCTCCTCAGAGCCCAGACATTAATCCTATCGAACAACTTTGGAAAGTACTGGAAGGTAGCACCAGGAGAAGACACATTTCTAACAAGAGAGACCTAAAAGAAGCACTTCAAGACGAATGGGACAAAATTCCAGCCTCTCTGACGGCAAACTTGGTCAAATCGATGCCCAGACAACTACAAGCGGTATTTGCTGCAAAGGGAAATGCCACTAAACATTAATTTTTGTAATTAAAATCATATTTTCAGATTGTAAATAAAAACATATTAGTAGCTGAAGTAGCCCTCCATTTTGTGAAATTTGCTATCGTTATAGAGGTATTTATTTCTTTGTCCATCAATAAAAATGCCTTACCAAGATTCGTTGCATATGACTGGATGTTCACATTTTATGTCCCCTTCCTTTCACGTGAAATATACTTAGTTAAAAAAAAATACAACTAGAAGAATACTTTTTGGACTCGCTGTACCTTGTGAACGCGACACTACCGCCATCTGTATATGTGCACATCGCTATCCCACCGCAGAGTACATCACACAGATTTGTTAGGTACATTTAGAAACTAGCAGAAAAAGTTTGTTCTGCGTTGCAGTGTAAGCTGAAGTCAGCGAATGCTTCCACCTTAGAATGCAGCTGGGACTGAACGTTGCAAAACAGCAGTGAGACACCGCGTTCCTGACCTAATTTGTGGCGGTTGCACGCACAGTTGATGGCCGCCGGCTTCCTAGAAGCAGCTGCGTCAAACTGGGTGTCGCAAGGTTGCTGCATACTGCGCCAGTAACTTATCTAAGTGGCGAATGATTTAGTACCTAGGCGTCTGGGGACGGCATTGTTTAGTGAAGTGGTGTAGTAAAACAGTTTAATGGGCCCGTTCCTGTAAGCTAAGTCTGCAGATACGTATACAGGGTGGTCCATTGATAGTGGCTGGGCCAAATATCTCACGAAATAAGCATTAAACGAAAAAACTACAAAGAACGAAACTCGTCTAGCTTGAAGGGGGAAACCAGATTGCGCCATGGTTGGGCCGCTAGATGGCGCTGCCATAAGTAAAATGCATATCAACTGCGTTTTTTTAAATAGGAACCCCCATTTTTATTACATATTCGTGTAGTACGTAAAGAAATATGAATGTTTTAGTTGGACCACTTTTTTTGCTTTGTGATACATGGCGCTGTAATAGTCACAAACGTATAAGTATGTGGTATCACGTAACATTCCGCCAGTGCGGACGGCATTTGCTTCGTGATACATTATCCGTGTTAAAATGGACCGTTTACCAATTGCGGAAAAGGTCGATATCGTGTTGTGTATGGCTATTGTGATTAAAATGCCCAACGGGCGTGTGCTATGTATGCTGCTCGGTATCCTGGACGACGTCATCCGAGTGTCCGGACCGTTCGCCGGATAGTTACGTTATTTAACGAAACAGGAAGTGTTCAGCCACATGTGAAACGTCAGCCACGACCTGCAACAAATGATGATGCCCAAGTAGGTGTTTTAGCTGCTGTCGCGGCTAATCCGCACATCAGTAGCAGACAAATTGTGCGAGAATCGGGAATCTCAAAAACGTCGGTGTTGAGAATGCTATATCAACATCGATTGCACCCGTACCATATTTCTATGCACCAGGAATTGCATAGCGACGATTTTCAACGTCGTGTACAGTTCTGCCACTGGGCACAAAAGAAATTACGGGACGATGACAGTTTTTTTGCACGCGTTCTATTTAGCGACGAAGCGTCATTCACCAACAGCGGTAACGTAAACCGGCATAATATGTACTATTGGGCAACGGAAAGTCCACGATGCCTGCGACAAGTGGAACATCAGCGACCTTGGCGGGTTAATGTATGGTGTTGCATTGAGAGAGAAAGGATAATTGGCCCCCATTTTATCGATGGCAATCTAAATGATGCAATGTATGCTGATTTCCTACGTAATGTTCTACCGATGTTACTACAATATGTTTCACTGCATGACAGAATGGCGATGTACTTCCAACATGATGGAAATAAAATGTTCAAACGTACCTACGTTCTGTATTTTAATTTTAAAATCTGCCTGTTACAAACTGTTCGTATAAAATTGTGAGCCATATCTTTGCGACCATTACAGCGCCATCTATCACAAAGCGAAAAAAGTGGTCCAACTAAAACATTCATATTTCTGTACGTACTACACGAATATGCAATTAAAATGGTGGTTCCTATTTAAAAAAACGCAGTTGATATCTGTTTGACATATGGCAGCGCCATCTAGCGGGCCAACCATAGCGCCATCTGGTTTCCCCCTTCAAGCTAGACAAGTTTCGTACTTTGTAGTTTTTTCGTTTGACGTTATTTCGTGAGATATTTGGCCCGGTCACGATCAATGGACCACCCTGCGGACTCTGCAAACCACCGTGAAGTGCATTTAATAGACTGCATTAGTAGCTTGTTGCGCTCTCTCTTGTCAGTCAGTTTCTTGGGAAGGGGTAACATGATTCGTTACAGTGATGATACAATGGTGAAGTTGGTAACGGCTTATGTAGGATCGGAGCCTTTGTGGAATGTGGAATGTCCCCAGAATAAAATTAAAATAGACAAAGTAGCCGCAATCGCTGAGTTGGAAAAGGTGCTGGGGAAAACGGGGGTTTCGAGAGAACGAGAGTAAAGAGAACAGTAAAAGCATCATACTAGGAAGACAGAAAAAGTTGATTCCCTTAGTCAAACGAGTTAACTTATGTTTCTTAAAGTAATGTCTTCGAACCTTTTATGTGAAAACTCTTGAAGCTTTGTAAATGAAACAAAAGTTGTTAACATTCTACATCTTTATTCTTCATGACAACTTATTTATGTCTCAAAATAGTCAACCTAGCGACGCACATATTTCTCCCAACCAGTTTGTTCATACCGTCACTGTAGAACGTTTGACTTTGTTGACGGAGTCACAACCTCACCTTTGCGTGCACTGCTTCATCACCATCAAAGTGAAGTCATGTTGCTCGCTACAATTCGGATCCTTCTAGCGGCAGAGGGCTGCAAATTATGTAGACATGAAGAATAAAGATCTAAAATGTTAATGGCATTTGTGTTATTTAAGAATCATTAAGAGTTTTCACAATAAATTTCGGAGGCATTACTTTTCAGCACGCCCACGTAGTATTCACTATGTGTGTTTTTATTTCCTTTTAAAAATAATTGTATGTTATCAATCAGGGATTGGAAAAGGGCACAGGTCATCGTCGTTTTCAAGAAGGGACGTCGAACAGATGTGCAGAACTATAGACCTATATCTCTAACGTCGATCAGTTGTAGAATTTTGGAACACCTATTATATTCGGGTATAATGACTTTTCTGGAGACTCGAAATCCACTCTGTAGGAATCAACATGGGTTTCGAAAAAGACGATCGTGTGAAACCCAGCTCGCGCTATTCGTCCACGAGACTCAGAGGGCCATAGGCACGGGTTCCCAGGTAGATGCCGTGTTTCTTGACTTCCGCAAGGCGTTCGATACTGTTCCCCACAGTCGTTTAATGAACAAAGTAAGAGCATATGGACTATCACACCAATTCTGTGATTAGATTGAAGAGCTCCTAGATAACAGAAAGCAGCATGTCATTCTCAATGTAGAGAAGTCTTCCAAAGTAAGAGTGATTTCAGGTGTGCCGCAGGGGAGTGTCGTAGGACCGTTCCTATTCACAATATACATAAATGACCTTGTGGATAACATCGGAAGTTCACTGAGGCTTTTTGCGGATGATGCTGTAGTATATCGAGAGTTTGCAACAATGGAAAGTTGTACTGAAATGCAGGAGGATCTGCAAAGAATTGACGCATGATGCAGGGAATGGCAATTGAATCTCAATGTAGACAAGTGTAATGTGCTGCGAATACATAGAAAGAAAGATCCTTTATCGTTTAGCTACAATATAGCAGGTCAGCAACTGGAAGCAGTTAATTCCATAAATTATCTGGGCGTAGGCACTATGAGTGATTTAAAACGGAATGACCATATAAAATTAATCGTCGGTAAGGTAGATGCCAGACTGAGATTCATAGGAAGAATCCTAAGGAAATGCAGTCTGAAAACAAAGGAAGTAGGTTACAGTACACTTGTGAATACTGCTCACCAGTGTGGGATCCGTTCCAGATAGGGTTGATAGAAGAGATAGAGAAGATCCAACGGAGAGCAGCGCGCTTCGTTACAGGATCATTTAGTAATCGCGGAAGCGTTACGGAGATGATAGATAAACTCCAGTGGAAGACTGTGCAAGAGAGACGCTCAGTAGTTCAGTACGGGCTTTTGTTGAAGTTTCGAGAACATACCTTCACCGAGGAGTCAAGTAGTATATTGCTCCCTCCTACGTATATCTAGTGAAGAGACCACGAGGATAAAATCAGAGAGATTATAGCCCTCACAGAGGCATACCGACAATCTTTCTTTTCACGAGCAATACGAGACTGGAATAGAAGGGAGAACCGATAGAGGTACTCAAAGTACCCTCCGCCACACGCCGTCAGGTGGCTTGCGTAGTATGGATGTAGATGTAGATATCGCAAGCTAATGTGAAATTTTCTGATGGTACACAACTTTTTCAGTCAAAATGGTCCAGTGTAAAAGGCCAGCCTACTATCTGCTATGATACCCGCCTCAAAGACCATTGACAAAAGTTTTTGTTGAAGGAGAAAAAGGAGACAACGAGGGTATAGCTATTCTAGCTCTGCTCAAGACATTTTTCCAGTTATTTAATCACCTCAAGGTGAAGAGCATAGTGTGCTTCGAAAAGTTTCTGGACACACCATTATCGTTCTATGCATCACGTTGAGCTATGTATGAGAGACTATATAAATGCGAGCAAACTGCGTCGTCAATACAGAAACCACGTTTCCTGACAGAATGAGGTCACGGAGACAACTGATACGTCCGAACGAGACACGGTTGCAGAGACCCACCTTCTTCGAGTGCTCTGTCAGAAAGATGCCAGACAGAGATTCGTTGGAAGAATCCTAAGAAAATATTATTAATCTAGAAAAGAAGTTACTTGCTAAACAGTCGTTACCAAGGCCTAAGAATTTCTCGTGACTCTGGGACCCCTATGTGGTAATATTAATACAGAAGACAAAGACGACCCAAAGAAGAGTGGCGCGCTTTGTCGTGGCTTCTTTTAGTAGGTGCAAGATCGCTATGGAGATGCTATCAAAATCAAGTGACAGACGCTTCAAGAGAGGCATGGTGTATCACAGAGAGGTTTATTGTTAAAATTATCAGAACGTACATACCACGGAGAGTGAAGCAACATATTACTTCCTTCCATATTCATCTAGGCCCCAGGACGAGAAAATCTGAGAAATTAGAGCTCATGCGGAGACTTACTGACAGTCGCTCTATTTGCGAATGGAACAGTAAAGTTGGAAAATTATGAAGATAAGAAAAGTACACTCAGACACCTACCGTAATGTCGTTCATGCAGTATACAGGGCGTTAAAAAAGCATTCCATGAGACGTTGTAAATGAGACAAAACAGGAAAAAATGTCGAATAAACATGGGCTCTGAAATGCAAACCTTAAGAATTGTGAATAGGGTTGCCAGACTGAACTCGAGACATGCCCGGACACCAAACAAGGAGCCACGGACATTTGAGTAATTGGGGACAGAATTTGTTAAACAGATTTTTGAGTGTTGTTACAGTCACAACTTTTGCTGACATAATAAAATTAACTACTACTACTACTAGTAGTCACATACTAATGCTGTCGTTGCAACTAACCCAACCTATACCATGCGAAATAAAAAAATTACTGTTACAAACGTGAACCGTATTATTCATATTTTGTTGAGGATCTCGATGCATTCAGAAGAACCTTGGTTTTAAGAACCACACAGCAGAAATCTTCACGTGTCATTTTCAAATTCTTCCGAACACAAATCTCGTTTTGCACAAGTGTAATGGATATTCTGCTTCCAGAATCCGACAATAACGCACTCATTACACCAAACTTTACGCGGGACGACAGTGCGGGCTGCGCGTGGACCCAAGTTCGGGCTGTCTCAGTTTCGCTCGGTGCTTCTCGGAAGTACCCGTAAAGCACATTTTATTTAGTATTGCCGTGCGGCATTTTCCAGCCGGTACGACTGTTTTCAGTTCGGCAGAATTGTTGTGTCAGCGCTCTTCACCCTTCGCTATTTGTTCGAGGTATGATGGACTTTCACAGGTACAATGGCTGTTTGCACAAAAAGAAGCACGCTAGCGATCTATCGTCAAAGGCCTTTAAAAATGGACGGGAATGACAGAAGAGAGGGATGAGAGTTCTCAGTATCTATTATACAGTTGCATATTGACGTGTACTGCAAATTCGTTATCAAACGACATTACAGCACCGTGCAGAAAGAATTGAAAGTCTTATTCGACAATGAAAGAAATAAAGAATTGCAACGCGCTATTGTTGAATTTGTGAAGGAAAAATAAGTGTAGGAACCAGAATTAGAACATCCGGAATGGATTGGAGACCTCAAATTTTAAGTGTACTTGACTGCACACTGCTCATAATAAGACACAGCAAGGTGAGAAACAACTTATTTCTAATTTGATGCGTATGCACTTCAAAGGAAAATCGCATTGTAGAAGGGACAAATTCTGACAAAAATTCAGTGCAGTTCCCTACAAAAGTTCAAAGGCGTTGAAGAAAACGTGAGATTTGAAGAATTCATTGTGGATTGCTTTTTCTACATTGTCTGCGGTATGTTGTTCTATCTGCAGGTGTTGAAAGAAGGTTGATGGGTTGCGTTCAGTGTTTCTAGTGTGTTCTCTGTATCTTATATTAAAGTTCCGGCCTGTCTGACCTACGCAGAACTTATCACAATCTTTACAATGAATTTTGTATATACCTGGATTCGAGTGTATTGGCAATTTAACTTTTCCCGATCTAATTATTAATTTTTCTTTAGTGTGGTATACGAGGCGTTCGTTTGTTTTTTTAACATTGTGTTTAGTGTGTTCGATATGTTGCCTATACAGGGTGTTACAAAAAATTACGGCCAAACTTTCAGGAAACATTCCTCACACACAAAGAAAGAAAATATGTTATGTGGACATGTGTCCGGAAACGATTACTTTCCATGTTAGAGCTCATTTTATTACTTCTCTTCAAATCACATAATCATGGAATGGAAACACACAGCAACAGAACGTACCATCGTGACTTCAAACACTTCGTTACAGGAAATGTTCAACATGTCCTCCGCTAGCGAGGATACATGTATCCACACTCCGTCGCATGGAATCCCTGATGCGCTGATGCAGCCCTGGAGAATAGCCTTCCACTATACGAGCACGAAGAGCCTCTACATTTGGTACCGGAGTTACGTAGTCAAGAGCTTTCAAATGCCCCCATAAATGAAAGTCAAGAGGGTTGAAGTCAGGAGAGCGTGGAGGCCATGAAATTGGTCCGCCTCTACCAATCCATCGGTCACGAATCTGTTGTTGAGAAGCGTACGAACACTTCGACTGAAATGTGCAGGAGCTCCATCGTGCATGAACCACATGTTGTGACGTACTTGTAAAGGCACATGTTCTAGCAGCACAGGTAGAGTATCCCGTATGAAATCATGGCAGTGAATCGAGGAAGTACAGTACATACTGACGAAACTAAAATCAGCTCTAACATGGAAATTAAGCGTTTCCGGACACATGTCCACATAACATCTTTTCTTTACTGTGTGTGAGGAATGTTTCCTGAAAGTTTGGCCGTACCTTTTTGTAACACCCTGTATATGCTGTCGGTATACAGAGTGAGTCACCTAACATTACCGCTGGATATATTTCGTAAACCACATCAAATACTGACGAACCGATTCCACAGACCGAACGTGAGGAGAGGGGCTAGTGTAATTGTTTAATACAAACCATTAAAAAAAATGCACGGAAGTATGTTTTTTAACACAAACCTACGTTTTTTTAAATGGAACCACGTTAGTTTTGTTAGCACATCTGAACATATAAATAAATACGTAATCAGTGCCGTTTGTTGCATTGTAAAATGTTAATTACATCCGGAGATATTGTAAACTAAAGTTGACGCTTGAGTACCACTCCTCCGCTGTTCGATCGTGTGTATCGGAGAGCACCGAATTACGTAGGGACCCAAAGGGAACGGTGATGGACCTTAGGTACAGAAGAGACTGGAACAGCACATTACGTCCACATGCTAACACTTTTTTTATTGGTCTTTTTCACTGACGCACATGTACATTACCATGAGGGGTGAGGTACACGTACACACGTGGTTTCCGTTTTCAATTACGGAGTGGAATAGAGTGTGTCCCGACATGTCAGGCCAATAGATGTTCAATGTGGTGGCCATCGTTTGCTGCACACAATTGCAATCTCTGGCGTAATGAATGTCGTGCACGCCGTAGTACATCTGCTGTAATGTCGCCGCAGGCTGCCACAATACGTTGTTTCATATCCTCTGGGGTTGTAGGCACATCACGGTACACATTCTCCTTTAACGTACCCCACAGAAAGAAGTCCAGAGGGGTAAGATCAGGAGAACGGGCTGGCCAATTTATGCGTCCTCCACGTCCTATGAAACGCCCGTCGAACATCCTGACAAGGGTCAGCCTAGTGTTAATTGCGGAATGTGCAGGTTCACCATCATGCTGATACCACATACGTCGACGCGTTTCCAGTGGGACACACTCTATTCCACTTCGTAATTGAAAACGGAAACCACGTGTGTACGTTTACCTCACCCCTCATGGTAATGTACGTGTGCGTCAGTGAAAAAGACCAATAAAAAGGTGTTAGCATGTGGACGTAATGTGCTGTTCCAGGTTCTTCTGTACCTAAGGTCCATCACCGTTCCCTTTGGATCTCTACGTAATTCGGTGCTCTCCGATACACACGATCGAACAGCGGAGGAGTGATACTCAAGCGTCAACTTGAGGTTACAATATCTCCGGATGTAATTAACATTTTACAATACAACAAACGGCACTGATTACGTATTTGTTTATATGTTCAGATGTGCTACCAAAACTAACGGGGTTCCATTTAAAAAATCGTAGGTTTGTGTTAAAAAACATACTTCCGTGCATTTTTTTATGGTTTGTATTAACCAATTACACTAGCCCCTCTCCTCACGTTCGGTCTGTGGAATCGATTCGTCAGTATTTGATGTGGTTTACGAAATATATTCAGCGGTAACGTTAGGTGACTCACCCTGTATACGTGAATTTCTGTTTGGTTTGTGTTTCTCTCTGTTAAGAATTCCATAAATGTATGGTTGTCAATCTCATATATGACAAGTAGGCTACCATCTGCCCTACAAAATAGTATGTAATAAAACCATTACTTTTAGATCGCCTGATGATGGCAGTAGTGCTGAAACAAGTTTGTCGTGATTAAATAAACATCTCAAAATAGATGCAGCTTTTCGGACTTAATTCATAATGCCTTTACACGACGTATATCGAGCTGCGGGCCCATTGGAAACAAAAAAAAAAAAAAAAAAAAAAAAAATTACAAAAAATTGTGTGGCTTTGAAAGAATTACGAGGATAGTTTTGTAAACATTTTTGAGGACACTGTCAATCTAAAATCTGTTTTCGAGACCGTTTATTGTTTCAGGCGAAAGTGCCCCTACGCTTTGTACAGATGTGACTAACTGATATGCATTGCAATTGCCGTTTTAAATACAGATCCTTGTACGTTAAAACTGCGCAGGACGTCTCTATTGTTTCCCTCAGGTAGAGTTTCCATGTCTCCATAAGAGTTTGCAAAAAATGGTTCAAATGACTCTGAGCACTATGGGACTTAACATCTGAGGTCATCAGTCCCCTAGAACTTAGAACTACTTAAACCTAACTAACCTAAGGACATCACACCCATCCATGCCCGAGGCAGGACTCGAACCTAAGAGTTTGCAGACGCGATAAAATGTTTCTATCATGATATGTGTATGAAAGGCGTTATTTTCGATTATCAAACTAAAAAAGTGACAATTACGTGGCAACCTGAGTACGAAATTATGTGAAATTGTCTCAATCTGTTTGAATGCCGATAGTTTGCATCAGATAAAAATTATATTATTTCTTCAGCGCGCCAAAAATAAAGTAATACTGAAAATGTGTTTCGATTGTGGTCTCTGTTGTTCAGAAATATGAAATCAAATCGTATGCAGTACGACTGCGTTACCATTGAGGTATGACGCGTTCGCCACTTACTCGTCTTCCCTCACTTCCCGCTCAGCAGCGTGGCGCGGCAGTGGGAGAAATAATGAGTTTGACTGAGCACTATGTCACGCAGCTAAGGGCATGGCTCGCGAGCCGAATTCTTGGCCACCCTTGCACTGAACACTCGTTCAACGTGCACGTTGATAACAGGAATGACGAGGAATTGCTGCATTATTTTGAACAGGTTTGGTGCATCTGCATTTTCGGAAAACTCACTCCACACATTACAACAATTATTGTCCATCCTATCAATATCTGATACTACCAGTTTCAAAACATAAAACTTAAGATACCGTTCGTTTCCATCTATACTAATTTTCAATTTCTTTCCCACTTCAGCCACGTCATTAAATGAATAGTTGACATAAATCTAACATGGGCATAATTTTATACACATTTTCATCCCCACTAAATTTTTACCATTAGTTAAAAAAGTTTAATGATCCGTCGTAAACAGCTGTACACTCTTTTACCAGAATATTTTTTTCTACTTCTGTAAGTGTTCTAAAGACATATGAACTTGAAATTCCTAAAACTTTTCTTTCTTATGACCCGCTGTTTGTTTCATCTCTTCCAGCATAACCTTGTGAACATTTGTGTAAAGTGTGTCCTCTTTTTCCAAAAATCTAGTTGCTTTAGAAAATACAGGTAAAGTTGCTTTTAAAAATACTGTAAACGCTCTGGTAATGTTAGTGAATACGCGTTTATTTCGTCTTATTCTAAACTAATGGATTTCCAAATTACGGGGTGTGTTCTTTCTTCACCCCATGCTACACAGCATACCTTTAAAACTCGCCGCAGCTTAAACTGCAAAGACAACCGTGACACAACAGTGAGTCACAATATTTCACCATAGTCATTCTAAGGAATCTCGCAAAATGTGTTTATTTCTTGGGAATTATTTTATGCTGACGAAACGTCTGAATATATTTTAAAAATCAGACTTTCTACATCATATTTTAGAAGCTTGAATTCAAACTTAGCATATTTATGTAATATATAACAACAACAACTGGCTTTGATTGAGTTTGCGTTTTCTTTTTTTAATCTAATAAAGACCGAATTGCCGGCCGTGTGGCCGAGCGGTTCTAGGCGTTTCAGTCTCGAACCACGCGACCGCTACGGTCGCAGGTTCGAGTCCTACCTCGGGCATGGATGTGTGTGATGTCCTTAGGTTAGTTAGGTTTAAGTAGTTCTAAGTTCTAGGGGACTGATGACCTCAGATGTTAAGTCCCATAGTGCTCAGAGCCATTTTGCCAAAGACTGAATTATGTTTACCGAACTTAACTTAAGCATATACGATTGAGCAAGTAACTGCATTGCAATAAAATATATTTTAGTTTATTTGGATTGGCTTCTAGAGATTCATTTGCATCTTGATAGAAATAAAGAACTTCGTCACATTTTCCCTTATCTTTGGAGACGCTCGTTACAACTATCGGATAATGATTTTTATTGCTCTTATTTGAGCGTCTGAACCTAACGAAAATGAAACATTTTGCTTTAATTCCCTCAGTAGCTACTCTTTTTAGGATAAGGCAGAAGCACATTTTTTACTAACGCCTCGCTTTTAGTTCGGCGCGCATCTTACTTCTGTTGTTACTGAGGAGTCTCTGAAAACATCTGGATGTAAATTATTACCACAATCTTGAGAATTGTAGGAATGGTAGTGTCAGTCAAAGTTAATTCCATTGCAGTGATTTTATCGTCTTACGCAGAAAATTGCCTTGGCAAGTATTTAAGAAGAGAACGATTGTTCTTTTGTGTGATAATTTTCGCTTTGTATCTTTCTGATTGCAAACGTTTATTCACGCCATTCAAGCCGTCATATTTAACAGTAAATGAGATGCTGCAAATTCTGCACTTACACATACACTCATCACTATCAACTTTATGTAACCACTCTCTATAATTTTTATCCTGCAACCATTCTTTACGGAACGCACTTATATATTGTCTCTTTATTTCACTGTTATTACTCACTGTTGTGAATTATGAAGGCTAGTCTATTCACGCGTTATCCTAGTTTTCCAAGAACTGATAGTAAACTGATAAATGACAATAAACGAATGAATACAAAAAATAGACGTTGACATATGACATGTTGCCGCGAATTACCAGTGTTTCTTTAATAATGTGCTAGCCGAATATTACAAACGCAAAAATGAAAAGTTGTCATAATAAGAATAAAATCGCAGCGTTCTGTTACAATAAGAAATAAACATTCGAAGAAACTTATCCAGAACCATTGAAGGGTAGGGTCACATTCAAGCCCGTAAATTAAAGTCATTGTCCCGAAAACGTGGAAAATGCATTTCAAACTCGGGTACTCCGGGTAGGACAAAGTGGCCAACTAGCTTCAAAACCTGGACAGGATAGAAATAGAAAAAGAGATGCGCGTTCCGACTTTAGTCACACGAAATCTTTTGTAGGTACTGGTGCGTACTTCTCCGATGCTGCTGTAGGATTCCAGCCACGAAATAATACGTGGTGTGGCATCTGCTGGTAAACAGTGAATCAGACGACACCTTGTTCACATTTTTCATATGTTGTTTGTGTGGCCTGTTTAATATACAGGGTGAAAATTATTTAAACCGACAAACTCTGGGAGGTTGTAGGGGACATCAAAACAAATATTTTTCCCTACCGTAATTTTTTCCTATGAAGAGTATTTAAACCGGTAGGGGAAGGTTTCTCTGGCGGCAAATTAATTAAACCAACAAACAATTTTCCATTTTTTATGACCAAGAGACAACACATTAATAAAACCCAATTTAAATTACAGTAGATTTTCAAAAATGCCTCTATTGACACGTAAACAAAGGTTACACCGTCGGATCATGTTCTGTCTGACAAGGGCAAAAACCCCAGGAGTATCCTGAATTGTTCCTGCTGCTGCTACTATCCGGGCAACCAGATCCTCTGCTGATGTAACAGGAGCTGAGTAAACAAGGTAGCGCATCTCTCCCCACACAAAAAAGTCCAGAGGGGACATATCTGGGGATCGAGCAGGCCATGGTACAGGACCACCTCTGCCAATCGACGTTTTTGGGAACCGTCGGTCCAGGAATCTACGCACACGACGACTGAAATGTGCTGGCGCCCCATCATGTTGGAACCACATGCGTTGTCTTGTAGGGAGCCGGACGTCTTCCAGCAATTCTGGAAATGCTCTGCCGAGAAAATTGTAATAGGGCCTGCCATTTTAAGGCTTAGGTAGCAGAGACGGCCCAATTAAACAGTCCCCAACAACACAGACCCACACATTAACGAAGAAACGCACTTGATGAGCGCTAGTAACTGTGGCATATGGGTTATTCTCACTCCAAACATGCGAATTGTGCATGTTGAAGACTCCATCACGCCCGTACGTTGCTTCATCGGTAAACAACACAGAGGATGGAAATGTAGGATGCGTTTCACACTGTTCCAGGTACCACTGCGAAAACTGTGCTCTGGGTGGATAATCAACTGGTTCCAGATTGTGGACACGCTGTAAGTGAAGTGGACGTAACAATTGTTCTAGAAGGACTGTTCTTACATTCGTCTGATTCGTCCCCATGTTACGTGCAATTGCACGAGTGCTGATTGAAGGATCCCGCTCCACATGCTGCATGACAGCTTCCTCACATTGCAGCGTTCTTACCGTGCGACGGCGTCCCTGTCCAGGTAATCTGCTAAATGAGCCTGTCTCACGCAGACGTTGGTACACAGCAGCAAAGGTCGTATGGTGCGGGATACGGCGATTAGGATATTGTTGTTGATAAACCCGCTGTGCAGCTCGTCCGTTGTGGTGCGCTACGTAGTACGCACCAACTATATCAGTGTACCCACTCCAGGTGTATCGCTCCGTTAGTAAACAGAGACAATGCACTACTACACTGGTGGACAGCAGTTGCCTACAACTGAAGAGCGTAATACGCCCTCTAACAACTGAAGATCATAATACGGCCTCTAACAACTGAAGAGCGTAATACGGCCTCTTGCGGCTGTACAGTCAGAATTGTCTCAAGTCGTAGGCACTCCGTTTCAGTTGACTGCTGAAAATAAAAGAGCAATTGCGATTAATTTTTTCGAAACTGTGGACGAGGTGGTACCAGGCTCAACGGAAACGCGACCTATAATAGCAAAGTAATCATGAAGATATAGATGCTGTGTTCCAGGAAGACATTGCTCCTGTTCGCAGCTTACATCGTCCAAGACTGGTTTGTGACCAAGAGACTGAGTTGTCGCATCTCCCCTGGCCACCACAGTGACAGATCTCAGCATTATGCAGCCTTCATCGTCAAATTGGGAATGAAGTGTACGTGATCACTACACGCTTCCATCATCACTACCTGAAGTTCCCAATATTTTTCAGGAACGGTGGTATAAGATTCCCCTGAAAACCGCACAGTACCTGTATTTCGCCAGTTTGTGACTACTAGAATCTGTTTAGAATGCCAACGATTTTCCTACACCGCCTTAGGCGTGGTAAGATGTTGTACTTTTGGTTTTTCCATATTTGTGTCCACGCCCAGTAGATGTCATTATAGACTATTGTTGGAAATGACCAAGTTACGAAGTTCCTCGTTCATGGAGTTCGTCCTACAGGCCGCAGGTTGTATTATGCTTCTGCAGAGATGGCTGTGTGCTATAACATTGTTCAAGGGAACAGGAACAGTAGTAAATCCGGCATCTGGCTATCCGACACACGACAAAGCGTCCTAACATTCCTGGAGGTACGCCTTCGCGTAGTCCGCTACCGTCACACCAGCCCGCCTTGCGCCGAGCACACACACACACACATACACACACGCGCGTGCGCACACAAACAGACACGCGCGCATGCGCAATCACTTCCATATTTCCGTGTAGGAGAAAACTCCTCTCCGTAGACGAAAGCTCAAACCCAGCGAGGTGGCGAAGTGGGAAGACACAGGACTCACAGTCAGGAGGTCAGTGGTTCGAATCTCAGTCAGGGCATTTACATTTAGGTTTCCTTCTCATCATTCTCCAGTCTAAGCTTATGCTTGGAAGACTGCAGGAAACTTAAATGTGGATGGCCTGATTGAGATACAAACCACTGGGCTCCTAACTGTGGCTTCTGTGTCCCACTTCGTCACCTCGCTGGGTTTTAGTGATGAAGTTTGGTGAATGCGGTGGATGCCCTCTGTGTAGTTTATAACGTTTTATTTTATCACGAGGGCCTTTGCATTGGCATTTGTGGATCGTCAAATATTTCTGCTTTAATTTTTCCGCTTTCAGCTCAGACATTTTTCCCTGTATATGGAAAGTGTGATCCGTTCTTATCAAAAACCTTTACATACTGCCTCAAAAGGCCCAACTGGGATGTGTTTTTTCTCTGCTATTCCAGAGTCACAAGAAGCACTTTGCTAACCAAGGAGAAAGTTTACCATTCATAACTATAGACAAACCATCCATTGATGTATGAGACGTAATCTTCTCAAAGATCAAAACTAGGTTTTTATGTTCTTCTTTCACTTCCCTTGAGGGAGCAGGTAATATTGAACTAAATTTGTTACCATTGTGTATTAGTACAAATTTCAAATTTGCCTTGAGCTGTGCACAGAAACGAGAAAGTCAACTAGAAAACATTAAGGAAGACCCATTTCCTCAGGAGTCCACTAATTTCGTGCAAAACACGAGATTGTCTACTTGAGAGTATAAAAAAGAAAAATGAAGGGCTTCCTGGAACAACAAGTCGTTACGACACCAGCCTAGGCAAAACCAAAAGATACGATACCACATCCATTTGTCTAACATTTATTCCGATTTAGATCGTAAAGTATGATATTTACGACTCTTACATAGGTACGCGATACTTTGAAGTATTTACGAAAAGTAGCCTGTTCTTTTCCAAATTTACCTCTTTAGTGCGAGTTAAACTATGAAGACATAAAATTATGAGAACTGGTCATCTTACTGATTTGTCTTTATAAAAGTCGATATTTAAAAAGTATTGTTAACCTTAAAGGTTTTTATTGGATTTCATTTCATATATACAGTTTTTCTTGTATATGACATGTACGCAACAAACTTCCAAATGTCATATGAGCTGTAGAAAAACGTAATTGACTGTTTATCAGACAATAATCTTCAGTGTATTCAAAAACCGTAACTAACTTTACCGGAAAATTTCCGATTGACATAATAATTTAATCCTGCAATCTGTAAACAAATCTTGGGACGTGGTGTATTTTGGAATTTCTAAATTTTAATTCAACAATATATGAAATTTCATTTCTAAATAGCATTTTTTAACCATAGAAAGGTATAATTTTTGCATCAATCGCCACTGTTTGTAAAACCAGATGTCATTAAAATATTTATTTTGACAAAGGAAATCTAGAACATTTTGGACAACAATTTTGTGTTATATGGAACTGTATGCATCCCAAATCAGATTGGACATAGTAGTCAGCTGAGTTGACTTTTAGCTTTTGTATGTGACACATCGTGTGTAATATTTTTGTTATCAGCAGTCATGTGAAAATGAGCTGCTCCTGTGTAAAAAGAGGTTTTGATGATGAGACTACCTTTTAGTTGTCTTCTTGACTATGGAAAATGTTGACACTAAGAAAAAACTGTGTATTGTATTTTACTATGAGGGACAAACTAATTGTGAAGTAAATGAAGAAGAATTGTAAAGAAATAGTATCTTCACTAGCTAGTAAACAATCTGAGGACCTATTCATACCCAAATTAAGCGAATACTGCCGCTTCTCATTGAAACAAGATGTGTATTTACCTTTATTCTACAAATTGTTTAATCACGACTTGAAAGAGTCTTATTCTCATGACGTTCCATTGAACTAAAACTATTACATAGTTACAGTAGAGATTTATTACAATTGGAATTGCTAATCGGGGATATTTTGCCTCAGATGGACCATTTCAATAGCAAGAAGGGCAGCAGACTTTTTCCGTTGTATAGTAAAAGATAACCTTGGTTCCTTGATCCAGTACATTTTTGTTGGAAGCCAGTAATTCAGAAGCTTCTTTTGACAACTTGAGATATCTGGTGAGTTATTAACAAATCCACTTCAAACCTTTAGGAATTAACGCCATACATGCTTAATCACTGTCAACATCATTGGTATCAGAGGGACAACACCAGTCCTCACAAACAACAGGTATCGGAGTTGCTTTTGTTTCAGACGTTTTCGTTTCCTGGTAGTCCACAATCGTAAATGTTCTGTACAAGTTTTACAGATTTATTGCAAAAGTCTATACAAAGTCAATAATAGGCATTCAGATTCCTTTCAGCGGTTATTCTCTGCATATGTAGCAAAAACCATCAAGGTGATTTACGCAACTTCTTCTACTTTAACTTATATTATTTCTGTTCAACAACACAAGTACAAAAAACCACAACATAGATGTTTCCTAACAGAAGTGTCATGTGACATCTTCCTCGGTCAGCCCTGTACGGCCAGAGCTCATACAGTAACCTCCAACTCCATCTGGTGGATATTCCTGAAACTAATTAGAAAGCAGACCAGCAATAGGGCAAACCTACAGGAACCAATCCTCGTACATGTGATGTAGAAGTTCACAAACCAGAGTTACAAATGCACATTTGATGTAGAAGTGCATGTTAAACAACAATGATCAAAAAAATAAGAGCGGATAGAGGAAGACTAATTTCACTATTTGATTCAATGCCCCAACTGTGGCTAAAGTCAATTCTAAAATCCTAGATATTAAAAAAACAGTTTGTTCTTGGCCTGTGTAATTACTTTGGTGCTAGCTTCCCTGAGTGTCTTAAAATGTTGTAACAGTTATTATAATTGATAATAGGTGTGCAAGGCGCCAATATAGATTTGACCTCTTCAGTCTGATGCATTAAGTGAATAATAATTTATTTCTGCTAAGATAGTAGATTTGCTTCCAGTAGAAATAGATTTCGAGTAAATGATCTGGCCACTGAGATTAAGGTTGTCTATGGTTCACTCGAATCGATTCAAGCAATTTCCAGGTCGATTCTTTGAATGAGACGCACACGAATTGCTTCCCCATCCTTCTCCAACTGAGGAAGTATTCGGTAGATAATCATACCGTCGTCGTTGAGGATTTGAGCCCCAACGTTCAGTTTTGTCTCCATCGTCTTCGTTGTATAAGGATAGTTTCGTTGTTTAGTTAATATCTTTGTTGACCACGCTGTGCAAAACAGAATGATGGACTATTGAACTTCCCTCCTTTCTTTCTACTGCTCTTCTCCCATCGAAAATTAGTTTTCGTTGTATAGTTTATATCTTTGCAAAACCAGAACGCTCCACTTCCACTAGCGAGGAAACAGCTGCAGTGCTAGATGACACGTTAAGTGCTGAAATGCTAATTCATGGGAAACCATTACTTGCTTCATACTTGCAACACCTGACAGCTGTGGAGATGTATGCAAACATCGTTTTGGAATAGAAATCAGAATACGCCAGTGGTAATAGTTGATGACACCCTTGTAGCTCAGTGTAAGAACGATCGAAAATACATTACTCGCCATTGAAACTGCTCACCAGGAAGGATAGAAAATAATGACATTTTACTCATAGTGCTTATAAAGTGTAGTAGAAAGAATACGCGGATATATCTGTAGGTGATTTGGAAGCATATAGGTTCCAAAATTTTGCACGGTCCAGTAACATTAATTTGGCCGCTGACTATGTTCGATGTCCACATGCACTAACCACTCAAAGATTTGAGGTGACAGGTGACACCACCAGCAGTGTCGGGGGGATGCGGAAAACAATGCAGTCGTTATCGTAATGCGGAAGTGGAGTGATTTATATTATGCCCAAAAGGACATGATCATTGACTTTCGGACCAATGGTGGAAGTATTTCCGAAATGGCTATTTTTGTAAACTGTTCATGTGCCACTGTGGTTGCAGTATACCATGCACTCAAAACCTGCATTGAGGCAACGGTGGTGCACCTCGGGCCATAGATAACAGAGGTGAACGACGGCTGCGGAGATGTGTATGGGGGAATAGACGTGCAACTGTTAAGCAATTGACCACCTAGATGACCCAAGGAGGTATCAACAGTGTCTCCTCTACGATCTCTCAGCGAACTTCGCTGTGTGTGAGCCCTGGAGCAGGTCTCTGGTTCATGCATCCATGCTGACTGCTATTCATCGGCGACAAAGGCTGTACTTTGCACGCCAATACCTCAACTGGCGGCCACTGAGTGTCTCGACAGCTGTCCTTTTCAGATGAATCACGTATTATGTTCCATAGGAATGTCTGAAAGGAAACACTCTGCAACCAGGAGGGAGCGTTATGATCTGGGCAATGTTTTAATGGAATTACCTGGATAATGTCATCATTCTGGAGGCAGAATGTTTCAACAAAGTACTAAATTCCATTTGTCCCTTACATGAATTTTGTTTCTCTTGGAATGATGCCACCTACTTGCAGGACAAAGCATCATGTCAAATAGCTTGAAGGGTATGTGCATGTTTCGAGTAGCACCAGGATGAGTATACTGTTCTCCCCTGGCTACCAACCTCCCTTTATTGAACCTAGTTGAGAATCTGTGAGACTAGCTCGATCCCACCAGGGAGCCTCAACCGAGAAACTTAGCTCAGCTGGCAATGGCCATGGAGTCGGCATGACTCCACATCCCTCTCTGTGCCCCTAGAACCTCACTGACTCCTTCTGCACATCTCACACTGCAAAAGGTGGTCATTCAGGCTTTTGTTAGGTGTCAGTTCTGGCAGCAACGATGGCTCCAATTTGTCTGAGCATTGAGTTGCACTGAGCTTGTATGAGAGGTATTGGTGCAGCACGCTATGCTGTTTCAGTTACATGCCAATAGTAGTGTGAAGTGCAAGAAGCCTAGTCTCTTGGCAACCCGTGACCAAATGTATTCAATGGGCGAGAGATCTGGAGAACGTTTTGACCAGGACTACAGTTGTACACCCTCTGTATAGAGATTGGTTTGCACAGTGTAGTTACATGCGGTCTTGCAGCGTGTTGCTGAAACATAACGTTTTGGAGACCCCAAATATAAGGATACATCTTTGGGCCTAAGGAGTCTTAAATGTAACGGCTGCTGACCAAGTTACCGGCTGTGAGAACCGGAAGTAGACACTTCCTGTACGCATCGGCCTGAATAGCATGATGCCATGTATTGGAGCATCTATGACAATGATTGGAAAGCTGAAAAACCATGATGGTATACGCAGAAAGAGTGTCATGGCGCCACTCCTGTGTCCAAGGTTGTCACCACACCTCCCTCTGCTGCAGTGTCAAAGGTTGCAACAGCAATGGTTACTGCACTGATAGTCCGTAGTGCTCGAGACGTCACCTCACTCTCCGTGTGGATACTTGTCGTGTAGTAAGCAAACCCATTTCCTGGTTCTTGGCATGTAACTTTACTTTGTGATCCTGCACAGCTGAATGAATATGCATGTCCCACGGGCTCCAGACATATGTGATTGTTGCGATCCCTCATGTCGCTGAATAGGAATCTACTAAACGCATTAATTCCATATCACGTGACAATCGTGGGGTGCCAACCAACGCAAGTAGTGTTATCGCGGAACGATAAACCACTGTTTCGAATGTTCACGATGCTGCCACTGTCGAATTCTGAAACGTTCTGGTAGACGTTTCTGTTCGTACGTGTGGCGTAACACGATCATCTCACAAGCAAACAATATTCTGAATAATAGATGCGTAAGTGAGTTGTGAAGCAAGAATGGCTTAGCACAATGGTAAATTGTCCCACGCAGCAAAGAATCGACATCTACATCTATATCTAGATCTACAAGGATACTCTGCAAATAACATTGAAGTGCCTGGCAGAGGGCTAATCGAACCACCTTCACAACTCTATTATTAAAATCTCGTGTAGCGTGTGTAAAGAACAAACACCTATATCTTTCCGTACGAGCTCTGATTTCCCTTATTTTACCGAGGTGATCGTTTCTACCTATGTAGATCGGTGTCAACAAAATATTTTCGCATTCGGTGGAGAAAGTTGGTGATTGGAATTTCATAAGAAGATTCCGTCGCTACGAAAAACGCCTGTCTTTTAATTTTGTCCAGCCACAATTCTGTATCATTTCTGTGACACTCTCTCCCAAATTTTGCGATAATACAAAACGTGCTGCCCTTCTTTGAAATTTTTCGATGTACTCCGTCAGTCCTATCTGGTAAGGATCCCACAATGTGCAGCAGTATTTTAAAAGACGACGGACAAGCGTAGTGTAGGCAGTCTCCTTAGTAGTTCTGTTACATTTTCGAAGTGTCCATCCAATAAAACGTAGTCTTTGGGTAGCCATCCCCACAACAATTTCTAAGTGTTCCTTCCAGTTTAAGTTGTTCGTAATTGTAATACCTAGGCTTTTAGTTGAATATGGCTTTTAGATTAGACAGAATTATGGTGTAACACAATTCCTTTTATCACTCATGTGGATGACCTCACACTTTTCGTTATTTAGGGTCAACCGCCAATTTTCGCACAATTCAGATATTTTTTCTAAATCGTTTTGCAATTTGTTTTGATCTTATGATGACTTTATTAGTCGATAAACGACAGCGTCATCTGCAAACAACTTAAGACGGCTGCCCAGGTTGTCTCCCAAATCGTTTATATAGGCAAGGAACAGCAAAGGCCCTATAACACTACATTGAGGAACGCGAGAAATCACATCTGTTTTACTCGATGCCTTTCCGTCAATTACCACAAACCTCTCTGACAGGAAATCACAAATCCAGTCACATAACTGAGACGATATTCAATAAGCACGAAATCTCACTACAAGCCGCTTGTGCGGTACAGTGTATAAAACTTTCCAGAAATCCAGAAATATGGAATCGATCTGAAATCCCTTGTCAATAGCACTAAGCACTTCATGTGAATAAAGAGCTAGTTGTGTTTCACAGGAACGATCTTTTCCAAACCCATGTTGACTGTGTGTCAATAGACAGTTTTCTTCGAGGTAATTCATAATGATGTAGCAATTGGGTCGTTGCCACTACACTGAAGCAGGTCTCTCTGTTATGGGCAGTGTGACTAGACACCAGGTTTTAGAGGAACAAATGGGCAGTAATGGAGTATAAATGAGGCTGAATTTGAGGAAAGGATGTTATTCGAGTCAGGGACTTGGTAATTGCTGAGTAGCCGCACTACAATGCTGGAGCACCCTGGCCAATCAGACGGCTGGGCAGCGCCAGCAGCAGCCTATGGTTCGGGACCAGGCTGTGTCTGCCGCCACACTCGGTCCTTTGTGAGACTTGGCGTGATAGTCTTCCTGGCTTGCTGCTCCTGTCTGCTGCCGCAAATGATGAGACCCTGGGAGGGACTCGACGTCACAACGTCAGCCCCCCTCTATCGCCTGAGGGGCATGGGTTCAGACCAATGCAAAACCGCCTCCACAACCGCAGAACAAAGAGCAGCCAAGTCGCCTTCTGGCGTGTCACTCCCCTGGGAAGCGCCGATGTCGCAAGTGCCTGTGGCCTCGCCCTCGCTGGTTACTTTTACTCATTTTCCACACTTCCTTTTCACAATCTTCAGAATAACAACAATACCATCGTAATAAAATTTTGTCACTGATTACATGACAATCGTCATTTGCTTCCATTAATACTTCTTGCTCATGTAGACACGTTTATATCGAATGTAATCAACAACACACTCAATAATTATCGATGGCCGCAGGAAAATCTGCATGCAACAGCAGAAACCAATTTACAAGTTCTTTTTACGATCACTGTTTGGTGTGACACTTTGGGCAACATGCTGATAGGTTCACTCATTTTAGAAGAGCAAATAACAAGGCAGAATGATTTGCATGTTGAAAGCTTGACAGCATTCTCTTACACACACGGACTGCAATGTACTTCCAGCATTATAGAGACCCTCTACATTTTACCAGACGTATGAGAAAACTTTTCAGCCGCACTTCGCTAGTCGCTGGTTTGGTCGCAGTAGTCCAATTAACTGGCCACTAAGATCGCCAGGTATTACGTCATTAGATTTTTGACTTTGAGTTTTGATGAAGTCTCAGATGTACAAGCGAAAGATAAGTACGAGAGATGAACCACATGGTCCCATCATGGACATTGCTACCCTTATTTGGGAACATGCTGAGGCAGTGACAGGCAACACAACATCTTCTCCAAGAGTGAACAAATGCACTGAAGTTGGCGCTGGGATACTCGAACACTAATTGTACACCGTACATCAGCTGCGATGTTACGTGTACGATAATACTTTGAGATGAATGTGCTAAAAAACATATTTTTGAGCTGATGCTAATAATGTTATATTTACTAACTGTTGTACATGAGTGAAGCTGGCAATTTATTGAAGAATACAGAAAATAAATAACGATGTACATTAAATGTGTTCTGTCTCGAAAATCATTCGGAATAGGGCATATGCCTGTATGAAGTTTTTTGCTTCAAACGATCGTTCCTGTGATATCCCTTAATATTGACCATTCCTCCTGGGACACCATGTTCCCCAGGTAGGTGTCTTGGGGCCCTTGCTGTTCATGTTGAATTTTAATGACAATCCAGAAAATATTAACGGTAACCTCAGATTTTTTGTAGATGCTGTAGTTATTTACAATAAGAGCTGCCTGAAATACGGTCCACAGATATTTAGTCTAATCTTGATAGAATTTCAGAGTGATGCAACACCTGGTCACTTTCTTCAAGTGCCAAGAATACAAAATTATGCACTTTGCAAAAAGAAAACAATGTAGTATTTTATAACTGAAATATCAACGAGTCTTAATTCGAATCTGTCAACGCATACAAATACTTGGATATAACAGGTTTTGAAGGAATGAAACGGAATGATCGCAGAATTTAAGGAAGAAGAGACACACGGAAATCATTCGCGACCCATTAGTTTTACTAGTGTTGCATATCTAGATTTCGGCTCTAAGTAGCCGTCTTCACATATGGTTCAAATGGCTCTGGGCACTATGGGACTTAATATCTGAGGTCGTCAGTCCCCTAGAACGTAGAACTACTTAAACCTAACTAACCTAATGACATCACACATATCCATGCCTGCCTGAGGCAGGATTCGAACCTGTGACCGTAACATTGGGGGGGGGGGGGGTTCCGGATTGACGAACCTAGAACCACTCGGCCACCGCGGCCGGCTCTTCGCATATGCAAGAGTAAGAAAAGTTATGGAAATGCGACTGAATGCTGTGTTCTCTCCTTCCTTGTAGTGTACGGTCCCTGTGCACAACAGTTCCTTGTGGAATCAAAGTTGATCGCAAAACTTGTACGTTTTTGGAGATGTTGCTTGTGTTTTAAGAAATGCCATTAAAAGGAAAGCATCAGAAGACATTGTTAATTATGTTTTTCTAAGGGTTATTAACTGATTTTCGGAAATTGGACTCTCCCTAATTTTTTGGGAAAATACACTATATTCAGTTCTGTACAATAAACAGAGTAATATCAACAATAGGCGTGGCACAAGAACAGGAGTCGGAAAACGGGGTAGAATGCTTCAGATTTTTCGGTCTACATACTGATGAAAACTTGAACTGGAAGAAGCGTGTTGCTCAGTTTCTCAAACGGTTAAATTAAGCTACTTTCGTTCTCCGTATAATTGCTAGTCTTGGAAACAACATACTAACATATTTTGCGTATTTACTCTGAATAATGACTCATGTAGTAATTTTCTTTGGACATTACCAGTTAGAAATAAGGTACTGATTGCCCAAAAGTGAGCAGTAAGAATAATAAGTAATAATAAGAGATGTTCACACGCGGTCGTCATGTAGGTACTTCTTCAAGGAGCTGTGCATTTTAACCACAATGTCACCAATTCGTCATAAATAATCCACCACAATTTGAGAAGAGTAGTGATTTACTCACGTGCAACACTAGAGGAAAAAGTGAACTTTATTGCCCATTATTAAAGCTTTCAGTGACTCACAAAGGAGTTCAATACGCTGCAAAGCATTTTTTGATCATTTGCACAATAACGTACTATATCTGACAGGTAGCGCAGCAAGACTTAAATATAAATTAGAATTATTTTCCCCGCACAACCCAGTTCTACTACATGGGCGAACTTCTCTTTAGAAGCCGGTAGCCTCAGAAAGAAAATGTTTTTAAGTATAGTTGAGTGAGTAGGACAAAAAATAATGTGTTCATTAATGTAAACAGACGTCATATATACGTACCCTGTAAACTGAATAATTCCATATCATTTGCTCAGCCGCAGGCAAAGCAGATCGTAGAATTCGTTTCATAGGTAGAATACTAGGATGTACTCAGTCTTCAATGGAGACTGCTTACAAAACACTCATACGACCCTTCCTAGAATATTGCACTAGTGTGTGTGATCCTTTCCAAATAGGACGTACAAGAGTACTGAACATATACAGAGGAGAGACACAGCTATTATCACAGGTTTGTCTGATCTTCAGGACTGTGTCACGGATATTCTGGAGAAACAGGACTGGCAGACATCTACATACAAAGTGTAAGGAACCAGTTTTAGTAGACGAAATTTGGAATATCCTACAACGCCCCCTCAGGGATCGAGAGAATTGGATTAGCTTAACTGCACGTACGTGAATGCAAGGAGAAGAAACGGTAATAAGTTCAGTTGGAAGTACCCTCTGCCATGCATTTCATAGTGGTTTGCAGAGTATGGATGTGGATATACAGGGTGTTCGACAATGGATGTAGTTATGCAGGTGTCGGACAAAGACATGGGAACACTGCGAGAAATACAAAGCATGCTTAATCATAAATGCTGATGCTAGCCAAACCTGCTGGGTGCGCTGTTGTATTTGATCACGAACGCCACCTGTGTAATGCCCTCAATACGTTGCAAGTGTCAGTCGTGGTCGGAAGAGTGTTCTGTGCAGCTGTAAGTGTGTTATGTCAGAAGTAAGTGAATTCATAAATGGCCAGATTCTTGGTGATTTTATAGTATTTGCTTCTGTTACCAATTAGCTGAAGTGGCTCGTGTTTCATGAGGCACCGTATCAAAGATTTATACCGAATACAATGAGAGCGGAAACGCGTACTCTGAGTCACAATGCGAACGAAGGTGTGTGTGGTGTAACCACAGCAGATGATAATTGAAGAGGACTGTGACGAAAAATAAGAGGGCAACAGCTATAATAATCACTGCAGAACTCAATTTCGCACTCGAGTACACTGTCAGCACCAAAACAACAGGAAGGGATCTTCATAAGCAGAGAACTGTAGGTTGATGTGGGATTTCGAAACCAAGTATTAGCGACTGCAATGGGTTTAACAGGAAAACGTGGTACTGAAGCCATAAAAACTTAAATGTGGAACAATGGAAGAAAGTAATTTGGTTGTCTGAGTCTTGTTTTACACTGTTTGCAATTGCTGCCCGAGTTAATGTTTGGCATATGCATGTCCCAAGCCTACGATACAAACTGTGGTGTCACCGCCAGACACCACACTTGCTAAGGGTAGCCTTTTAAATCGTCCGCGGTCCGCTAGTATACAACGGACCCGCGGGTCGCCACTGTCAGTAATTGCAGACCGAGAGCCGCCACACGGCAGGTCTAGAGAGACGTACTGGCACTCGCCCCAGTAGTACGGACGACTTAACTAGCGATGCAACACTGACGAAGCCTCGCTCATTTGCAGAGAAGATAGTTAGAATAGCCTTCAGCTAAGTCAATGGCTACGACCTAGCAAGGCGCCATTACAGTATAGTGCATTTATCTAAAAAGTATAACTTGTACCGTCAAGAACGGTGTATACAAATGATGGATTAAAGTTAAGTATTCCAGCAGCTCCCATACTTTTCTTTATAGCATTCATTACGTATCCTGTTTCAGACCTCACGCCAGCCTGCGTGAGTTTAAGCGCGTGCCTTTCGGCTACTTCCGAGTGGCGTGGCTGTCTTGCTACGCCACTACACAGACAGCATGCTGCCAAGAGCGAAACATGGCGAGGGTTCGGTGATGATTTATTCAGCCATACCGTGGTATTCCTTCGACCCCATGGTTAGTCTGCAAGTTCATATAACTGCCAAGGATTGTCTGTCAATTTCATGGTACAGTATTTGTTCTCCAATAGTGATCTGAAGCATCGTCGATTGAATGGACTGCGGTCGTTTGATGCAGAGCCGAGTGGAGACTGTGAATCAGTGGCTCAGGCGGTTCTGTGACGGTGTAGGCTGCAGATTCCTTGACTTTCCGGGTTTTGCTTAATTGGTCAGGAGTCCACTACACACAGGAAGCGGCTATACGGGTATCGGGGGCTGTGTGGAAGGGACTGGGCAGCTTTTTAGCTTAATGGGCCTCAGGGAACCACAGAAAGGGCGCGGTGGCCGAGCGGTGCTAGGCGCTCAGTCCGGAACCGTGCGGCTGCTGCGGTCGCAGGTTCGAATCCTGCCTCGGGCATGGATGCATGTGATGTCCTTAGGTTAGTTAGGTTTAAGTAGTTCTAAGTTCTAGGGGACTGATGACCACAGATGTTAAGTCCCATAGTGCTCAGAGCCATTTTTTGAAATAGATAGATCCTGCGAAATAGTATGGGTTGAGGTTATACTGGACAATCGGACTAAGCTATTAACTGGGTCATTTTACCGACCCTCCGACTCAGAAGATGTAGTTGCTGAACAGTTCAAAGGAAACTTGATTCTCATTTCAAATAGGTACCCCACTCATACAATTATAGTCGGTGGTGACTTTGATCTACCCTCGATTTGCTCGAAAAATTATACGTTTCAAGCAGGTGGCTGACATAGAACGTCATCCGAAATTGTACTGAATGGTTTCTCAGAAAATTATTTTGAACAGTTAGTTCATAAGCCAACTCGTGCGTAAATGGTTGCGAAACCATATTTGACCTCTTAGCAACAAATAATCCTGGACAAATAGTGAGTATCGTGACGAATACAAGGATTAGCTACCACAAGGCAGTAGTTGCTAGTCTGAATACCATAACTCCTACAACCATCAAAAAGAAACGCAAAGTATATCTATTTAAAAAACTGATAAAAATGCTCTTAACGCCTTTTTAAGAGACAGTCTGCACTCCTCCCGATTTGATCATGTAAGCGTAGAAAAGTTGTGGAATGATTTCCAAAAGATAATATCGCCTCCAATTGAGAGATACATACCACATAAATTAATGAGTGAAGGTAATGATCCCCCATGGTACACAAAACGGATCAGATCACTGTTGAAGAAACAGCGAAAAATGCATGCCAAATTTAAAAGAACGCAAAATAACCAAGACTGGCAAAGTTTTGCAGAAGTTCGAAATATAGTGCGTACTTCAATGCGAGATGCTTTCAATAATTTCCACAACGAAACTCTGTCACGAACTCTGGCTGAAAACCCAAAGAGATTCTGGTGATGCATAAAGCACACTAGTGGCAAGACGCTATTAACATGGGAACTCGGGGCGGAACGGGATACTTAAAGTTTAAGAATTTCTATTAAAAATAAGGGAACACAAGGAAACACTTCTTAAAGTGATAAAAAAACACCTTGTAATGTAACCTAATGTACCTTGTTTAAAATCACTTAAAACAATACATTTTGCATTTTTTACAATTTTTCGAAGAAAGTCTTGCATATTTCCCGTTTCGCCCCACTCACGGGGCAGAATGGGATAAGGGTATTTTTTGTTAAATTATTGCATACCCGTTGAATTTGAATTACGAATATCGTATTAAACTATGACAAAATGTTGTATAACAGGCAATTCAGACTGAGGAATGTGTAATTTAAATAATTAAAAAGTCATTCTTCAAAATAAGAAAATATTTTAATGTCATTCTGAAAAATGTGCAATGCTTAATAAACACCAAACCACTAGCCCTTTCGACAATAGTCTCAAATCAGTATTTCCTCTTCATCTTCACTGTCTATGCCAGCACATGAATTGTGTGCCCACTCTGGCATGCTACCCAGCCCTCATTAGAAACGGAGTAGAAGTCCCCACAGTAGAGACACTCAGCATCCTCTCTCACTGATTCTCTCTTCTCCATCACTTCTTCCTTTTATTTTTCTTAAGGTCTTTGATGTTCTCTGTTTCGGTTTTTTTGGTTGTACAGTTTGATATTTTTGCCTTAAGTTGCATTGCACCTGACGTCTCAGTCCTGACTTTGTTTATATTTGTGCACCCTCCTCCTTTCTGTAGGCCTAGTTTATGAGTGACAGCATTCTGCAGTTCCTTCTTATAAGGAGAATCTGTTAATACGACGGTTTTTCCTTTTCGTCTTGTACTCCGCCGAGTATATTGACAGATTAGTGGGATTGGAATGATAGCCTTGGGCGATATCTGGAAAACTGTGTTGTTCGGCGAACGTAGCTGGTTGGAAGAGTCTGGCGTCCATGAACATCCAGGCTGGGTTTGCTTTCTACTTGCATCAAAATATGACGGAGCACAACGGGACACTATCCCATTCTGCCCTGTCCCGTTCCGCCCCAAGAGCACTTTTGAGGATAATAACTTTTATGGAGTGTAGTAACTAACGTATTTAAATGCATTAAATAACTAAAGTATAACAAATACCATGCAATGTAAGGGAATGTGTCATTTTAGGGTATGCAATTAACAACTTACCTGGCGTTTAAACTCACCAACGTTAGAACAACACAAGCGGTAACGTGACGGACAACAATTCACTTAGATCTCGCACTTCAAACTAAATCAGAATGGCTGCCCTCACTTCCCTTACATTCGGAGAAATAGTTACATGGCCATACAGCAGGTTGCAACACTGTGCAGTCTAGTAAAGAGTAATTTCCCATTGTGCCCTGCTATCCCGTTCTGCCCGAGTTCCCCTACCTTCACTGCGCGATAACAACGCTGAAGTCACTAATGACACTGCCACTAAAGAACAGATATTAAACATAATTTTCAGAAACTCCTTCAACAAAGAAGACGAAGTTAATATTCCTGAATTCCTATCAAGGACAACTGTCTAGATGAGAAACATAGAAATAGATATCCTTGCTGTCGCAAAGTAGCTAGAATCACTTAATAAAAGCAAGGCTTCCGGTCAAGACTGTATACCAGTAAGGTTCCTCTCAGAGTATGCTGATACAATTGCTCCATATTTAGCAATTAGATACAACCGGTCGTTCCCAGAAAGATCCGTACCTAAAGACTGGAAAATTACTCAAGTGACACCAATACCCAAAACGGGAAGTAGGAGTAATCCATTGAATAACAGACCCATATCACTAACGTCGATTTGTAATAGGATTTTGGAACATACGCCGTATTCGGACTTTATGAAGTACCTCGAGGAAAACGATTTATTGACACGTAGTCAGCACGAATTCAGAAAATATCATTCTTTTGAAACACAACTAGCTCTTTATACTAATGAAGTAATGAGTGCTATCGACAGGGGATGTCAAACTGATTCCATATTTTTAGATTTCAAGACGGATTTCGACACTGTTCCTCACAAGCATCTTCTAACCAAGTGTGTGCCTATGGAATATCGCCTCAGTTATGCGGCTGGATTCATGATTCCCTGTCAGAAAGGTCACAGTTCGTAGTAATAGACGGAAAGTCATCTAGTAAAACAGAAATAATATCCGGCGTTCCCCAAGGAAGTGTTACAGACCTTCTATTGTTCCTGATCTATGTTAACGACGTAGGAGACAATCTCAGTAGCCGTCTTAGATTGTTTGCAGATGATGCTGTTATTTACCGTCTTGTAAAGTCATCAGACGACCAAAACGAATGACAAAATGATTTAGAAAAGGTATCAGTATGGTGTGAAAAGAGGCAATTGACCCTGAGTAAAGTATAGTGTGAAGTTATTCACATGAGTATTAAAAGAAATCCACTAAATTTCGATTCACGATAAGCCACACAAATCTGAACTGTGTAAATTCAACTGAATAATAAACGATTGCAATTACAAATATCCTAAATTGGAACGATCACATAGACAATGTTGTGGATACAGCCAACCAAAGACTGAGATTCAATGGCAGAACACTTACAAGGTGTGACAGGTCTACTAAAGAGACTGCTTACACAACGCTTGTCCGTTCTATTCTGGAGTATTTCTGTGTGGTGTGGGATTCGCAACAGATGGGACTGGCCGATGACATCGAAAAAGTACCAAGAAGGGCAGCTCGTTATGTATTACTGCGAAGTTGGGGAGATAGTGCCACAGACATGATACGTGAATTGGAGTGGCTATCATTAAAACAAAGGAGATTTTCGTTGCAACGGGATCTTCTCATGAAACTCCAATATCAGTTTTCTACTGCGAATGCGAAAACATTCTCTTGACGCCCACCTACATAGGAAGAAATAATCATCACGATAAAGTAAGAGAAATTAGGGCTCGCACAGAAAAATTTAAGGGCTCGCTTTCCCCGTGCACCGTTCGAGAGTGGAATGGTAGAGAGACAGCTTGAAAGTGGTTGTTTATTGAACCCTCTGCCAGGAACTTTCTTGTGAACAGCAGAGTAATCATATAGATATAGATGCTGTGTTCCAAGAAGTCACGGTTCCTGTTCGCACAGCTCGCATCGTCCAGGACTGGTTTGTGACCAAGAGATTGATTTGTTGCATCTTCCCTGGCCACCACAGTGACAGATCTCAGCATTATTCAGCCTTCATCGTCAAATTGGGAATGACGTGTTCGTGATCACTACTCAGTTGCATCATCACTACCTGAAGTTCCCAATATTTTTCAAGAACAATGGTACAAGATTCCCCTGAAAACCGCACAGAACCTGTACTTCGTCATTCTGTGATGACTAGATGCTGTTTAGTATTGCAACGATTTTCCATCACCGCGTTAGGCGTGGTAAGATGTTGTACTTTACGTTTTTCCTTATTTGTGTCGACGCCCTGTAGATGTAGATATAGACTACTGTTGTAAATGACCAAGTTACGAAGTTCCTCCTTCTTTCTCTGCTTCTCCAGAGATGGCTGTGTACTATAAGATTGTTCAAGGGAACAGGAACGGTAGTAAATCCGTCATCTGGCTATCCGACACGCGTGAAAGCGTCGTAAAGTTCCTGGAGGTACGCCTTCGCGTATCCGCTACCGTTGCCCCAGCCCGCCTTCCACCGAGCACATGACCACGAGCTCACAGACACACACACACACACACACACACACACACACATACACAAGCACACGCGCACACACAGACACGCGCGCATGCGCAATCACTTCCACGTTTCTGTGTAGGAGAATACTCCTTTCCTTAGACAAAAGCACAAACCCAGCGAGGTGGCGAAGTGGGAAGATCCAGGACTCACAGTCAGGAGGACAGTGGTTCGAATCTCGGTCAGTGCATTTACGTTTAGGTTTCTTTCTCATCATTCTCCAGTCTAAGCTTATGTTTGGAAGACTGCAGGAAACCTAAATGTGGATGGACTGACTGAGATTCAAATCACTGGTCTCCGAACTGTGACTTCTGGTTCATCCCACTTCGTCACCCCGCTGGGTTTTATTAATGAAATTTGGTGAATGCGGTGGATGCCCTCTGTGTAGTTTATAACGTTTTATCTTATCACAAGTTCCTTCGCATTTGCCGGTTCACTTGAGGTAGCTATTTTTGGTGTATCAATCAAACAACAGATAATAAACAAAATTTGCAGCACATCAGCAGTCCACATTGTATTTTACGTACGATGTCGTGCAGCCATGGAAACGCTGAACTCTCATTTAGGAAGATTAACAATTCCTGATCTTTGTCTAACTCATTTTATGCAAATGATGTTATGGTTTCTTCAATAAGGTTATGGCCAATTTCTTTGTAAACTGCCCTTTCAAGTAAGGCAGTGGCCCTTTGTAATAATTCTGATTTAAGGTACGTTAAACTCTAACCTTCATTACCGCAGAGCACAGAGCGAAACATAATAATCACGAGTAAAAACATAGATTGTTATCAGTGTAACAACGAGCTGGCTAAAAATCCTATGAAATGTTTAAAATGCTTCATCTTTGGTGTTTCTTACTATAATTGCATTAACTAGTTTCCTGCTTGAATTTTTCCGTTCTCAGCTCAGACACATTTCCCTATATATGCAAAGCGTGACCCGTTCTTATCAAAAGCCTTTACAAACTGCTTCAAAAGGCCCAACTTGATTTGCAGTGGACGACAAATGATTTTCTCTCGTCCAACTAAGGGGTCGTTAATGACATTCTTCCTCCCTCCGTACATGTTTTCTCACTTTGGCCGTTCTGTTCATTGAAGAGGACTGTGACGAAAAATAAGAGGACCACAGATATAATAATCACTGCAGAACTCAATGTCATACTCGAGTACACTGTCAGCACCAAAACAACAGGAAGAGGTCTTCATAAGCAGAGAACTGCAGGCTGATGTGGAATTTCAAAACCAAGTACCAACGTGGTACTGAAGCCATAAAAACTTCAGTGTAGAGCAATGGAACTTTGATGTTTCTTACTATAGTTGCATTAACTAGTCTTGACTGAAAACGATAGCATTAAAATTCGTGTAAAGTGCTATTTATTTGCATAACACCGGAGTGTTTTGAGCCAAGGAGCTCAAAATTCTAAAATAGAAGATTTTAATGAAATATATGTTATACTGTTTTAATATAAGTCCATGGATAAAAATTAAACTATAATTTTACTATTCTGTTATATAAATATTATTATATCCAAAATAAATAGTCATTGATGATAAAATCCACTCCCTGAACATTTAGGAAGCTTCTTTTCCATGACATTCTTGAATGTATTATGGAGCGTTCCATTTTATAAATTCGAGCAGTAAACTGCAGTCACGGGCATATCCGATCTTCCTTGGTAGCGTTCCTCGACAGTTTTCGTATTGCAGAGTTGCCTTATTTGTGGATAGTCAAATATTCCTGCTTGAATTTTTCCGTTTTCAGCTCAGACATTTTTCCCTATATATGCAAAGCGTGACCCATTCTTATCAAAAGCCTTTACAAACCGCTTCAAAAGGCCCAACTTGATATGCAGTGGACGACAAATGATTTTCTCTCATTCAACTAAGGGGTCGTTAATGACATTCTTCCTCCCTCTGTACATGTTATCTCTCTTTGGCCGTTCTTTTTCAACACTGTTATGTTTGTTGTCTCTGGTATTCCAGAGTCACAAGATGCACCTTGCTAACCAAGGAGAAAGTTTACCATTCATAAGTCTAGACAAATCATCCATTAATGTTTATGAGACTTAATCTTCTCAAAGTTCAAAACTGTGGGTTTATGTTCTTCTTTAACTTCCTTTGAGGGACCAGCTCACATTGAACTAAATTTGTTACCATTGTGTATTAGTACAAATTTCAAACTTGCCTTGAGCTGTGCACAAACACAAGAAAATCAGCTAGTAAACATTCAGGAAGTCCTATTTCCTCAGGTGTCCACTAATTTCGTGCAGAACACGAGATTGTCTTCTTGAGAGTATAAAAAATAAAAATGAAGGGCTTCCTGGATCAACAGGTCGTTACGACACCAGCCTGGGCAAAACCGAAAGATACGATTCCACATCCATTTGTTTAACATTTATTCAGATTTAGATCGTATAGTATGAGATTTACGACTCTTATATAGGTACACGATACTTTGAAGTATTTACGAAATAGTAGCCTGTTCTTTTCCAAATTTACCTTTTTAGTGCGAGTTAAACCATGAAAACATAAAATTATGAGAACTGGTCATCCTACAGATTTAATTTTACAGAAGTCTATATTTAAGAAGTATTGTTGACCTTAAAGGTTTTTATTGGATTTCATTTCCTATATATACAGTTTTTCCCATATATGAATGTTACTCACCAAAATTCCAAATGTCATATGAGCTGTAGAAAAATGTAATTGTTTGTTTATCAGACAATAGTCTTCAGTGTATTAAAAAACCGCAGTTAACTTCACAAGAATATTTCTGCTTGACATAATAATTTAATACTGCAATATGTAAACTAATCTTGGGACATAGTGTATTTTTATATTTCTTAATTTTACTACAGGAATATATAAAATTTCTTTTACAAATCGCATTTTTGTAACCATAAAAGGTATAATTTTTGCATAAATCGCCACGGTTTGTAAAAACAGATGTCGTGCTAATAATTATTTTGACAAAGGAAATTCTAGAACATTTTGGACAAAAATTTTGTGTTACATAGAAGTGTATGCATCCCAAATCAGATTTGGCATAGTTGTTAGCTGAGTTGACTTTCAAGATTTTGTATGTGACACATGGTGTGTAATGTTTTTGCTATCAGCAAACATCTAAAAATGAGCTCCTTCTGAGTGAAAAGAGGTTTTGGTGATAAGACTACGTTTTTTTGTCTTGTTGATTGGTAAAAAAAGTTGACACTAAGAAAAAACTGTGTATTATGTTTTACTATGAGTAACAAACAAATTCTCAAATAAATCCCGAAGAAATCTTAAGAAATAGTAGCTTCACAAGCTAGTAAACAATCTGAGAACCTATTCATACCCAATTTGCTAATGCTGCCTCTTCACATTGAAACAAGATGAGTATTTACCTTTATTCTACAAATTGTTTAATCATGTCTTATAAGGGTCATTTTCTCTTGAAGTTCCATTGAACTAAACCTATTACATATTTACAGCAGAGATTTATTATAAATCAGGGACATTTTGCCTCAGATGGTCCATTTTAATAGCAAGAAGGGTACCAGAATTTTTCAGTTGTATGGTAAAAGGTAACCTTGGTTCCTTGATCCGGTACATTTCTGTTGGAAGCCAGTAATTCAGAAGCTTCTTTTGACGGGTTGAGATCCCTGGTGGGTTATTAACTCATACCAGTTTAAAACCTGAGGAATTAATGCCGTACCCACATAATCACTGTCACTGTCTTTAGTATCAGAGGTACAACACCAGTCCTCACAAACAACAGGTTTCAGAATGGCTTTTGTTTCAGAGGAACTCGTTTCCCGGTAGTCCACAATCGTAAACGTTTTGTACAAGTTTTAGAGATTTATTGCAAAAGTCTTTGCAAAGTCAATAATAGGTTTTCGGTTTCCCTTCAGCGTTTATTCTCTGCATATGTAGCTAAAACCATCAAAGTCATTTACACAACTTCTACTTTAACTTATATTATTTCTGTTCAACAACACAAGTGCAAAAAACTGCAACATAGATTTTTTCAAACAGAACTGTCATGTGACATCTATCTCAGTTAGCCCTGTACGGCCAGACCTCACACAGTAACCTCCAACACCATCTGGTGGATATTTCTGGAACTAATTAGAAAGCAGCCCGGTAGTATGGCAAACCTATACGAACCAATCCTCGAACGTGTGATTTAGAAGCGCACAAACTAGAGTTACAAATGCACATTTCATAGAGAAGTGCATGTCAAACAACAATGATCAAGAAAATAAGTGCGGATAGAGGAAGACTGATTTCACTTTTTGATTTAATGCCACAACTGTGGCTAAAATCAATTCTAAAATCCTAGATACGAAAAAACTGTTTGCTATTGGCCTTTGTAATTACTTCATTGCTAGTGTCCCTTGAGATATCTGGTGAGTTTTTAACTCATCCCAGTTCAGTCCCTGAGGAATTAATGCCGTAACTGCATAATCACTGTCATCATCATTAGTATTAGTGGGACGACACCAGTCATCATAAACAACAGGTTTCGGAATGGCTTTTGTTTCCGACGTTTTCGTTTCCCAGTAGTCCACAATCGTAAAGTTTCACAGATTTATTACAGAAGTCTTTACAATGTCAATAATAGGTTATCGGTTTCCTTTCAGCTCTCATTCTCTGCATTCCCTGAGTATCTTAAAATGTTGTAACAGTTATTATTGTTGGTAATAGGTGTGCAAAGCGCCAATATAGATTTGACTTCTTCAGTCTGATGCATTAAATGAACAATAATTTATTTCTGCTAAGATAGTAGATTTGCTTCCAGTAGAAATAGATTTCGAGTAAATGATCTGGCCACTGAGATTAAGGTTGTCTATGGTTCACATGAATCGATTGAAGCAATTTCTAGGTCGATTCTTTGAATTAGACGCCGACGAATTTCTTCCCCATGCTTCCCCCCCTGAGGAAGTATTCGTTACATAATCATACCATCGTCGTTGAGGATTTGAGCCCCAACGTTCCCTTATGTCTCCATCGTCTTCGTTGTACGAAGACTAGTTTCACTGTTTAGTTAATATCTTTGGTGACCACGCTGTGCAAAATAGAATGATGGGATATTGAACTTTCTTCTTTCCTTCTACTACTCTTCTCTCAACGAAAATTAATTTCTTTGTATAATTAATATATGTGCAAAACCAGAACGCTCCACTTCCTCTAGCTAAGGAAACAGCTGCAGTGCTAGATGACACGTTACATGCTGAAATGCTAATTCGTGGGAAACCATTACTATCTTCATACTTGCAACACCTGACAGATTTGGAGATATATGCAAAAATTGTTTTGGAATAGAAATAAGAATCCGCCAGTGGTAACAGTTGGTGACACCCCTGTAGCTTATTGTAAGAACGATCGAAAATACATTGCTGGCCGTTGAAACTACTCACCAGGAAGGATAGGAAATAATGACATTTTAGTCATAGTGCGCATACAGTGGTAGTAGAATTTTACACAGTCCAGTAACATTAATGTGACCAAAGACATTTGGTGACAGGTGGCACCACCAGCAGTGTCGTGGGGATGCGGAAAACAGTGCAGTTGTCATCGCAATATGGAAATGGAGTGATTTATGTGATGCCGACAAGAGTATGATGATTGGCTTTCGGGCCAAGGGCGGAAGTATTTCCGAAATGGCTATTTTTGTGAACTGTTCATTTGCCACTGTGGTTAAAGTATACTGCACATCCAGAACCGGCATTGAGGCAATTGTGGTGCACCACGGGCCATAGACAACAGAGGTGAACGACGGCGGAGGAGATGTATATGGGGGAATAGACGTGCTATTGTTAAGCAATTGACCACCTAGATGACCCAAGGAGGTAGCAACAGTGTCTCCTCAACGACCGTTCAGCGAACGTCGCTGTGTATGAGCCCTGGAAAAGGTCTCAGGTTCATGCTCCCATGCTGACTGATATTCATCGGCGGCAAAGGCTGTAATTTGCACGCCAATACTTCAACTGGCGGCCACTGAGTGTCTCGACAGCTGTCCTTTTCAGATGAATCACGTATCATGTTCCATAGGAATGTCTGAAGGGAAACACCCTGCAACCAGGAGGGAGCTTTATGATCTGGGGAATGTTTTCAGTGGCATTCCCTGGGTAATCTCATCATTCTGGAAGCACAATATTTCAACAAAATACTTATATCCATCTGTCCCCCACATGAATTTTTTTTTCCTTGACATGATGCCACTTACCGGCAGGAGAAAGCATCGTGTCACATAGCTTGCAGTGTATGTGCGTGTTTCGAGTAGTACCAGGATGAGTATACTGTTCTCCCCTGGCTACCAACCTCCCTGGATTGAACCTCATCATTCTGGAAGCACAATATTTCAACAAAATACTTATATCCATCTGTCCCCCACATGAATTTTTTTTTCCTTGACATGATGCCACTTACCGGCAGGAGAAAGCATCGTGTCACATAGCTTGCAGTGTATGTGCGTGTTTCGAGTTGTACCAGGATGAGTATACTGTTCTCCCCTGGCTAGCAACCTCCCTGGATTGAACCTAGTTGAGAATCTGTGGGACAAGCTCGATCCCACCAGGGAGCCTCAACCGAGAAACTTAGCTCAGCTGGCTATGGTGCTGGAGTCGGCATGACTCCACATCCCTCTCTGTACCCCTAGAACCTCACTGACTCCTTCTGCACATCTCACACTGCAATAGGTGGTCATTCAGGCTTTTGTCAGGTGGTCAGTTCTGGCAGCAACGATGGCTCCAATTTGTCTGAGCATTGAGTTGCACTGAGCTTGTATGAGAGGTATTGGTGCAGCACGCTATGCTGTTTCAGTTACATGCCAATAGTAGTGTCAAGTGCAAGAAGCCTAGTCTCTTGGCAACCCGTGACCAAACGTATTCAATGGGCGAAAGATCTGGAGAACGTGTTGGCCAGGACTACAGTTGTACACCCTCTGTATAGAGGTAGTTTTGGATAGTATGGTTACATGCGTTCTTGCCTCGTCTTGCTGAAATATAACGTTTTGGGGACCTCAAATATAAGGCAACGTCATTGGGCCAAAGGAGTCGGAAATATAACGGCTGCTGACCAAGTTACCGGCTGTGAGAACCGGAAGTAGACATTTCCTATACGCATTGGCCCTCAATAGCATATTGCCAGGTATTGGTGCATGTATGACAATGATGGGAAAGCTGAAAAACCATGATGGTATACGCAGAAAGAGTGTCATGGCGCCACTCCTGTGTCCAAGGTTGTCACTACACCTCCCTCTGCTGCAGTGTCAAGGGTTGCAGCAGCAATGGTTTCTGGACTGATAGTCCGTAGTGCTCGAGACGTCACCTCAGTCTCCGTGTGGATACTTGTGTAGTAAGCAAACCCATTTCCTGGTTCTTGTAATGTAAGTTCACTTTGTGATCCTGCACAGCTGAATGAATATGCATGTCCCACCGTCTCCAGACATATGTGATTGTTGCGATCCCTCATGTCGCTGAATAGGAATCTACAAAACGCATTAATTCCATATCACGTGACAATCGTGAGATGCCAACCAACGCAAGTAGTGATATCGCGGAACGATAAACCACTGTTTCGAATGTTCACGATGCTGCCACTGTCGAATTCTGAAACGTTCTGGTAGACGTTTCTGTTCGTACTGTGAGGCGTAACACGATCATCTCACAAGCAAACAACATTCTGAATGAGAACCCATATATGCAGAATGTAGGTGGTATTACTCCTACTACACTGCGTAGTGATACTACCCAGAATTCTGGTAAAAGTAATAAATCTTTATTGTAAGCGCTGAAAGTAGCATGGAGGCTACCACGGAGTATTATAGTGACACCGCTGGCCACCAGCCATGCTACGTCGACAAATAAGGCAGAATAATAGATGCGTAAGTGAATTGTGAAGCAAGTATAGCCTATGCAATGGTAAATTGCCCCACGCATCAAAGATTGTACCTCTACATGTACAAGGATACTCTGCAAATCACATTTAAGTGCCTGGCAGAGGGCTAATCGAACCAACATCACAATTCTCTATTATTCCAATCTCGTATACCATGCGGAAAGAACGAAAACCTATATCTTTCCGTACGAGCTCTGATATATCTAATTTTATCGTGGTGATCGTTTCTCCCTATGTAGGTCGGTGTCAACAAAATATTTTCGCATTAGGAGGCGAAAGTTGGAGACTGGAATTTCGTGAAAAGATTCCGCCGTTACGAAAAACGCCTTTCTGTTAATTTTGTCGAGTCAAAATTCTTATCATTTCTGTGATACTCTCTCCCATATTTTCCGATAATACAAAACGTGCTGCCCTTGTTTTAACTTTTTCGATGCACTCCGTCAGTCCTATCTGGTAAGGATCCCACACCGCGCAGCAGTATTGTAAGAGAGGACGGACAAGCGTAGTATAGGCAGTCTCCTTAGTAGTTCTGTTACATTTTGTAAGTGTCCTGCCAATAAAACGCCGTCTTTGGGTACCTTTCCCCACAACATTTTCTATGTGTTCCTTCCAGTTTAAGTTGTTCGTAATTGTAATACCTAAGCTTTTAGTTGAATTTACGGCTTTTACATTAGACAGATTTATTGTAAACCGAAGTTTAACGAATTTCTTTTACCACCCATGTGGATGACCTCACATTTTCGTTATTTAGGGTTAACTGCCTGTTTTCGCACCATTCAGCTATTTTTTCTAAATCGTTTTGCAATTTGTTTTGATCTTCTGATGACTTTATTAGTCGATAAACGACAACGCCATCTGCAAACAACTTAAGACGGCTGCTCAGGTTGCCTGCCAAATCGTTTATTTAGATAAGGAAAGCAAAGGGGCTATAACACTAGCTTGCGGAACGCGAGAAATCATATCTGTTAGACTCGATGACTTTCCGTCAGTTACTACGAACTGTGTCCTCTCTGACAGGAAATCACAAATCCAGTCACATATCTGAGACGATATTCCATAAGCACGCAATATCACTACAAGCCGCTGTGTGGTACAGTGTCTAAAACTTTCCGGAAAACCAGAAATATGGGATCGATCTGAAATCCCTTGTCAATAGCACTAAGCAATTCATTTGAATAAAGAGCTAGTTGTCTTTCACAGGAATGATCTGGCCATTTGTGAATTTACTAACCTCTGACATAACACACTTACAGCTGCACAGAACACTCTTCCGACCACGACTGACACTTGCAACGTATTGAGGGCATTGCACAGGTGGCGTTCGTGATCAAATACAACAGCGCACCCAGCAGGTTTGGATAGTATCTGCATTTATGATTAAGCATGCTTTGTATTTCTCGCAGTGTTCCCATATTTTTGTCCAACACCTGTATAACTACATCCATTGTCGAACACCCTGTATATCCACGTCCATACTCTGCAAACCACTATGAAATGCATGGCAGAGGGTACTTCCAACAGAACTAATTACCGTTTTTTCTCCTTGCATTCACGTACGTGCAGTTAAGCTAATCCTATTCTCATGATCCCTGAGGGGGCGTTGTAGGATATTCCAAATTTCGTCTACTAAAACTGGTTCCTTACACTTTGTATGTAGATGTCTGCCAGTCCTGTTTCTCCTGAATTTCCGTGACACAGTCCTGCAGATCAGACAAACCTTGATCATAGCTGTGTCACTTCTCTGTATACGTTCAGTACTCTTGTTCGTCCTATTTGGAAAGGATCACACACACTAGTGCAATATTCTAGGAAGGGTCGTATGAGTGTTTTGTAAGCAGTCTCCATTGAAGACTGAGTACATCCTAGTATTCTACCTATGAAACGAATTCTACGATCTGCTTTGCCTGCGGCTGAGCAAATGATATGGAATTATTCAGTTTACAGGGTACGTATATATGACGTCTGTTTACATTAATGAACACATTATTTTTTGTCCTACTCACTCAACTATACTTAAAAACATTTTGTTTCTGAGGCTACCGGCTTCTAAAGAGAAGTTCGCCCATGTAGTAGAACTGGGTCGTGCAGGGAAAATAATTCTAATTTATATTTAAGTCTTGCTGCGCTACCTGTCAGATATAGTACGTTATTGTGCAAATGATCAAAAAATTCTTTGCAGCGTATTGAACTCCTTTGTGAGTCACTGAAAGCTTTAATAATGGGTAATAAAGTTCACTTTTTCCTCTAGTGTTGCAGGTGAGTAAATCACTACTCTTCTCAAATTGTGGTGGATTATTTATGACGAATTGGTGACATTGTGGTTAAAATGCACAGCTCCTTGAAGAAGTACCTACATGACGACCGCGTGTGAACATCTCTTATTATTACTTATTATTCTTACTGCTCACTTTTGGGCAATCAGTACCTTATTTCTAACTGGTAATGTCCAAAGAAAATTACTACATGAGTCATTATTCAGAGTAAATACGCAAAATATGTTAGTATGTTGTTTCGAAGACTATCTATTATACTAAGAACAAAAGTAGCTGAACTTCACTGTTTGAGAAACTCAGAAATACGCTTCTTCTAGTTCAAGTTTTTATCAGTATGTAGACCCAAAAATTTGGAGTATTCTACCCTGTTTACTGACTCCTGTTCTTGTGCCGCGGCAATTGTTGATATTATTCTATCCATTGTACAGAACTGAATATGGTGCATTTTCCCAAAAATTTAGGGAAAGTCCAATTTCAGAGAACCAGTTAATAAGCCTTATAAAAACATCATTAACAATGTCTTCTATTGCTTTCCCTTTTATGCCATTTCTTAAAACACAAGTATCATCTGCAAAAACGTACCACTTTTGCGACCAACTTTGTTTCCACAGTATGCACAGGAACCGTAGACTACAAGGAAGGAGAGATACACAGCACTCAGTCACATTTGAATTGCTTCTATTACTCTTGCATATGTGGAAACGGGTACTTAGAGCCGAAATCTAGATAGGCAAGAGTAGTAAAACTAATAGGTCGCGAATGATTGCCTTCCTTGAATTCTGCGACCATCCCGTTTCATACCTTCAAAGCCTGTTACATCCAAATATTTTTATGTGTTTACAGATTCCAATTATGACTCGTTGATATTGCAGTTATAAAATACTGCAGTGTTTTCTTTTTGCGAAGTGCGTAATTTTGCATTTTTACCAGTTGAAGCAAGTGTCCAGGTGTTGCATCACTCCGAAATTCTATCAAGATTAGACTGAATATCTGTGGACCGTATTTCAGGCAGATCTTAATTGTAAATAAGTACAACATCTGCAAAAAGTATGAGGTTACCGTTAATATTTTCTGCACTGCCATTAATATTCAACATGAACAGCATGGGCCCCATCACACATTCCTGGGGAACAGGGTGTCCCAGGAGTAATGGTCAATATTCAGGGATGTTACAGGAACGATCGTTTGAAGCAAAAAACTTCATACAGACATATGTCCTATTCCGAATGATTTTCGAGACACAAGACATTTAATGTACATCGTTATTTATTTTCTGTATCCTTTAATAAATTGCCAGCTTTAGACATGTACGCATGTACAACAGTTAGTTAATACAACACTATTCCTTTAGCAAGGTATCAGTTTAAAAATCTATCTCTAAGTATTGTACACGTCACATCACAGCTGATATACAGTGCACAATCAATGTTCGAGTATCCCAGAGCGAACTGCAATGCATTTGTGCACTCTTTTGGGGGAACATGTATTGCCTGTCTGAATGCCTCAGCACGTTTCCTAATGAGGGCAGCAGTGTCCATGATACGTCCACGCAGTTCATCTCCCGTATTCATCTTTTGCTTGTACATCACAGACTTCATCCAACCTCAAAATCAAAATGGCGTAAGGTCTGGCTATCTTAATGCCCAGTTAATTGCACTACCACGACCAAACCAGCGACTAGGGAAGAGCGGCTGAGTAGTTTTCTCATACGTCTGGTAAAATGTAGAGGGTCTCCATAATGCCGGAAGTACATTGCAGTCCGTGAGGCCAAGACAACCCTCTTAAGCTTTCAACATGCAAATCATTCTGTCTTGTTAGTCGCTCATCAAAACCTATCAGCATGTTACCGTTCGTGTCACACCAAACAGTGATCGTAAAACGAACTTGTAAATTGGTTTCCACTGTAGCGTGCAGATTTTCCTGCGGCCAACGATAATTATTGAGTGTGGTGTTGATTACGTTCCATATAAACGTGTCTACATGAGCAAAAGGTATTAATAGAAGCAAATGACGATTATCATGTAACCAGTCACAAAATTTAATTACGATGCTATTGTCGCTATTATGAAGATTGTGAAAAGGTAGTATGTAAAATGGGTAAAAGTAGCAAGCGAGGGCGACGCCACAGGCAGTTGCGACATTGGCGATTCCCAGGGGAGTGACACGCCAGAAGGCGACCTGGCTGCTCTTTGCTCAGAGGTTGTGCGTGGGTCTGTACCCATGCCCCTCAGACAGGCGATAGACGGGGACTGACGGTGTGACGCCGAGTCCCTCCCTGGGTCTCATCATTAGCGGCAGCAGACAGGAACAGCTAGCCAGCAGGGCTATGACGCCAAGTCTCACAGAGGACCCAGTGTGGCGGCAGACACAGCCTGGTCTCGAACCATAGGCTGCTGCTGGCGCTGCCCAGTCGTCTGCTTGGCCAGTGGTGCTCCAGTATTGTAGTGCGGCTACGCAGTAATTACCAAGTCCCTGACTCAAATGACGCAATCTCCTCAAATTTAGCCTCATTTATACACCAGTACTGCCCATTTGTTCCTCTAAAACCTCGTATCTAGTCATACTGCCCATAACAGAGAGACCTGCTTCAGTGCAGCGGCGCCGATCCAATTGTTACATCATTATGAATTACCTCGAAGAAAACTGTCTATTGACACACAGCCAACATGAGTTTAGACAAGATCATTCCTGTGAAAGACAACTAGCTCTTTATTCAAATGAAGTGCTTAGTGCTATTGACAAGGGATTTCAGATCGATCCCATATTTCTGGTTTTCCGGAAAGTTTTAGACACTGTACCACACAGCGGCTTGTAGTGATATTGCGTGCTTATGGAATATCGTCTCAGATATGTGACTGGATTTGTGATTTCCTGTCAGAGAGGACACAGTTCGTAGTAACTGACGGAAAGTCATCGAGTCTAATAGATATGATTTCTCGCGTTCCGCAAGCTAGTGTTATAGGCCCTTTGCTTTCCTTATCTAAATAAACGATTTGGCAGGCAACCTGAGCAGCCGCCTTAAGTTGTTTGCAGATGACGCTGTCGTTTATCGACTAATAAAGTCATCAGAAGATCAAAACAAATTGCAAAACGATTTAGAAAAAATAGCTGAATGGTGCGAAAACAGGCATTTAACCCTAAATAACGAAAATGTGAGGTCATCCACATGGGTGGTAAAAGGAATTCGTTAAACTTCGGTTTACAATAAATCTGTCTAATGTAAAAGCCGTAAATTCAACTAAAAGCTTAGGTATTACAATTACGAACAACTTAAACTGGAAGGAACACATAGAAAATGTTGTGGGGAAGGGTACCCAAAGACGGCGTTTTATTGGCAGGACACTTACAAAATGTAACACAACTACTAAGGAGACTGCCTATACTACGCTTGTCCGTCCTCTCTTACAATACTGCTGCGCGGTGTGGGATCCTTACCAGACAGGACTGACGGAGTGCATCGAAAAAGTTAAAACAAGGGCAGCACGTTTTGTATTATCGGAAAATATGGGAGAGAGTATCACAGAAATGATAAGAATTTTGACTCGACAAAATTAACAGAAAGGCGTTTTTCGTAACGGCGGAATCTTTTCACGAAATTCCAGTCTCCAACTTTCGCCTCCTAATGCGAAAATATTTTGTTGGCACCGACCTACATAGGGAGAAACGATCACCACGATAAAATAAGATATATCAGAGCTCGTACGGAAAGATATAGGTTTTCGTTCTTTCCGCATGGTATACGAGATTGGAATAATAGAGAATTGTGATGTTGGTTCGATTAGCCCTCTGCCAGGCACTTAAATGTGATTTGCAGAGTATCCTTGTACATGTAGAGGTACAATCTTTGATGCGTGGGGCAATTTACCATTGCATAGGCTATACTTGCTTCACAATTCACTTACGCATCTATTATTCTGCCTTATTTGTCGACGTAGCATGGCTGGTGGCCAGCGGTGTCACTATAATACTCCGTGGTAGCCTCCATGCTACTTTCAGCGCTTACAATAAAGATTTATTACTTTTACCAGAATTCTGGGTAGTATCACTACGCAGTGTAGTAGGAGTAATACCACCTACATTCTGCATATATGGGTTCTCATTCAGAATGTTGTTTGCTTGTGAGATGATCGTGTTACGCCTCACAGTACGAACAGAAACGTCTACCAGAACGTTTCAGAATTCGACAGTGGCAGCATCGTGAACATTCGAAACAGTGGTTTATCGTTCCGCGATATCACTACTTGCGTTGGTTGGCATCTCACGATTGTCACGTGATATGGAATTAATGCGTTTTGTAGATTCCTATTCAGCGACATGAGGGATCGCAACAATCACATATGTCTGGAGACGGTGGGACATGCATATTCATTCAGCTGTGCAGGATCACAAAGTGAACTTACATTACAAGAACCAGGAAATGGGTTTGCTTACTACACAAGTATCCACACGGAGACTGAGGTGACGTCTCGAGCACTACGGACTATCAGTCCAGAAACCATTGCTGCTGCAACCCTTGACACTGCAGCAGAGGGAGGTGTAGTGACAACCTTGGACACAGGAGTGGCGCCATGACACTCTTTCTGCGTATACCATCATGGTTTTTCAGCTTTCCCATCATTGTCATACATGCACCAATACCTGGCAATATGCTATTGAGGGCCAATGCGTATAGGAAATGTCTACTTCCGGTTCTCACAGCCGGTAACTTGGTCAGCAGCCGTTATATTTCCGACTCCTTTGGCCCAATGACGTTGCCTTATATTTGAGGTCCCCAAAACGTTATATTTCAGCAAGACGAGGCAAGAACGCATGTAACCATACTATCCAAACCTACCTCTATACAGAGGGTGTACAACTGTAGTCCTGGCCAACACGTTCTCCAGATCTTTCGCCCATTGAATACGTTTGGTCACGGGTTGCCAAGAGACTAGGCTTCTTGCACTTAACACTACTATTGGCATGTAACTGAAACAGCATAGCGTGCTGCACCAATACCTCTCATACAAGCTCAGTGCAACTCAATGCTCAGACAAATTGGAGCCATCGTTGCTGCCAGAACTGACCACCTGACAAAAGCCTGAATGACCACCTATTGCAGTGTGAGATGTGCAGAAGGAGTCAGTGAGGTTCTAGGGGTACAGAGAGGGATGTGGAGTCATGCCGACTCCAGCACCATAGCCAGCTGAGCTAAGTTTCTCGGTTGAGGCTCCCTGGTGGGATCGAGCTTGTCCCACAGATTCTCAACTAGGTTCAATCCAGGGAGGTTGCTAGCCAGGGGAGAACAGTATACTCATCCTGGTACAACTCGAAACACGCACATACACTGCAAGCTATGTGACACCATGCTTTCTCCTGCCGGTAAGTGGCATCTTGTCAAGGAAAAAAAAATTCATGTGGGGGACAGATGGATATAAGTATTTTGTTGAAATATTGTGCTTCCAGAATGATGAGGTTCAATCCAGGGAGGTTGGTAGCCAGGGGAGAACAGTATACTCATCCTGGTACTACTCGAAACACGCACATACACTGCAAGCTATGTGACACGATGCTTTCTCCTGCCGGTAAGTGGCATCATGTCAAGGAAAAAAAAATTCATGTGGGGGACAGATGGATATAAGTATTTTGTTGAAATATTGTGCTTCCAGAATGATGAGATTACCCAGGGAATGCCACTGAAAACATTCCCCAGATCATAAAGCTCCCTCCTGGTTGCAGGGTGTTTCCCTTCAGACATTCCTATGGAACATGATACGTGATTCATCTGAAAAGGACAGCTGTCGAGACACTCAGTGGCCGCCAGTTGAAGTATTGGCGTGCAAATTACAGCCTTTGCCGCCGATGAATATCAGTCAGCATGGGTGCATGAACCTGAGACCTCTTCCAGGGCTCATACACAGCGACGTTCGCTGAACGGTCGTTGAGGAGACACTGTTGCTACCTCCTTGGGTCATCTAGGTGGTCAATTGCTTAACAATAGCACGTCTATTCCCCCATATACATCTCCTCCGCCGTCGTTCACCTCTGTTGTCTATGGCCCGTGGTGCACCACAATTGCCTCAATGCCGGTTCTGGATGTGCAGTATACTTTAACCACAGTGGCAAATGAACAGTTCACAAAAATAGCCATTTCGGAAATACTTCCGCCCTTGGCCCGAAAGCCAATCATCATACTCTTTTCGGCATCACATAAATCACTCCATTTCCATATTGCGATAACAACTGCACTGTTTTCCGCATCCCCACGACACTGCTGGTGGTGCCACCTGTCACCAAATGTCTTTGAGTGGTTATTGCATGTTGACGTCGAGTATAGGCGGTGGTCACATTAATGTTACTGGAATGTGTAAAATTCTACTACCACTGTATGCGCACTATGACTAAAATGTCATTATATCCTATCCTTCCTGGCGAGCAGTTTCAACGGCCAGCAATGTATTTTCGATCGTTCTTACAATAAGCTACAAGGGTGTCATCAACTGTTACCACTGGCGGATTCTTATTTCTATTCCAAAACAATGTTTGCATATATCTCCAAATCTGTCAGGTGTTGCAAGTATGAAGCTAGTAATGGTTTCCCACGAATTAGCATTTCAGCACATAACGTGTCATCTAGCACTGCAACTGTTTCCTTAGCTAGAGGAAGTGGAGCGTTCTGGTTTTGCACATATATTAATTATGCAAAGAAATTAATTTTCGTTGAGAGAAGAGTAGTAGAAGGAAAGAGGAAAGTTCAATATCCCATCATTCTATTTTGCACAGCGATATCACCAAAGATATTAACTAAACAACGAAACTAGTCTTCGTACAACGAAGACGATGGAGACATAACGGAACGTTGGGGCTCAAATCCTCAACGACGATGGTATGATTATGTACCGAATACTTCCTCAGTGGGGGAAGCATGGGGAAGAAATTCGTCTGCATCTAATTCAAAGAATCGACCTAGAAATTGCTTCAATCGATTCATGTGAACCATAGACAACCTTAATCTCAGTGGCCAGATCATTTACTCGAAATCTATTTCTACTGGAAGCAAATCTACTATCTTAGCAGAAATAAATTATTATTCATTTAGTGCATCAGACTGAAGAAGTCAAATCGATATTGGCACTTTGCACACCTATTACCAACAATAATAACTGTTACAACATTTTAACATACACAGGGAATGCAGAGAATGAAAGCTGAAAGGGAAACGAAAACCTATTATTGACATTGTAAAGACTTCTGCAATAAATCTGTGAAACTTTACGATTGTGGACTACTGGGAAACGAAAACGTCGGAAACAAAAGCCATTCCGAAACCAGTTGTTTGTGATGACTGGTGTCTTCCCACAAATACTAATGATGATGACAGTGATTATGCAGTTACTGCATTAATTCCTCAGGGACTGAACTGGGATGAGTTAAAAACTCACCAGATATCTCAAGGGAAACTAGCAATGAAGTAATTACAAAGGCCAATAGCAAACAGTTTTTTCGTATCTAGGATTTTAGAATTGATTTTAGCCACAGTTGTGGCGTTAAATCAAAAAGTGAAATCAGTCTTCCTCTATCCGCACTTATTTTCTTGATCATTGTTGTTTGACATGCACTTCTCTATGAAATGTGCATTTGTAACTCTAGTTTGTGCGCTTCTAAATCACACGTTCGAGGATTGGTTCATGTAGGTTTGCCATACTGCCGGGCTGCTTTCTAATTAGTTCCAGAAATATCCACCAGATGGTGTTGGAGGTTACTGTGTGAGCTCTAACCGTACAGGGCTGACTGAGGAAGATGTCACATTACAGTTCTGTTAGGAAACATCTATGTTGCAGTTTTTTGCACTTGTGTTGTTGAACAGAAATAATATAAGTTAAAGTGGGAGAAGTTGTGTATATCACTTTGATGGTTTTTGCTACATATGCAGAGAATAAACGCTGAAGGGAAACTGAAAACTTATTACTGACTTTGTAAAGACTTTTGCAATAAATCTCTAAAATTTGTACAAAACGTTTACGATTGTGGACTACCGGGAAACGAATTCCTCTGAAACAAAAGCCATTCTGAAACCTGTTGTTTGTGAGAACTGGTGTTGTCCCACTGATACTAATGATGATGACAGTGATTATGCGGTTATGGCATTAATTCCTTAGGGTTTAAACTGGGACGGGTTACACAGGCCAAGAACAAACTTTTTTTTTATATCTAGTATTTTAGAATTGCTTTTAGCCACAGTTGGGGCGTTGAATCAAAAAGTGGAATCAGTCTTCCTCTATCCGCTCTTATTTTTTTGATCATTGTTGTTTAATATGCACTTCAACATGAAATGTGCATTTTTAACTCTGGTTTGTGCACTTCCAATTCACATGTATGAGGATTGGTTCCTGTAGGTTTGCACTATTGTCAGTCTGCTATCAAATTAGTTCCAGGAATGTCCACCAGATGGAGTTGGAGGATACTGTGTGAGCTAGGCCGTACAGGGCTGAGCGAGAATGACGTCACTTGATAATTCAGTTAGGAAAAATCTATGTTGTAGTTTTTTGCCCTTGTGTTGTTGAACAGAAATAATATAAGTTAAAGTGGAAGAAGTTGCGTAAATCACTTTGATGGATTTTGCTACATATGCAAAGAATAAATGCTGAAAGGAAACCGAAAACGTATTATTGACTTTGTAAAGACTTTTACAATAAATCTGTAAAACTTGTACAGAACATTTACAATTTTGGACTACCGGGAAATGAAAACGTCTCAAACAAAAGCCACTCTGGAACCTGTTGTTTGTGAGGACTGGTGTTGTACCTCTGATACTAATGACAATGACAGTGATTACGTGGGTACAGCATTAATTCCTCAGATTTTAAACTGGGATGAGTTAATAACCCACCAGGGATCTCAACCCGTCAAAAGAAGCTTCTGAATTACTGGCTTCCAACAGAAATGTACCGGATCAAGGAACCAAGGTTACCTTTTACCATACAACTGAAAAATTCTGGTACCCTTCTTGTTATTAAAATGGACCATCTGAGGCAAAATATCCCTGATTTATAATAAATCTCAGCTGTAAATATGTAATAGGTTTAGTTCAATGGACGTCAAGAGAAAATGACCCTTATAAGACATGATTAAACAATTTGTAGAATAAAGGTAAATACTCATCTTGTTTCAATGTGAAGAGGCAGCATTCGCAAATTGGGTATGAATAGGTTCTCAGATTGTTTACTAGCTTGTGAAGATATTATTTCTTAAGATTTCTTTGGGATTTATTTCAGAATTTGTTTGTTACTCATAGTAAAACACAATACACACTTTTTCGTAGTGTCAACTTTTTTTACCAATCAACAAGACAAAAAAACGTAGTCTTATCACCAAAACCTCTTTTCACTCAGAAGGAGCTCATTTTTAGATGTTTGCTGATAGCAAAAACATTACACACCATGTGTCACATACAAAATCTTGAAAGTCAACTCAGCTAACAACTATGCCAAATCTGATTTGGGATGCATACACTTCTATGTAACACAAAATTTTTGTCCAAAATGTTCTAGAATTTCCTTTGTCAAAATAATTATTAGCACGACATCTGTTTTTACAAACCGTGGCGATTTATGCAAAAATTATACCTTTTATGGTTACAAAAATGCGATTTGTAAAAGAAATTTTATATATTCCTGTAGTAAAATTAAGAAATATAAAAATACACTATGTCCCAAGATTAGTTTACATATTGCAGTATTAAATTATTATGTCAAGCAGAAATATTCTTGTGAAGTTAACTGCGGTTTTTTAATACACTGAAGACTATTGTCTGATAAACAAACAATTACATTTTTCTACAGCTCATATGACATTTGGAATTTTGGTGAGTAACATTCATATATGGGAAAAACTGTATATATAGGAAATGAAATCCAATAAAAACCTTTAAGGTCAACAATACTTCTTAAATATAGACTTCTGTAAAATTAAATCTGTAGGATGACCAGTTCTCATAATTTTATGTTTTCATGGTTTAACTCGCACTAAAAAGGTAAATTTGGAAAAGAACAGGCTACTATTTCGTAAATACTTCAAAGTATCGTGTACCTATATAAGAGTCGTAAATCTAATACTATACGATCTAAATCGGAATAAATGTTAAACAAATGGATGTGGAATCGTATCTTTCGGTTTTGCCCAGGCTGGTGTCGTATCGACCTGTTGATCCAGGAAGCCCTTCATTTTTATTTTTTATACTCTCAAGAAGACAATCTCGTGTTCTGCACGAAATTAGTGGACACCTGAGGAAATAGGACTTCCTGAATGTTTACTAGCTGATTATCTTGTGTTTGTGCACAGCTCAAGGCAAGTTTGAAATTTGTACTAATACACAATGGTAACAAATTTAGTTCAATGTGAGCTGGTCCCTCAAGGGAAGTTAAAGAAGAACATAAACCCACAGTTTTGAACTTTGAGAAGATTAAGTCTCATAAACATTAATGGATGATTTGTCTAGACTTATGAATGGTAAACTTTCTCCTTCTTGTAACTCTGGAATAGCAGAGACAACAAACATAACAGTGTTGAAAAAGAACGGCCAAAGAGAGAAAACATGTACAGAGGGAGGAAGAATGTCATTAACGACCCCTTAGGTGAATGAGAGAAAATCATTTGTCGTCCACTGCATATCAAGTTGGGCCTTTTGAAGCGGTTTGTAAAGGCTTTTGATAAGAATGGGTCACGCTTTGCGTATATAGGGAAAAATGTCTGAGCTGAAAACGGAAAAATTCAAGCAGGAATATTTGACTATCCACAAATAAGACAACTCTGCAATATGAAAACTGTCGAGGAACGCTACCAAGGAAGATCGGATATGCCCGTGACTGCAGTTTACTGCTCGAATTTATAAAATGGAACGCTCCATAATACATTCAAGAATGTCATGGAAAAGAAGCTTCCTAAATGTTCAGGGACTGGATTTTATCATCAATGACTGTTTATTTTGGATATAATAATATTTATATAACAGAATAGTAAAATTATAGTTTAATTTTTATCCATGGACTTATATTAAAACAGAAAAACATATATTTCATTAAAATCTTCTATTTTAGAATTTTGAGCCCCTTGGCTCAAAACACTCCGGTGTTATGCAAATAAATAGCACTTTACACGAATTTTAATGCTATCGTTTTCAGTCAAGACTAGTTAATGCAAATATAGTAAGAAACATCAAAGTTCCATTGCTCCACATTGAAGTTTTTATGGCTTCAGTACCACGCTTTCCTGTTACACCCATTGCAGTCGCCAATACTTGGTTTTGAAATTCCACATCAGCCTGCAGTTCTCTGCTTATGAAGACCCCTTCCTGATGTTTTGGTGCTGACAGTGTACTCGAGTATGACATTGAGTTCTGCAGTGATTATTATATCTGTGGTCCTCTTATTTTTCGTCACAGTCCTCTTCAATGAACAGAACGGCCAAAGTGAGAAAACATGTACGGAGGGAGGAAGAATGACATTAACGACGCCTTAGTTGGACGAGAGAAAATCATTTGTCGTCCACTGCAAATCAAGTTGGGCCTTTTGAAGCAGTTTGTAAAGGCTTTTGATAAGAACGGGTCACGCTTTGCATATATAGGGAAATGTGTCTGAGCTGAGAACGGAAAAATTCAAGCAGGAAACTAGTTAATGCAATTATAGTAAGCAACATCAAAGATGGAGCATTTTAAACATTTCATAGGATTTTTAGCGAGCTCGTTGTTACACTGACAATAATCTATGTTTTTACTCGTGAGTATTATGTTTCGCTCTGTGCTCTGTGGTAATGAAGGTTAGAGTTTAACGTACCTTAAATCAGAATTATTACAAAGCGCCACTGCCTTACTTGAAAGGGCAGTTTACAAAGAAATTGGCCATAACCTTATTAAAGAAACCATAACATCATTTGCATGAAATGAGTTAGACAAAGATCAGGAATTGTTAATCTTCCAAAATGAGAGTTCAGCGTTTCCATGGCTGCACCACATCGTACGTAAAATACAATGTGGACTGCTGATGTGCTGCAAATTTTGTTTATTATCTGTTGTTTGATTCTGCTGAAAGAACAAGTTTTGGGAAGTACTCGAACATGTTGGATTGACTACACCAAAAATAGCTACCTCAAGTGAACCGGCAAATGCGAATGAACTTGTGATAAGATAAAACGTTATAAACTATACAGAGGGCATCCACTGCATTCACCAAATTTCATTAATAAAACCCAGCGGGGTGACGAAGTGGGATGACCCCAAAATCACAGTTAGGAGACCAGTGATTTGTATCTCAGTCAGTCCATCCACATTTAGGTTTCCTGCAGTCTTCCAAACATAAGCTTAGACTGGAGAATGATGAGAAAGAAACCTAAACGTAAATGCACTGACCGAGATTCGAACCACTGTCCTCCTGACTGTGACTCGAGGATCTTCCCACTTCGCCACCTCGCTGGGTTTGTGCTTTTGTCTAAGGAAAGGAGTATTCTCCTACACAGAAACGTGGAAGTGATTGCGCATGCGCGCGTGTCTGTGTGTGCGCGTGTGCGTGTGTATGTGTGTGTGTGTGTGTGTGTGTGTGTGTGTGTGTGTGTGTCTGTGAGCTCGTGCTCATGTGCTCAGTGGAAGGCGGGCTGGGGCAACGGTAGCAGATACGCGAAGGCGTACCTCCAGGAACGTTACGACGCTTTCACGCGTGTCGGATAGCCAGAAAACGGATTTACTACCGTTCCTGTTCGCTTGAACGATCTTATAGTACACAGCCATCTCTGGAGAAGCAGAGAAAGAAGGAGGAACTTCGTAACTTGGTCATTTCCAACAGTAGTCTATATCCACATCTACATGGCGTCGACACAAATAAGGAAAAACGTAAAGTACAACATCTTACACGCCTAACGTGGTGAAGGAAAATCGTTGCAATTCTAAACAGCTTCTAGTCATCACAGAATGACGAAGTACAGTCTCTGTGCGGTTTTCAGGGGAATCTTGTACCATTGTTCTTGAAAAATATTGGGAACTTCAGGTAGTGATGATGCAACTGTGTAGTGATCACGTACACGCCATTCCCAATTTGACGATGAAGGCTGAATAATGCTGAGATCTGTCACTGTGGTGGCCAGGGGAGATGCAACAAATCAATCTCTTGGTCACAAACCAGTCCTGGACGATGCGAGCTGTGCGAACAGGAACCATGACTTCTTGGAACACAGCATCTATATCAACATGATTACTCTGCTGTTCACAAGAAAGTGCCTTGCAGTGGGTTCAATAAACCACTTTCAAGCTGTCTCTCTACCATTCCACTCTCGAACGGTGCACGGGGAAAGCGGGCCCTTAAATTTTTCTGTGCGAGCCCTGATTTCTCTTACTTTATCGTGATGATCATTTCTTCCTATGTAGGTGGGTGTCAAGAGAATGTTTTCGCATTCGCAGTAGAAAACTGGTATTGAAGTTTCATGAGAAGATCCCGTTGCAACGAAAATCTCCTTTGTTTTAATGATAGCCACTCCAATTCACGTATCATGTCTGTGGCACTATCTCCCCAACTTCGCGGTAATACATAACGAGCTGCCCTTCTTGGTACTTTTTCGATGTTATCGGCCAGTCCCATCTGTTGCGAATCCCACACCACACAGAAAGACTCCAGAATAGGGCGGACAAGTGTTGTGTAAGCAGTTTCTTTAGTAGACCTGTCACACCTTGTAAGTGTTCTGCCACTGAATCTCAGTCTTTGGTTGGCTGTATCCACAACATTATCTATGTGATCGTTCCAATTTAGGATATTTGTAATTGCAATCGTTTATTATTTAGTTGAATTTACACAGTTCAGATTTGTGTGACTTACCATGAATCGAAATTTAGTGGATTTCTTTTAATACTCATGTGAATAACTTCACACTATACTTTACTCAGGGTCAATTGCCTCTTTTCACATCATACTGCTACCTTATCTAAATCATTTTGTCATTCGTTTTGGTCGTCTGATGACTTTACAAGACGGTAAATAACAGCATCATCTGCAAACAATCTAAGACGGCTACTGAGATTGTCTCCTACGTCGTTACCATAGATCAGGCACAATAGAAGGTTTGTAACACTTCCTTGGGGAACGCCGGATATTATTTCTGTTTTACTAGATGACTTTCCGTCTATTACTACGAACTGTGACCTTTCTGACAGGGAATCATGAATCCAGCCGCATAACTGAGGCGATATTCCATAGGCACACACTTGGTTAGAAGATGCTTGTGAGGAACAGTGTCGAAATCCTTCTGGAAATCTAAAAATATGGAATCGGTTTGACATCCCCTTTCGATAGCACTCATTACTTCATTAGTATAAAGAGTTAGTTGTGTTTCGAAAGAATGATATTTTCTGAATTCGTGCTGACTACGTGTCAATAAATCGTTTTCCTCGAGGTACTTCATAAAGTCCGAATACGGCGTATGTTCCAAAATCCTATTGCAAATCGACGTTAGTGATATGGGTCTGTTATTCAATGGATTACTCCTACTTCCCGTTTAGGGTATTGGTGTCACTTGAGTAATTTTCCAGTCTCTAGGTACGGATCTTTCTGGGAACGACGGGTTGTATCTAATTGCTAAATATGGAGCTATTCTATCAGCATACTCTGAGAGGAACCTTACTGGTATACAGTCTTGACCGGAAGCCTTGCTTTTATTAAGTGATTCTAGCTACTTTGCGACAGCAAGGATATCTATTTCTATGTTTCTCATCTTGACAGTTGTTCTTGATAGTAATTCAGCAACATTAACTTCGTCTTCTTTGTTGAAGGAGTTTCTGAAATTTATGTTTAATATCTGTTCTTTAGTGGCAGTGTCATTAGTGACTTCAGCGTTGTTATCGCGCAGTGAAGGTAGGGGAACTCGGGGCAGAACGGGATAGCAGGGCACAATGGGAAATTACTCTTTTCTAGACTACACAGTGTTGCAACCTGCTGTATGGCCATGTAACTATTTCTCCAAATGTAAGGGAAGTGAGGGCAGCCATTCTGATTTAGTTTGAAGTGCGAGATCTAAGTGAATTGTTGTCCGTCACGTTACCGCTTGTGTTGTTCTAACGTTTGGTGAGTTTCAACGCCAGGTAAGTTGTTAATTGCATACCCTAAAATGACACATTCCCTTACATTGCATGGTATTTGTTATACTTTAGTTATTTAATGCATTTAAATACGTTAGTTACTACACTCCATAAAAGTTATTATCCTCAAAAGTGCTCTTGGGGCGGAACGGGACAGGGCAGAATGGAATAGTGTCCCATTGTGCTCCGTCATATTTTGATGCAAGTAGAAAGCAAACCCAGCCTGGATGTTCATGGATGCCAGACTCTCCCAACCAGCTACGTTCGCCGAACAACACAGTTTTCCAGATATCGCCCGAGGCTGTCATTCCAATCCCACTAATCTGTCAATATACTCGGCGGAGTACAAGACGAAAAGGAAAAACCGTCGTATTAACAGATTCTCCTTTTTTAATGAGGGCTGGGTCGCATGCCAGAGTGGGCACACAATTCATGTGCTGGCATAGACAGTGAAGATGAAGAGGAAATACTGATTTGTGACTATTGTCGAAAGGGCTAGTGCTTTGGTGGTTATTAAGCATTGTACATTTTTCAGAATGACATTAAAATATTTTCTTATTTTGAAGAATGACTTTTTAATTATTTAAATTACACATTCCTCAGTCTGAATTGCCTGTTATACAACATTTTGTCATAGTTTAATACGATATTCGTAATTCAAATTCAACGGGTATGCAATAATTTAACAAAAAATACCCTTATCCCATTCTGCCCCGTGGGTGGGGCGGAACGGCAAATATGCAAGACTTTCTTCGAAAAATTGTAAAAAATGCAAAATGTATTGTTTTAAGTGATTTTAAACAAGGTACATTAGGTTACATTACAAGGTGTTTTTTTTATCACTTTAAGAAGTGTTTCCTTGTGTTCCCTTATTTTATAGAAATTCTTAAACCTTAAGTATCCCGTTCCGCCCCGAGTTCCCATGTTAATTGCGTCTTGCCACTAGTGTGCTTTATGCATCATCAGAATCTCTTTGGGTTTTCAGCCAGAGTTCGTGACAGACTTTCGTTGTGGAAATTATTGAAAGCATCTCGCATTGAAGTATGCACTATATTTCGAACTTCTGCAAAACTTTGCCAGTCTTGGTTATTTTGCGTTCTTTTAAATTTGGCATGCATTTTTCGCTGTTTCTTCAACAATGATCTGATCCATTTTGTGTACCATAGGGGATCAGTACCATCACTTATTAATTTATGTGGTATGTATCTCTCAATTGCTGGCGATATTATCTTTTGGAAATCATTCCACAACTTTTCTACACATACATGATCAAATCGGGAGGAGTGCAGACTGTCTCTTAAAAAGGCGTTAAGAGCATTTTTATCAATTTTTTAAATAGATATACTTTGCGTTTCTTTTTGATGGTTGTAGGAGTTATGGTATTCAGACTAGCAACTACTGCCTTGTGGTAGCTAATCCTTGTATTCGTCACGATACTCACTATTTATCCAGGATAATTTGTTGCTAAGAGGTCAAGTATGGTTTCGCAACCATTTACGCACGAGTTGGCTTGTGAACTAACTGTTCAAAATAATTTTCTGAGAAAGCATTCAGTACAATTTCGGATGACGTTCTATGCAAGCCACCTTCTTGAACGTATAATTTTTCGAGCAAATCGAGGGTAGATCAAAGTCACCACCGACTATAATTGTATGAGTGGGGTACATATTTGAAATGAGAATCAAGTTTCCTTTGAACTGTCCAGCAACTACATCTTCAGAGTCGGAGGGTCGGTAAAATGACCCAGTTAATAGCTTAGTCCGATTGTCCAGTATAACCTCAACCCATACTATTTCGCAGGATCTATCTATTTCAATTTCACTACAAGTCAACTACTTCTGACAGCAGTAAATACTCCACCACCAATTGTTTTTAACCTATCGTATTTGAAAACTGTTAGACTGTTAGAAAAAATTTATGCTGATCTTGTTTCCGGCTTTAGCCAGCTTTCTGTACTTGTGACTCTTTGATCTTCAGTGCTTTCTATTAGGGCTCTAAGCTGTGGTTCTTTCCCAACACCGCTACGCCAATTTACAACTATAATACTGATCGTTTCTACAACTAACTTATTGTGTTCTACCTGCTCCCTTTTAGACGGACGCCCTTTCTGTGGTTCCCTGAGGCCCATTAACCTAAAAAGCCGCCCAGTCCGTTCCACACAGCCCCCTCTACCCGTATAGCCGCTTCCTGTGTGTAGTGGACTCCTGACCAATTAAGCAAAACCCGGAAACCCACCACCCGATGGCGCAAGTCAAGGAATCTGCAGCCTACACCGTCACAGAACCGCCTGAGCCACTGATTCACAGTCTCCACTCGGCTCTGCATCAAACGACCGCAGTCCATTCTATCGACGATGCTTCAGATCACTATTGGAGAACAAATATTGTACCATGAAATTGACAGACAATCCTTGGCAGTTATATGACCTTGCAGACTAACCATGGGGTCCAAGGAATACCACGGTATGGCTGAATAAATCATCACCGAACCCTCGCCATGTTTCGCTCTTGGCAGCATGCTGTCTGTATCGTAGGCTTGGGACATGCATATGCCAGACATTAACTCGGGCAGCAATTGCAAACAGTGTAAAACAAGACTCAGACAACCAAATTACTTTCTTCCATTGTTCCACATTTAAGTTTTTATGGCTTCAGTACCACGTTTTCCTGTTAAACCCATTGCAGTCGCTAATACTTGGTTTCGAAATCCCACATCAGCCTACAGTTCTCTGCTTATGAAGATCCCTTCCTGTTTTTTGGTGCTAACAAAGTACTCGAGTGCGAAATTGAGTTCTGCATTGATTATTATAGCTGTTGCCCTCTTATTTTTCGTCACAGTCCTCTTCAATTATCATCAGCGGTGGTTACTCAACACACACTTTCGTTCGCATTGTGACTCAGAATACGCGTTTCCGCTCTCATTGTATTCGGTATAAATCTTTGATACGGTGCCTCATGAAACACGAGCCACTTCAGCTACTTGGTAACAGAAGAAAATACTATAAAATCACCAAGAATCTGGCCATTTATGAATTCACTTACTTCTGACATAACACACTTACAGCTGCACAGAACACTCTTCCGACCACGACTGACACTTGCAACGTATTAAGTGTATTGCACAGGTGACGTTCGTGATCAAATACAACAGCGCACCCAGCAGGTTTGGCTAGCATCTGCATTTATGATTAAGCATGCTTTGTATTTCTCGCAGTGTTCCCATGTTTTTGTCCAACACCTGCATAACTACATCCATTGTCGAACACCCTGTATATCCACATCCATACTCTGCAAACCACTATGAAATGCAGGGCAGAGGGTACTTCCAACTGAACTTATTACCGTTTTTTCTCCTTGCATTCACGTACGTGCAGTTAAGCTAATCCAATTCTCTCGATCCCTGAGGGGGCGTTGTAGGATATTCCAAATTTCGCCTACTAAAACTGGTTCCTTACACTTTGTATGTAGATGTCTGCCAGTCCTGTTTCTCCAGAATATCCGTGACACAGTCCTGAAGATCAGACAAACCTGTGATAATAGCTGTGTCTCTCCTCTGTATATGTTCAGTACTCTTGTTCGTCCTATTTGGAAAGGATCACACACACTAGTGCAATATTCTAGGACGGATCGTATGAGTGTTTTGTAAACAGTCTCATTTGAAGACTGAGTACGTCCTAGTATTCTACCTATGAAACGAATTCTACGATCTGCTTTGCCTACGGCTGAGCAAATGATATGGAATTATTCAGTTTACAGGGTACGTATATATGACGTCTGTTTACATTACTGACCACATTATTATTTGTCCTGCACACTCTACTATACTTAAAAACATCTTTTTTTTGAGGCTACCGGCTTTTAAAGAGAAGTTCGCCCATGTAATAGAACTGGGTTGTGCAGGGAAAATAATTCTAATTTATATTTATATCTTGCTGCGCTACCTGTCAGACATAGTACGTTATTGTGCAAATGATCAAAAAATGCTTTGCAGCGTATTGAACTCCTTTGTGAGTCACTGAAAGCTTTAATAATGGGTAATAAAGTTCACTTTTTCCTCTAGTGTTGCAGGTGAGTAAATCACTACTCTTCTCAAATTGTTGTGGATTATTTATGACGAATTTGTGACATCGTGGTTAAAATGCACAGCTCCTTGACGAAGTATGAACATGACGACCGTGTGTGAACATCACCTATTATTACTTATTATTCTTACTGCTCACTTTTGGGCAATCAGTACCTTATTTCTAACTGGTAATGTCCCAAGAAAATGACTACATGAGTCATTATTCAGAGTAAATACGCAAAATATGTTAGTATGTTGTTTCCAAGACTAGTAATTATACGGAGAACGAAAGTAGCTTAATTTAACCGTTTGAGAAACTGAGCAACACGCTTCTTCCAGTTCAAGTTTTCATCAGTATGTAGACCGAAAAATCTGAAGCATTCTACCCCGTTTTCAGACTCCTGTTCTTGTGCCACGTCTATTGTTGATATTACTCTGTTTATTGTACAGAACTTAATATAGTGTATTTTCCCAAAAATTCAGGGAGAGTCCAATTTCCGAAAATCAGTTAATAACCCTTAGAAAAACATAATTAACAATGTCTTCTGATGCTTTCCCTTTAATGGCATTTCTTAAGACACAAGCAACATCTCCAAAAACGTACAAGTTTTGCGATCAACTTTGATTCCACAAGGAACTGTTGTGCACAGGGACCGTACACTACAAGGAAGGAGAGAAACACAGCATTCAGTCGCATTTCCATTACTTTTCTTACTTTTGCATATGCGAAGCGCCGGCCGCGGTGGGCGAGCGGTTCTAGGCTCTTCAATACGGAACCGCCCCACCCTTCGAATCCTGCCTCGGGCATGGATGTGTGTCAAGTCCTTAGGTTAGTTAGGTTTAAGTAGATCTACGTTCTAGGGGACTGACGACCTCAGATATTAAGTCCCATAGTGCTCAGAACCATTTGAACCATATGTGAAGACGGCTACTTAGAGCCGAAATCTACATATGCAACAGTAGTAAAACTAATGGGTCGCGAATGGTTGCCGTGTGTCTCTTCTTCCTGAAATTCTGTGATCATCCCATTTCATTCCTACAAAACCTGTTGCATCCAAGTATTTGTATGTGTTGACAGATTCCAATTAACACTCGCTGATATTTTAGTTATAAAATATTACATTGTTTTCTTTTTGCGAAGCGGATAATTTTGCATTCTTAGCACTTGAAGAAAGTGTCCAGGAGTTGCAACACTCTGAAACTCTGTCAAGATTAGACTAAATATCTGTGGACCGTATTTCAGGCAGCTCTTATTGTAAAGAACTACACCATCTACAAAAAGACTGAGGTTACCGTTAATATTTTCTGCACTGTCATTGATATTCAACATGAACAGCAAGGGCAGCATCACACTTTGCTGGGGAACAGGGTGTGCCCGCATCTCGTGGTCGTGCGGTAGCGTTCTCGCTTCCCACGCCCGGGTTCCCGGGTTCGATTCCCGGCGGGGTCAGGGATTTTCTCTGCCTCGTGATGGCTGGGTGTTGTGTGCTGTCCTTAGGTTAGTTAGATTTAAGTAGTTCTAAGTTCTAGGGGACTTATGACCACAGCAGTTGAGTCCCATAGTGCTCAGAGCCATTTGAACCATTTGAACAGGGTGTCCCAGGAGGAATGGTCAATATTAAGGGATGTTTCAGGAACGATCGTTTGAAGCGAAAAACTTCATACAGGCATATGCCCTATTCCGAATGATTTTCGAGACAGAACACATTTAATGTACATCGTTATTTATTTTCTGTATTCTTCAATAAATTGCCAGCTTCACTCATGTACAACAGTTAGTAAATATAACATTATTAGTATCAGCTCAAAAATATGTTTTTTAGCACATACATCTCAAAGTATTATCGTACACGTAACATAGCAGCTGATGTATGGTGTACAATTAGTGTTCGAGTATCCCAGCGCCAACTTCAATGCATTTGTTCACTCTTGGAGAAGATTTTGTGTTGCCTGTCACTGCCTCAGCATGTTCCCAAATAAGGGTAGCAGTGTCCATGATGGGACCATGCGGTTCATCTCTCGTACTTACCTTTCGCTTGTACATCTGAGACTTCATCAAAACTCAAAGTCAAAAATCTAATGACGTAATACCTGGCGATCTTAGTGGCCAGTTAATTGGACTACTGCGACCAAACCAGCGACTAGCGAAGTGCGGCTGAAATGTTCTCTCATACGTCTGGTAAAATGTAGAGGGTCTCCATAATGCTGGAAGTACATTGCAGTCCGTGTGTGTAAGAGAATGCTGTCAAGCTTTCAACATGCAAATCATTCTGCCTTGTTATTTGCTCTTCTAAAATGAGTGAACCTATCAGCATGTTGCCCAAAGTGTCACACCAAACAGTGATCGTAAAAAGAACTTGTAAATTGGTTTCCGCTGTTGCATGCAGATTTTCCTGCGGCCATCGATAATTATTGAGTGTGTTGTTGATTACATTCGATATAAACGTGTCTACATGAGCAAGAAGTATTAATGGAAGCAAATGACGATTGTCATGTAATCAGTGACAAAATTTTATTACGATGGTATTGTTGTTATTATGAAGATTGTGAAAACGAAGTGTGGAAAATGAGTAAAACTAAGCAGCGAGGGCGAGGCCACAGGCACTTGCGACAGCGGCGCTTCCCAGGGGAGTGACACGCCAGAAGGCGACTTGGCTGCTCTTTGCTCTGCGGTTGTGGAGGCGGTTTTGCGTTGGTCTGAACCCATGCCCCTCAGGCGACAGAGGGGGGCTCACGTTGTGAAGTCGAGTCCCTCCCTGGGTCTCATCATTTGCGGCAGCAGACAGGAGCAGCAAGCCAGCAAGGCTATGACGCCAAGTCTCACAAAGGACCGAGTGTGGCGGCAGACACAGCCTGGTCTCAAACCATAGGCTGCTGCTGGCGCTGCCCAGCCGTCTCATTGGCCAGGGTGCTCCAGCATTTTAGTGCGGCTACTCAGCAATTACCAAGTCCCTGAGTCAAATTCAGCCTCATTTACACTCCATTACTGCCCATTTGTTCCTCTAAAACCTGGTGTCTAGTCACACTGCCCATAACAGAGAGACCTTCTTCAGTGCAGTGGCAACGACCCAATTGCTACATCATTATGAATTACCTAGAAGAAAACTGTCTATTGACACACAGGCAACATGGGTCTGGAAAAGATCATTCCTGTGAAACACAACTAGCTCTTTACTCACAAGAAGTGCTTAGTGCTATTGACAAGGGATTTCAGATCGATTCCATATTTCTGGATTTCTGGAAAGTTTTATACACTGTACCGCACAAGCGGCTTGTAGTGAGATTACGTGCTTATGGAATATCGTCTCAGTTATGTGACTGGATTTGTGATTTCCTGTCAGAGAGGACAGGAAAGGCATCGAGTAAAACAGATGTGATTTCTCGCGTTCCTCAATGTAGTGTTATAGGGCCTTTGCTGTTCCTTGCCTATATAAACGATTTGGGAGACAACCTGGGCAGCCGTCTTAAGTTGTTTGCAGATGACGCTGTCGTTTATCGACTAATAAAGTCATCATAAGATCAAAACAAATTGCAAAACGATTTAGAAAAAATATCTGAATTGTGCGAAAATTGGCGGTTGACCCTAAATAACGAAAAGTGTGAGGTCATCCACATGAGTGATAAAAGGAATTGGGTTACACCATAATTCTGTCTAATCTAAAAGCCATATTCAACTAAAAGCCTAGGTATTACAATTACGAACAACTTAAACTGGAAGGAACACTTAGAAATTGTTGTGGGGATGGCTACCCAAAGACTACGTTTTATTGGATGGACACTTCGAAAATGTAACAGAACTACTAAGGAGACTGCCTACACTACGCTTGTCCGTCGTCTTTTAAAATACTGCTGCACAGTGTGGGATCCTTACCAGATAGGACTGACGGAGTACATCGAAAAATTTCAAAGAAGGGCAGCACGTTTTGTATTATCGCAAAATTTGGGAGAGAGTGTCACAGAAATTATACAGAATTTTGGCTGGACAAAATTAAAAGACAGGCGTTTTTCGTAGCGACGGAATCTTCTCATGAAATTCCAATCACCAACTTTCTCCACCGAATGCGAAAATATTTTGTTGACACCGATCTACATAGGTAGAAACGACCACCTCGGTAAAATAAGGGAAATCAGAGCTCGTACGGAAAGATATAGGTGTTTGTTCTTTACACACGCTACACGAGATTGGAATAATAGAGTTGTGAAGGTGGTTCGATTAGCCCTCTGCCAGGCACTTCAATGTTATTTGCAGAGTATCCTTGTAGATGTAGATGTAGATGTAGATGTAGATGTAGATTCTTTGCTGCGTGGGACAGTTTACCATTGTGCTAAGCTATTCTTGCTTCACAACTCACTTACACATCTATTATTCAGAATGTTGTTTGCTTGTGAGATGATCGTGTTACGCCACACGTACGAACAGAAACGTCTACCAGAACGTTTCAGAATTCAACAGTGGCAGCATCGTGAACATTCGAAACAGTGGTTTATCGTTCCGCGATAACACTACTTGCGTTGGTTGGCACCCCACGATTGTCACGTGATATGGAATTAATGCGTTTAGTAGATTCCTATTCAGCGACATGAGGGATCGCAACAATCACATATGTCTGGAGCCCGTGGGACATGCATATTCATTCAGCTGTGCAGGATCACAAAGTAAAGTTACATGCCAAGAACCAGGAAATGGGTTTGCTTACTACACGACAAGTATCCACGCGGAGAGTGAGGTGACGTCTCGAGCACTACGGACTATCAGTGCAGAAACCATTGCTGTTGCAACCTTTGACACTGCAGCAGAGGGAGGTGTGGTGACAACCTTGGACACAGGAGTGGCGTCATGACTCGCCTTCTGCGTATACCATCATGGTTTTTCAGCTTTCCAATCATTGTCATAGATGCTCCAATACATGGCATCATGCTATTCAGGCCAATGTGTACAGGAAATGTCTACTTCCGGTTCTCACAGCCGGTAACTTGGTCAGCAGCCGTTACATTTAAGACTCCTTAGGCCCAAAGATGTATCCTTATATTTGAGGTCTCCAAAACGTTATGTTTCAGCAACACGCTGCAAGACCGCATGTAACTACACTGTGCAAACCAATCTCTATACAGAGGGTGTACGACTGTAATCCTGGCCAAAGCGTTCTCCAAATCTCTCGCCCATTGAATACATTTGGTCACGGGTTGCCAAGAGACTAGGCTTCTTGCACTTCACACTACTATTGGCATGTAACTGAAACAGCATAGCGTGCTGCACCAATACCTCTCATACAAGCTCAGTTCAACTCAATGCTCAGACAAATTGGAGCCATCGTTGCTGCCAGAACTGGCCACCTAACAAAAGCCTTAATGACCACCTTTTGCAGTGTGAGACGTGCAGAAGGAGTCAGTGAGGTTCTATGGGTACAGAGAGGGATGTGGAGTCATGCCGACTCCATGGCCATTGCCAGCTGAGCTAAGTTTCTCGGTTGAGGCTCCCTGGTGGGATTGAGCTAGTCTCACAGATTCTCAACTAGGTTCAATAAAGGTAGGTTGGTAGCCAGGGGAGAACAGTATACTCGAAACATGCACATACACTTCAAGCTATTTGACATGATGCTTTGTCCTGCCGGTTGGTGGCATCATTTCAAGAAAAACAAAATTCATGTAAGGGACATATGGAATTAAGTACTTTGTTGAAATATTCTGCCTCCAGAATGATGACATTATCCAGGTAATGCCATTAAAACGTTGCCCAGATCATAACGCTCCCTCCTGGTTGCAGAGTGTTTCCTTTCAGACATTCCTATGGAACATAATACGTGATTCATCTGAAAAGGACAGCTGTCGAGACACTCAGTGGCCGCCAGTTGAGGTATTGGCGTGCAAAGTACAGCCTTTGTCGCCGATGAATAGCAGTCGGCATGGGTGCATGAACCAGAGACCTGCTCCAGGGCTCATACACAGCGAAGTTCGCTGAGAGACCGTAGAGGAGACACTGTTGATACTTCCTTGGGTCATCTATTTGGTCAATTGCTTAACAGTTGCATGTCTAGTCCCCCATACACATATCCGCAGCCGTCGTTCACCTCTGTTATCTATGGCCCGAGGTGCACCACCGTTGCCTCAATGCAGGTTTTGAGTGCATGGTATACTGCAACCACAGTGGCACATGAACAGTTTACAAAAATAGCCATTTCGGAAATACTTCCACCATTGGTCCGAAAGTCAATGATCATGTCCTTTTGGGCATAATATAAATCACTCCATTTCCGCATTACGATAACGACTGCATTGTTTTCCGCATCCCCCCGACACTGCTGGTGGTGTCACCTGTCACCTCAAATCTTTGAGTGGTTAGTGCATGTTGACATCGAACAAGTCAGTGGCCAAATTAATGTTACTGGACTGAGCAAAATTTTGGAACCTATATGCTTCCAAATCACCTACAGATTTATCCGCGTATTCTCTCTACTACACTTAATAAGCACTATGAGTAAAATGTCATTATTTTCTATCCTTCCAGGTGAGCAGTTTCAATGACGAGTAATGTATTTTCGATCGTTCTTACACTGAGCTACAAGGGTGTCATCAACTATTACCACTGGCGTATTCTGATTTCTATTCCAAAACGATGTTTGCATACATCTCCACAGCTGTCAGGTGTTGCAAGTATGAAGCAAGTAATGGTTTCCCATGAATTAGCATTTCAGCACGTAACGTGTCATCTAGCACTGCAGCTATTTCCTCGCTAGTGGAAGTGGAGCGTTCTGGTTTTGCAAAGATATAAATTATAGAACGAAAACTAATTTTCGATGAGAGAAGAGCAGTAGGAAGAAAGAAGGGAAGTTCAATAGTCCATCATTCTGTTTTGCACAGCGTGGTCACCAAAGATATTAACTAAACAACGAAACTATCCTTGTACAACGAAGACGATGGAGACAAAACGGAACGTTGGGGCTCAAATCCTCAACGACGACGGTATGATTATCTACCGAATACTTCCTCAGTTGGAGAGGGATGGGGAAGAAATTCGTGTGCGTCTCGTTCAAAGAATCGACCTGGAAATTGCTTGAATCGATTCAAGTGAACCATAGACAGCCTTAATCTGAGTGGCCAGATCTTTTACTCGAAATCTATTTCTACTGGAAGCAAATCTACTATCTTAGCTGAAATAAATTATTATTCATTTAATGCATCAGACTGAAGTGGTCAAATCTATATTGGCGCTTTGCACACCTATTATCAACAATAATAACTGTTACAACATTTTAAGATACTCAGGGAAACTAGCAGTGAAGTAATTACACAGGCCACGAACAAACTGTTTTTTTTATACCTAGGATTTTAGAATTGACTTTAGCCACAGTTGGGGCATTGAATCAAAAAGTGAAATTAGTCTTCCTCTATCCGCTCTTATTTTTTTGATCATTGTTGTTTAACATGCACTTCTACATCAAATGTGCATTTGTAACTCTGGTTTGTGAATTTCTAAATCACATGTACGAGGATTGGTTCCAGTAGGTTTGCCCTATTGCCGGTCTGCTTTCTAATTAGTTCCAGGAATATCCACCAGATGGAGTTGCAGGTTACTGTGTGAACTAGGCCATACAGGGCTGAGAGAGAATGACGTCGCTTGATGGTTCAAATAGGAAACATCTCTGTTGTGGTTTTTCGCACTTGTGTTGTTGAACAGAAATAATATAAGTTAAAATAGAAGAAGCTGCGTAAATCACGTTGATGGTTTTTGCTTCATATGCAGAGAGTAGACGCTAAATAGGAAACCGAAAACCTATTATTGTCTTTGTAAAGACTTTTCCAATAACTCTGTAACTCATAGAACTTTTACGATTGTGGACTACCGGGAAACGATAACTTCTGAAACAGAAGGCACGCCGATACCTCTTAGTTGTGAAGACTGGTTTGGTCCCTCTGATACTAATGATGATTACAGTGATGATGCGGTTATGGCATTAATTCGTCAAGGTTTAAACTGGGATGAGTTAATAATTTACCAGATATCTCAAGCGAAACTAACGATGAAGTAATTACATAGGCTAAGAACAAACAGTTTTTTTTATATTTACTTTTTAGAGTTGATTTTAGCTACAGTTGGGGCGTTGAATCAAAAAGTGAAACCAGTCTTCCTCTATCCACTCTTATTTTTTTGATCATTGTTGTTTAACATGCACTTCTGCATGAAATGTGCATTTGTAACTCTGGTATTTGCGCTTCTGAATCACATGTATGAGGACTGGTTCCTGTAGGTTTGCCCTACTGCCAGTCTGCTTTCTAATTAGTTCCAGGAATATCCACCAGATGGAGTTGGAGGTTACTGTGTGAGCTCTGGCCGTACAGGGCTGATCAAGGAAGATGTTACATGACACTTCTGTTAGGAAACACCTATGTAGTAGGGTTTTGCACTTGTGTTGTTGGACAGAATTAATATAAGTTAAAGTAGAAGAAGTTGCGTAAATCACCTTGATGGTTTTTGCTACATATGCAGAGAATAACCGCTGAAAGGAATCTGAATGCCTATTATTGACTTTGTAAAGACTTTTGCAATAAATCTGTAAAACTTGTACAGAACATCTACGATTGTGGACTACCAGGAAACGAAAACGTCTGAAACAAAAGCCACTCCGATACCTGTTGTTTGTGAGGACTGGTGTTGTCCCTGTGATACTAATGATGATGACAGTGATTAAGCATGTATGGCGTTAATTCCTAAAGGTTTGAAGCGGGATTAGTTAATAACTCACCAGATATCTCAAGTTGTCAAAAGAAGCTTCTGAATTACTGGCTTCCAACAAAAATGTACTGGATCAAGGAACCAAGGTTATCTTTTACTATACAACAGAAAAAGTCTGCTGCCCTTCTTGCTATTGAAATGGTCCATCTGAGGCAAAATATCCCCGATTAGCAATTCCAATTGTAATAAATCTCTACTGTAACTACGTAATAGTTTTAGTTCAATGGAACCTCATGAGAATAAGACTCTTTCAGGACGTGATTAAACAATTTGTAGAATAAAGGTAAATACACATCTTGTTTCAATGAGAAGCGGCAGTATTCGCTTAATTTGGGTATGAATAGGTCCTCAGATTGTTTACTAGCTAGTGAAGATACTATTTCTTTACAATTCTTCTTCATTTACTTCACAATGAGTTTGTCCCTCATAGTAAAATACAATACACAGTTTTTTCTTAGTGTCAACATTTTCCATAGTCAAGAAGACAACTAAAAGGTAGTCTCATCATCAAAACCTCTTTTTACACAGGAGCAGCTCATTTTCACATGACTGCTGATAACAAAAATATTACACACGATGTGTCACATACAAAAGCTAAAAGTCAACTCAGCTGACTACTATGTCCAATCTGATTTGGGATGCATACAGTTCCATATAACACAAAATTGTTGTCCAAAATGTTCTAGAATTTCCTTTGTCAAAATAAATATTTTAATGACATCTGGTTTTACAAACAGTGGCGACTGATGCAAAAATTATACCTTTTTGTGGTTAAAAAAATGCTATTTAGAAATGAAATTTCATATATTGTTGAATTAAAATTTAGAAATTCCAAAATACACCACGTCCCAAGATTTGTTTACAGATTGCAGGATTAAATTATTATGTCAATCGGAAATTTTCCGGTAAAGTTAGTTACGGTTTTTGAATACACTGAAGATTATTGTCTGATAAACAGTCAATTACGTTTTTCTACAGCTCATATGACATTTGGAAGTTTGTTGCGTACATGTCATATACAAGAAAAACTGTATATATGAAATGAAATCCAATAAAAACCTTTAAGGTTAACAATACTTTTTAAATATCGACTTTTGTAAAGACAAATCAGTAAGATGACCAGTTCTCGTAATTTTATGTCTTCATAGTTTAACTCGCACTAAAGAGGTAAATTTGGAAAAGAACAGGCTACTTTTCGTAAATACTTCAAAGTATCACGTACCTATATAAGAGTCGTAAATATCATACTTTACGATCTAAATCGGAATAAATGTTAGACAAATGAATGTTGTATCGTATCTTTTGGTTTTGCCTAGGCTGGTGTCGTAACGACTTGTTGTTCCAGGAAGCCCTTCATTTTTCTTTTTTATACTCTCAAGTAGACAATCTCGTGTTTTGCACGAAATTAGTGGACTCCTGAGGAAATGGGTCTTCCTTAATGTTTTCTAGTTGACTTTCTCGTTTCTGTGCACAGCTCAAGGCAAATTTGAAATTTGTACTAATACACAATGGTAACAAATTTAGTTCAATATTACCTGCTCCCTCAAGGGAAGTGAAAGAAGAACATAAAAACCTAGTTTTGATCTTTGAGAAGATTACGTCTCATACATCAATGGATGGTTTGTCTAGACTTATGAATGGTAAACTTTCTCCTTGGTTAGCAAAGTGCTTCTTGTGACTCTGGAATAGCAGAGAAAAAACACATCCCAGTTGGGCCTTTTGAGGCAGTATGTAAAGGTTTTTGATAAGAACGGATCACACTTTCCATATACAGGGAAAAATGTCTGAGCTGAAAGCGGAAAAATTAAAGCAGAAATATTTGACGATCTACAAATGCCAATGCAAAGGCCCTCGTGATAAAATAAAACGTTATAAACTACACAGAGGGCATCCACCGCATTCACCAAACTTCATCACTAAAACCCAGCGAGGTGACGAAGTGGGACACCGAAGCCACAGTTAGGAACCCAGTGGTTTGTATCTCAATCAGGCCATCCACATTTAAGTTTCCTGCAGTCTTCCAAGCATAAGCTTAGACTCGAGAATGATGAGAAGGAAACCTAAATGTAAATGCCCTGACTGAGATTCGAACCACTGACCTCCTGACTGTGAGTCCTGTGTCTTCCCACTTCGCCACCTCGCTGGGTTTGAGCTTTCGTCTACGGAGAGGAGTTTTCTCCTACACGGAAATATGGAAGTGATTGCGCATGCGCGCGTGTCTGTTTGTGTGCGCACTCGCGCTCGCTCACGCGCGCGCGCGCGCGCGTTTGTGTGTGTGTGTGTGTGTGTGTGTGTGTGTGTGTGTGCTCGGCGCAAGGCGGGCTGGTGTGACGGTAGCGAACTACGCGAAGGCGTACCTCCAGGAATGTTAGGACGCTTTTCGTGTGTCGGATAGCCAGATGCCGGATTTACTATTGTTCCTGTTCCCTTGAACTATGTTATAGCACACAGCCATCTCTGCAGAAACATAATACAACATGCGGCCTGTAGGACGAACCCCATGAACGAGGAACTTCGTAACTTGGTCATTTCCAACAATAGTCTATAATGACATCTACTGGGCGTGGACACAAATATGGAAAAACTAAAAGTACAACATCTTACCACGCCTAAGGCGGTGTAGGAAAATCGTTGGCATTCTAAACAGATTGTAGTAGTCACAAACTGGCGAAATACAGGTACTGTGCGGTTTTCAGGGGAATCTTATACCATTGTTCCTGAAAAATATTGGGAACTTCAGGTAGTGATGATGGAAGCGTGTAGTGATCACGTACACTTCATTCCCAATTTGACGATGAAGGCTGAATAATGCTGAGATCTGTCACTGTGGTGGCCAGTGGAGATGCGACAACTCAATCTCTTGGTGACAAACCAGTCTTGGACGATGTGAGCTGCGAACAGGAGCAATGTCTTCCTGGAACACAGCATCTATATCTTCATGATTACTTTGCTATTCACAATAAAGTGCGTGGCAGTGGGTTCAATGAACCACTTTCAAGCTGTCTCTCTAGCATTCCACTCACAAACGGCGCACGGATAAAACGAGCACTTAATTTTTCTGTGCAAGCCCTAATATCTCTTATTTTATCGTGATGATCGTTTCTACCTATGTAGGTGGGTGCCAAGAGAATTTCTTCACAATTGAAGGAGAAAACTCGTATTAAAGTTTCATGAGAAGATCCCGTCGCAACGAAGAACGCCTTTGTTTTAATGATTGCCACTCCAATTCACGTATCATGTCTGTGGCACTATCCCACCTACTTGGCGATAATGCAAAACGATGTGCCCTCCTTTGTACTTATTCGATCTCATCCGCCAGTCCCATCTGCTGCGCATCCCGCGTCGCACGGCAATACTCCAGAATAGGGCGGACAAGCGTGGTGTAAGCAGTCTCTTTAGTAGACCTGTCACACATTCTAAGTGTTCTGCCATCGAATCTCAGTCTTTGGTTATCTGTACAAATAACATTATCTATGTGATCGTTCCAATTTAGGGTATTTATAATTATAATCCCTAAGCATTTAGTTGAATTTACAGCCTTCAGTTTCGTGTGATTTACCGTGAATCGAAATTTTGCGGTTTTATTTAGTACTCATGTGAATAACTTCACACTTTACTTTATTCAGGGTCAATTGCCACTTTTTGCACCATACAGATACCTTATCTAACTTATTTTGGAGTTCGTTTTGGTCATATGATGACTTTACAAGACGGTAAATAATAGCATCTTCTGCAAGCAATCTAAGACGACTACTGAGATTGTCTCCTTTCTGCTAAAGTTGTTTCCGGCTTTAGCAAGCCAGCTATTTGATATTCAGTGCTGGCTATTTGGGCTTGGAGATCTGATTCTTTCCCAACACAGCTACAACAATTAACAAGTATAATACCCATCGTTTTTACAACTAACTGACTGTGTTTTACCTAACCCCTTTTAGACGGACGCCCTTTCTGTGGTTCCTTGAGGCCCACTAAACTAAAAAACCACGCAGCCCCTTCCACACAGTCCCCACTACCTGTGTAGCAGCTTCCTGTGTGTAGTGGATTCCTGACCTATTAATCGGAACACGGAAACCCAGCACCTGATGGCGCATGTCAAGAAATCTGCAACCCACACCGTCACAGAACCGCCTGAGCCTCTGATTCAGACCCTCCACTCGGCTCTGCACCAAAGGACCACAGTCCATTCTATCGATGATGCTGCAGGTCACTATTGGAGAACAAATATTGTACCATGTAGTGGATCTGATCAGACAAAACTGACACACAATTCTTGGCAGCAATATGACCTTGTAGAGTAACCATGGTGTCCAAGGAATACCAGGGTATGGCTGACCAAATTATCACCGAACCCTCGCCATGTTTCGCTCTTTGCAGCAAGCAGTCTGTAACATAGGCTTGGGACATGCATATGCCAGACATTAACTCGGGCAGCAATTGGAAACAGTGTAAAACAAGACTCAGCCAACCAAAGGACTTTCATCCATTGCTCCATATTTAAGGTTTTATGGCTTCAGTACCACATTTTCCTTTTACACCCATTGCAGTCACTGATGCTTGGTTTTGAAATTCCACATCGGACTGCAGTTCTCTGCTTATGAAGACCCCTTCCTGGCTTTTGGTGCTGACAGTGTACTCGAGTGCGACATTGAGTTCTGCAGTGATTATTATAGCTGTGGTCCTCTTCCTTTTCGTCACAGTCCTCTTCAGTGATCATTTGCGACAGTTACTCAACACACACTTTCGTACTCATTGTGACTAAGAGGGCGCGTTTCTGCTCTCTTTGTATTCGGTATAAATCTTTGATACGGTGCCTCATGAAACACGAACCACTTCAGCTACTTGGTAACTGAAGCAAATACCATAAAAACACCAACAATGTGGCCATTTATGAATTCACTTACCTCTGAAATAACACACTTACAGCTGCACAGAACGCTCTTCTGATCACGACTGACACTTGCAACGTATTGAGGGCATTGCACAGGTGCCGTTCGTGATCAAATACAACAGCGCACCCAGCAGGTTTGATAGCATCTGCAGTTATGTTCAAGCATTCTTTGTATTTCTCTCAGTGCTTCCAAGTTTTTGTCCAACACCTGTATATCTACATCCATTGTCGAACCCCTGTGTATCTACATACAGACTCGGCAAACCACTATGAAATGTGTGGTAGAGGGTACATCCAACTGAGCTAATTAGGGTTACTTCTCCTTCCATTCATGTACGGATTTCATGAAAAATTGCCATTTGTATGCCTTTATAGTCGCTGGAATTAACCTAATCCTGTCCTCTCGATTGCTGTAGAGGAGTTGTAGTATACTCTAAAATTCGTCTATTAAAACTGGTTCCTGACACTTTGTATGTAGATGTCTGCAAGTCCAGTTTCTCCAGAATTTCCGTGACACTGTACTGAAGATCAGACAAACCTGTGATCGTTGCTGAGTCATTTCTCTGTATACGTTCAGTGCTCTTGTTCGTCCTATTTGGAAAGGATCACACACACTAGTGCAATATTCTAGGAAGGGTCGCATGAGTGTTTTGTAAGCAGTCTCCTTTGAAGACTGAGTACATCCTAGTATTCTACTTATGAAACGAATTCTGCGATCTGCTTTGCCTACGGATGAGCAAATGATATGCAATTATTCAGTTTACAGGGTACGTATATATGACGACTGTTTACATTAATGAACACATTTTTTTGTCCTATTCGCTCAACTACATTTAAAAATATTTTCTTTCTCAGGCTACCGGCTTTTAAAGCGAAGTTCGTCCATGAAGTAGAACTGGGTTGTCCACGGAAAATGATTCTAATATATACATAAATCTTGCTACGCTACCTGTCATACATAGTACGTTATGGTGCAAATAATCAAAACATTTTTGCAGCGTATTGAACTCATTTGTGAGTCACTGACAGCTTTAATAATGGGTAATAAACTTCACTTTTTCCTATAGTGTTGCAGGTGAGTAAATGACTACTCTTCTCAAATTGTTTTCGATTATTTATGACGAATTCGTGACATCGTGGTTAAAATGCACAGCTCCTTGAAGAAGTATGAACATGACGACCGCGTGTGAGCGTCACTTATTATTCTTACTGCTCACTTTTGGGCAATCAGTACCTTATTTCTTACTGGTAATGTCCCAAGAAAATGACTACATGAGTCATTATTCAGAGTAAATACGCAAAATATGTTAGTATGTTGTTTCCAAGACTAGCTATTATACTAAGAACACAAGTAGCTGAACTTCACTCTTTGAGAAACTCAGCAATACGCTTCTTCTACTTCAAGTTTTCATAAGTATGTAGACCCAAAAATTTGGAGTATTCTACCTTGTTTACTGACTCCTGTTCTTGTGCCGCGTCAATTATTGATATTAGTCTAGTCATTGAACAGAACTGAATATAGTGCATTTTCCCAAATATTTAGGGAAAGTCCATTTCAGAGAACCAGTTAATAAGCCTTTGAAAAACGTCATTGACAAATGCATCTGCAAAAAGTACCAGTTCTGCGATCAACTTCGATTCCACAAGGAACTGTTGCGTGCAGCGGCCGTAGACTATAAGGAAGGAGAGAAGCACAACATTCAGTCGCATTTCCATTAGTTTTATTACTTTTGCATTTCTGAAGACGGCTATTTAGAGCCGAAATCTAGATAGGCAAGAGTAGTAAAACTAATGGGTCGCGAATGGTTACCTTCCTTAAATTCTGCGACCACCCCGTTTCATACCTTCAAACCTGTTACATCCAAGTATTTGTATGTGTTGACAGATTCCAATTAAGACTCGTTGATATTGTAGACATAAAATGCTACATTGTTTCCTTTTTGCGAAGTGCGTAATTTTGCATTCTTAGCACTTGAAGAAAGTGTCCAGGTGTTGCATCACTCTGAAATTCTATCAAGATTAGACTAAATATCTGTGGACCGTATTTCAGGCAGCTCTTATTGTAAATAACTACAGCATCTAGAATAAACCTGAGGTTACCATTAATATTTTCTGCACTGTCATTAATATTCAACATGAACAGCAAGGGCCCCAACACACCTTCCTGGGGAACACTGTGTCCCAGGAGGAATGGTCAATATTAAGGGATATCACAGGAACGATCGTTGGAAGCAAAAAACTTCAAACAGGCATATGCCCTATTCCGAATGATTTTCGAGACAGAACACATTTAATAGACATCGTTATTTATTTTCTGTACCCTTGAATAAATTGCCAGCTTCGCACATGTACGCATGTACAATAGTTAGTTAATACAACACTATTCGTTTAGCAAGGTATCAGTTTTAAAAAAACGTATTTTTAGCACATTCATCTCTAAGTATTGTAGAGGTCACATCACAGCTGATGTACGGTGCACAATCAATGTTCGAGTATCCCAGAGCGAACTTCAATGCATTTGTGCACTCTTGGGGGAACATGTGTTGCCTGTCTGAGTGCCTCAGCACGTTTCCTAGAGCCGAAATCTAGATAGGCATCAGTGTCCATGATGCGTCCACGCAGTTCATCTCGCGGATTCATCTTTTGCTTGTACATCTCAGACTACATCCAACCTTATAATGAAAATGGTGTAAGGTCTGGCTATCTTAATGGCCAATTATTTGCACTACCACGACCAAACCAGCGACAAGGGAAGTGCTGCTGAGAAGTTTTCTCATACGTCTGGAAAAATGTAGAGGGTCTCCATAATGCTGGACGTAAATTGCACTCCGAGTGTGTAAGGGAATGCTCTCAAGCCTTCAACATGCAAATCGTTCTGTCTTGTTAGTCGCTCTTCTAAACCTATCAGCATGTTACCGTTCGTGTCACACCAAACAGTGATCGTAAAACAAACTTGTAAATTGGTTTCCACTGTAGCGTGCAGATTCTCCTGCGGCCATCGATAATTATTGAGTGTGTTGTTGATTACATTCCACATAAACTCGTCTACATGAGCAAAAAGTATTAATGGAAGCAAATGACGACTGTCATGTAACCAGTAACAATATTTAATTACGATGCTATTGTCGCTATTATGAAGATTGTGAAAAGGTAGTATGTAGAATGGGTAAAAGTAACCAGCGAGGGCGGGGCCACAGGCAGCTGCGACAGCGGCGCTTCCCAGGGGAGTGACACGCCAGAAGGCGACCTGGCTGCTCCTTGCTCAGCGGTTGTGCGTGGGTCTGTACCCATGCCCCTCAGACAGGCGATAGACGGGGGCTGACGGTGTGACGTCGAGTCCCTCCCTGGGTCTCATCCTTTGCGGCAGCAGACCGGAAAAGCAAGCCAACAGGGCTATGACGCCAAGTCTCACAGAGGACCGAGTGTGGCGGCAGACACAGCCTGGTCTCGAACCATAGGCTGCTGCTGGCGCTGCCCAGTCGTCTGATTGGCCAGTGGTGCTCCAGTATTGTAGTGCGGCTACACAGCAATTACCAAGTCCCTGACTCGAATGACGTAATCTCCTCAAATTCAGCCTCATTTATACACCAGTACTGCCCATTTGTTCCTCTAAAAACTGGTATCTAGTTACACTGCCCATAACAGAGAGACCCCACTTCAGTGCAGTGGCAACGATCCAATTGCTACATAATTATGAATTACCTCGAAAAAAACAGTCTATTGACACACAGCGAACATGGGTTTAGACAAGATCGTTCCTGTGAAAGGCAACTAGCTCTTTATTCAAATGAATTGCTTAGTGCTATTGACAAGGGATTTCAGATCGATTCCATATTTCTGGATTTCCGGAAAGTTTTAGAAACTGTAACGCACAAACTGCTTGTAGTGAAATTACGTGCTTATCGAATATCGTCTCAGTAATGTGACTGAATTTGTGATTTCCTGTTAGAGAAGTCACAGTTCGTAGTAACTGACGGAACGTCATCGAGTCCAACAGATGTGATTTCTCGTGTTCCCAAAGGTAGTGTTATGGGCCCTTTGCTTTCCTTGGCAGACAACCTGAGTAGCCGTCGTACGTTGGTTGCAGATGACGCTGTGGTTTATCGACTAATAAAGCCATCAGAAGATCAAAACAAATTGCAAAGCGATTTAGATAAAATATCTGAATGTTGCGAAAATTGGCAGTTGACCCTAAATAGCGAAAAGTATGAGGTCATCCACATGAGTGGTAAAAGGAATTCGCTAAACTTCGGTTACACAATATTTCTGTCTAATCTAAAAGCCATAAATTCGACTAAAAGCCTAGGTATTACAATTACGAACAACTTAAACTGGAAGGAACACCCAAATACTGCGTTTTATTGGCAGGACACTTACAAAATGTAACAGAACTACTAAGGAGACTGCCTACACTACGCTTGTCCGTCCTCTTTTAAAATACTGCTGCGTAGTGTGGGATCCTTACCAGATAGGACTGACGGAGTACATCGAAAAAGTTCAAAGAAGGGCAGCACGTTTTGTATTATCTCAAAATATGGGAGAGAGTGTAACAGAAATGATACAGAATTTTGTCTGGACAAAATTAAAAGAAAGGCGTTTTTCGTAGCGACGGAATCTGCTCACGTAATTCCAAACACCAACTTTTTCCTCCGAATGCGAAAATATTTTGTTGACACCGACCTACATAGGGAGAAACGATCACCACGATAAAATAGGATATATCAGAGCTCGTACGGAAAGATATAGGTTTTCGTTCATTCCAATAATAGAGAATTCTGATGTTGGTTCGATTAGCCCTCTGCCAGGCACTTAAATGTGATTTGCAGAGTATCCTTGTAGATATAGATGTAGATTCTTTGCTGCGTGGAGCAATTTACCATTGCGCTAAGCTATACTTGCTTCACAACTCCTTTACGCAACTATTATATGCCCTGTTTGTCGATGTAGCATGGCTGACGGCCATCGCTGTCACTGCAATACTCCGTGGTGGCCACCATGCTACTCTCAGCGCTTACAATAAAAATTTAATACTTTTACCAGAATTCTGGGTAGTGTCACTACGCAGTGTAGTAGGAGTAATACGACCTACATTTTGAATTTATGGGTTTCTCATTCACAATAACGTTTGCTTGTGAGATGATCGTGTTACGCCTCACAGTACGAACAGAAACGTCTACTAGCACGTGTCAGAATTCAACATTCAACATTCGAAACATTGGTTTATCGTTCCGCGAAATCACTACTTGCGTTGGTTGGCACCCCACGATTGTCACATGATATGGAATTAATGAGTTTAGTAGATTCCTATACAGCGACTTGAAGGATCGCAACAGTCACCTATGTCTGGCGCCCGAGGGACATGCATATTCATTCAGCTGTGCAGGATCACAAAGTAAAGTTACATGCCAAGAACCAGGAAATGAGTTTGCTTACTACATGACAAGTATCCACGTGGAGAATGAGGTGACGTCTCAAGCACTACGTACTATCAGTGCAGAAACCATCGCTGCTGCAACCCTTGACACTGCAGCAGAGGGAGGTGTGGTGACAACCTTGGACACAGGAGTGGCGCCATGACACGCTTTCTGCGTATATCATCATGGTTTTTCAGCTTTACAATCATTGTCATACATGCTCCAAAACATGGCATCATGCTTCTCAGGGCCAATGCGTACAGGAAATGTCTACTTCTGGTTCTTACAGCCGGTAACTTGGTCAGCAGCCGTTAATTTTCAGACTCCTTAAGCCCAAAGATATTCCCTTATATTTGAGCTCTCCAAAACGTTATGTCTCTGCAACACGCTGCAGGACCGCATGTAACTACACTGTGCAAACCAATCTCTATACAGAGGGTGTACAACTGTAGTCCTGGCCAACACGTTCTCCAGATCTTTCGCCCATTGAATACATTTGGTCACGGGTTGCCAAGAGGCTAGGATGCTTGTACTTGACACCACGATTGTCATGTAAGTGAAACAGCATAGCGTGCTGCACCCATACCTCTCATACAAGCTCAGTTCAACTCAATGCTCAGACAAATTGGAGGCATCGTTGCTGCCAGAACTGACCACCTGACAAAAGCCTGAATGACCACCTTTTGCAGTGTGAGATGTGCAGAAGAAGTCAGTGAGGTTCTAGAGGTTCAGACAGGGATGTGGAGTCATGCCGACTCCATGGCCATTGCCAGCTGAGCTAAGTTTCTCAGTTGAGGCTCCCTGGTGGGATCGAGCTAGTCTCACAGATTCTCAACTAGGTTCAATACAGGGAGGTTGGCAGCCAGGGGAGAAAATTATACTCATCCTGGTGCTACTCGAAACAAGCACATACCCTTCAAGCTATTTGACATGATGCTTTGTCCGCCTGGTAGGTGGCATCATGTCAGGAAAAACAAAATTCGTGTAGGGGAAAGATGGATATAAGTACTTTGTTGAAACATTCTGCCTCCAGAATGATGAGATTATCCATGGAATGTCACTAAAAACATTGCCTAGATTATAACGCTCCCTCCTGGTTGCAGGGTGTTTCCTTTCAGACATTCCTATGGAACATAATACGTGATTCATCTGAAAAGGACAGCTGTCGAGACACACAATGGCCGCCAGTTGAGGTATTGGCGTGCAAATTACAGCCTTTGTCGCCGATGAATAGCAGTCAGCATGGGTGCATGAACCAGAGACCTGCTCCAGGGCTCATACACAGCGAAGTTCGCTGAGCGATCGTAGAGGAGACACTGTTGATACCTCCTTGGGTCATCTAGGTGGTCAATTGCTTGACAGTTGCACGTCTATTCCCCCATACACATCTCTGCAGCCGTCGTTCACTTCTGTTATCTATGGCCCGAGGTGCACCACAGTTGCCTCAGTGCAGGTTTTGAGTGCACGGTATACTGCAACCACAGTGGCACATGAACAGTTTACAAAAATAGCCATTTCGGAAATATTTCCACCCTTGGTCCGAAAGTCAATGATCATGTCCTTTTGGTCATAATATAAATCACTCCATTTCCGCATTACGATAACGACTGCATTGTTTTCCGCATCCCCCCGAAACTGCTGGTGGTGTCACCTGTCACCTCAAATCTTTGAGTGGTTATTGCATGTTGACGTCGAACATATTCGGAGGCCGCATTAATGTTACTGGACCGTGTAAAATTTCGGAACCTGTATGCTTTCAAATCACCTACAGTTTTATTCAAGTGTTCTTTCTACTACACTTTATAAGCACTATGAGTAAAATGTCATTATTTTCTATCCTTCCTGGTGAGCAGTTTCAACGGCCAGCAATGTATTTTCGATCGTTCTTACAATGTGCTACAAGGGTGTCATCAACTATTATCACTGGCGGATTTTGATTTCTATTCCAAAACAACGTTTGCATACATCTCCACAGCTGTCAGGTGTTGCAAGTACGAAGCACGTAATGGTTTCCCATGAATTAGCATTTCAGCATGTAACGTGTCATCTAGCACTGCAGCTGTTTCCTAGCTAGTGGAAGTGGAGCGTTCTGGTTTTGCAAAGATATAAATTATACAACGAAACTAATTATCGTTGAGAGAAGAGCACTAGAAAGAAAGAAGGAAAGTTCAATAGTCCATCATGCTGTTTTGCACAGCATGGTCACCAAAGACATTAACTAAACAACGAAACTAGTCTTTGTACAACGAAGACGATGGAGACAAAATGGAACGTTGGGGCTCAGATCCTCAACGACGACGGTATGATTATGTACCGAATACTTCCTCAGTGGGAGAATGGTGGGGAAGATATTCGTCTGCGTCTCATTCAAAGAAACGACCTGGAAATTCCTTGCATCGATTCAAGTGAACCATAGACAACCTTACCCTGAATGGCCAGATCATTTACTCGAACTCTATTTCTACTGGAAACAAATCTACTATCTCAGCAGAAATAAATTATTGTTCGTTTAATGCATCAGACTGAAGAAGTCAAATGTATATTGGTGCTTTGCACACCTATTATCAACTATAATAACTGTTACGCCATGATAAGATAATCAGGCAAACTAGCAATGAAATATTTTACACAGGCCAAAAACAAACTGTTTCTTACATCTAGGATTTTAGAATTGATTCTAGCCACAGTTGGGGCGTTGAATCAAAAAGTGAAATCAGTCTTCCTCTATCCGCTCTAATATTTTTGATCATTGTTGTTTTACATGCACTTCTACATGAAATGTGCATTTGTAACTCTGGTTTGTGCACTTCTAAAACACATGTACGAGGATTGGTTCTTGTAGGTTTGCCTTATTGCCGGTCTCCTTTCTAATTACTTTCAGGAATATCCACCAGATGGAGTTGGAGGTTACTGTGTGAGCTCTGGCCATACAGGGCTGAGCGAGAATGACGTCGCTTGATCTATGCTGTAGTTTTTTGCACTAGTGCTGTTGAACAGAAATAATATAAGTTAGAGTAGAAGAAGTTGCGTAAATCACTTTGATGGCTTTTGCTACATATGCAGAGAATAAACGCTGAAAGGAAACCGAAACCCTGTTGTTGAGTTTGTAAATGCTTTTGCAATAAATCTGTAAAACTTGTACAGAAAATTTACGATTGGGGAATACCGGGAAACGAAAACGTCTGAAACAATGGCGACGCCAATACCTGTTGCTTGTGAGGACTGATGTTGTCCCTCTGATACTAATGACGATGACTGATTATACAGGTATGGCATTAATTCCTCAAGGTTAACCTGGGATGAGTTAATAACCCACCAGGGATCTCAAGCTGTCAAAAAAAGCTTCTGAATTACTGGCTTCCAACAAAAATGTACTGGATCAAGGAACCAAAGTTACCTTTTCCCATACAACAGAAAAGGTATGCTACACTTCTTGCTCTTGGAATGGTTCATCTGAGGCAAAATATCCCAGATGAGCCATTCCAATTGAAATAAATCTCTACTGTAATTACGTAATAGTTTTAGTTCAACAGAACGTCATGAGAAAATTACTCTTTCAAGATATATTCAAACAATTTGTAGAATAAAATTAAATACTCATTTTGTTTCAAAGAGAAGCGGCAGCATTCACCTAATTTGGACATGAATAGGTTCTCAGATTGTTTACTAGCTTGTGAAGATACTATTTCTTAATATTTCTTCTTGATTTATTTCACAATTAGTTTGTTACCCATAGTAAAATATAATACACAATTTTTTCTTAGTGTCAACTATTTTATCCCATCAACAAGACAAAAAAAACGTAGTCATACCACCAAAACCTCTTCTTACACAGAAGGAGCTCATTTTCAATTGATTGCTGATAACAAAAACGTTACACACGTGTCTCACATACAAAATCTTAAAAGTCAACTCAGCTAACAACTATGCCCAATCTTATTTGGGATGCATACAGTTCTATATAACACAAAATTGTTGTCCAAAATGTTCTAGAATTTTTTTTCTCAAAATAATTATTAGAACGACATCTGGTTTTACAAACAGTGGCGATTTATGCAATAATTATACCTTTTTATGGTTACAAAAATGCGATTTGCAAAAGAAATTTTATATATTCCTACAATAAAATTTAGAAATATAAAAATCCACAACGTTCCAAATTTTGTTTACATAATGCAGTATTAAATTATTATTTCAAGTAGAAATTTTCTGGTGAAGTTAACTGCGGTTTTTGAACACACTGAAGACTATTGTCTGATAAACAATCAATTACGTTTTTCTACAGCTCATATGACACTTGGAATTTTGTTGAGTATATGTCATATACAGGAAAAAAAGTATATATGAAATGAAATCCGATAAAAACCTTTAAGATTAACAATACCTTTTAAATATAGATTACTGTAAAGCGAAATCTGTAGGATGACCAGTTTTCATGATGTTATGTCTTCATGGTGTAACCCACACTAAAGAGGCAAACTTGGAAAAAAACAGGCTACTATTTCGTAAATACTTCAAAGTATCGCATACCTATATAAGAGTCGTAAGTCTCATACTTTACGATCTGAATCGGAATAAATGTTAAACAAATGGATGTGGAATCGTATCTTTCGGTTTTGCCCAGGCTGGTGTTGTAACGACCTGTTGATCCAGGAAGTCCTTCATTTTTATTTTTTATACTGTCAAGAAGACAATCTCGTGGTTTGCTCGAAATTAGTGGACTCCTAGGGAAATGGGTCTTCCTGATTGTTTTCTAGTTGATTTTCTTGTTTCTGTGCACAAGTCAAGGCAAGTTTGAAATGTGTACTAATTCACAATGGTAACAAATTTAGTTCAGTATCAGCTGCTCCGTCAAGGGAAATGAAATAAGAAGATATAACCGTAGTTTTGATCTTTGAGAAGATTAAGTCTCATCAACATCAATGGATGGTTTGTCTAGAATTATGAACGGTAAACTTTCTCCTTGGTTTGCAATGTGATTCCTGTGACTCTGGAATAGCAGATACAAAAAACATCACAGTGTTGAAAAAGAACGCCCAAAGAGAAAAAACATGTCCGGAGGGAGGAAGAATGTCATTAACGGCCCCTTAGCTGAATGAGAGAAAATCATTTGTCGTCCACTGCATATCAAGTTGGGCCTTTTGAAGCAGTTTGTAAAGGCTTTTGATAAGAATTGGTCACGCTTTGCATATATAGGGAAAAATGTCTGTGCTGAGAACGGAAAAATTCAAGCAGGAATATTTGACTATCCACAAATAAGGCAACTCTGCAATATGAAAACTGTCGAGGAACGCTACCAAAGAAGATCGGATATGCCCGTGATTGCAGTTTACTGCTCGAATTTATAAAATGGAACGCTCCATAATACATTCAAGAATGTTATGGAAAAGAAGCTTCCTAAATGTTCAGGGACTGGATGTTATTATCTATGACCTTTTTATTTAGTATAGAATAATATTTATATAATACAATAGTAATATTATTGTTTCATTTTTTATCCATGGACTTATATTAACACAGTATAACATATATTTCACTAAAAACTTGTATTTTAGAATTTTTAGCTGCTTGGCAAAAACTAATGAATTGTTTGAATTCGTCCAGTGTCGAAGCCCTGTATATCTACAAACCCTGTATATCTGCAAACCACTATGAAATGTACGGCAGAGGGTACTTACAACTGAACTAAATACCGTTTCTTCTCCTTCCATAAACGTACGGATTGCGTGAAATATAACTGTTTGTACGTCTTTATACGCGGTGAAGTTAACCTAATCCTGTCCTCTCGATCCTTGTAAGGGCATTGTAGTATATTCCAAAATTCGTCTACTAAAACTGTCCTGCAGATCAGACGAACCTGTGATCATTGCTGTGTCATTTCTCTCTATACGTTCAGTACTCTAGTTCATCCTATTTTGAAAGGATCACACACACTATTGCAATATTCTAGGAAGTGTCGTATGAGTTTTGTGTAAGCAGTCTCCTTTGAAGGAGGAGTACTTCCTAGTATTCTACCAATGAAACGAATTCTGAAATCTTCTTTGCCTATGGCTCAGCAAATGATATGGAATTATTCAGTTTACAGGGTACGTATATATGACGACTGTTTACATAAATGAACACATTATCCTTTTTCCTACTCACCCAATTACATTTAAAAATATTTTCTATCTGAGGCTACCGGGTTTTAAAGAGAAGCTCGCCAATGAAGCAGATGTGGGTTGTCCAGGGAAAATGATTCTAATTTATATTTAAATATTGCTGCGCTACCTGTCAGACATAGTACGTTATTGTACAAATGATCAAAATTTTTTTTGCAGGGCATTGAACACCTTTGTTAGCCACTGACTGCTTTAATAATGGGTAACAAAGTAAATTTTTTTCCTTTAGTTTTGTAGGTGTGTATTATTTATGACGAATTTTACTAGCGGATATATGTATTGAGACACTACAGTTAAAATGCACAGCTACCTTATTTCAAACTGGTAACTTTCCAATAAAATTATTTCATGAGTCATTATTCAGAGTAAATACGCAAAATATGTTAGTATGTTGTTTCCAAGACTAGCAATTATACGAAGTACAAAAGTAGCTGAACTTCACTGTTTGAGAAACTCAGCAATACGCTCCTTCCAGTTCAAGTTTTCATCAATATGTAGACCCAAAAATCTGAAGCATTCTACCCTGTTAACTGACACGTGTTCTTGTGCCACGTCTATTGTTGACAGTACTCTGTTTATTATACAGAACTGAATATAGTGCATTATCCCAAAAATTTAGGGAGGTCCAGTTACAGAGAACCAGTTAATAACCCTTTGAATGTCTTCTGATGCTTTCCCTTTAATGACATTTCTTAAAACACAAGCATCATCTGCAAATACGTACCAGTTTTGCGATCAACTTTGATTCCAAAAGTAACTGTTGCGCACAGGGACCGTAGACGACAAGGACGGAGAGGAACACAGCATTCAGTCGCATTTCCATTACTTTTCTTACTCTTGCATATGCGAAGAACTGGCCGCGGTGACGGAGCGGTTCTAGGCGCTTCAGTCAGGAACCGCGCGACTGCTACGGTCGCAGGTTCGAATCCTGCCTCGGGCATTGAAGTGTGTGATGTCCTTAGGTTAGTTAGGTTTAAGTAGTTCTAAGTTTTAGGGGACCGATGACCTCAGGTGTTAAGTCCCATAGTGCTTAGAGCCATTTGAACCATATGTGAAGACGGCTACTTAGAGCCGAATTCTAGATATGCAAATGTAGTAAAACTAATGGGTCGCGAATGATTGGCATGTGATATTTCTTCCTTAAATTCTGCGATCATCCCGTTTCATACTTTCAAAACCTGTTACATCCAAGTATTTTTATGTGTTGACAGATTCCAGTTAAGACTCATTGATATTGTAGTTATAAAATACTGCATTGTTTTCTTTTTGCGAAGTATGTAATTTTGCATTCTTAGTATTTGAAGCAAGTGTCCAGGTGTTGCATCACAATGAAATTCTATCAAGATTAGACTGAATATCTTTGGACCGTATTTCGGGCAGCTCTTAATTGTAAATAACTATACCATCTACAATAATTCTGAGGTTACCGTTAATATTTTCTGCACTGTAATTAATTTTCAACATGAACAGCAAGAGCCCCAACGCACTTCCGTGTGGCACAAGGTGTCCCAGGAGAAATGGTTAATATTCATGAATGTCACAGGAACGATCGTTTGAAGCAAAAAACTTCATACAGGCATATGCCCTATTCCGAATGATTTTCGGCACAGAACACATTTAATGTACATCGTTATTTATTTTCTGTGTTCTTCAATAAATTTCCAGCTTCACTCACGTGCAACAGTTAGTAAATATAACATTATTAGCTTAACAAAGTATCAGCTCAAAAATACGTTTTTTAGCACATTCATCTCCAAGTATTATCATACACGTCACATAACAGCTGATGTACGGTGCACAATCAGTGTTCGAGTATCCCAGCGCCAACTTCAATGCATTTGTTCACTCTTGGAGTACATGTTGTGTTGCCTGTCAGTGCCTCAGCAAGTTCCCTAATGAGGGTAGCAGCGTCCATGATCCGACCATGCGGTTCATCTATCGTACATATCTTTCGCTAGTACATCTGAGACTTCATCAAACTCAAAGTCAAAAATCTAATGACGTAATACCTGGCGATTTAAGTGGCCAGTTAATTGGAGTACTACGACCAAACCAGCGACTAGGGAAGTGCGGCTGAGAAGTTTTCTCATACGTCTGGTAAAATGTAGAGGGTTTCCATAATGCTGGAAGTACATTGCAGTTCCTGAGGCCAAGAGAACGTTGTCAAGCTTTCAAGATGCAAATCATTCTGTCTTGTTATTCGCTCTTCTAAACTGATTGAACCTATCAGCATTTTACCGATCGTGTCACACCAGACAGTGATCGTAAAAAGAACTTGTAAATTGGTTTCCACTGTAGCTTGCAGATTTTCCAGCGGCAGCAGATAATTATTGAGTGTGTTGTTGATTAAGTTCCATATAAACGCGTCTACATGAGCAAAAAGTATTAATGGAAGCAAATGACGATTGTCATGTAACCAGTTACAAAATTTAATTACGATGCTATTGTCGCTATTATGAAAATTGTGAAAAGGTAGTATGTAGACTGGAAAAGTAACCAGCGAGGGCGAGGCCACGGGCAGTTGCGACAGCGGCGCTTCCCAGGGGAGTGTCACGCCAGAAGACGACTTGGCTGCTCTTTGCTTAGAGGTTGTGCGTGGGTCTGAACCTATGCCCCTCAGACAGACGACAGACGGCGGCTGACGGTGTGATGTTGAGTCCCTCCCTGGGTCTCATCATTTGCGGCAGCAGACAGGAACAGCAAGCCAACGGGGCTATGACGCCAAGTCTCACAAAGGACCCAGTGTGGCGGCAGACACAGCCTGGTCTCGAACCATAGGTTGCTGCTGGCGCTGCCCAGTCGTCTGATTGGCCAGTGGTGCCCCAGCATTGTAGTGCGGCTACGCAGCAATTACCAAGTCCCTGACTCGAATAACGTCCTATCCTCAAATTCAGCCTCATTTATACTCCATTACTGCCCATTTGTTCCTCTAAAACCTGGTGTCTAGTCACACTGCCCATAACAGAGAGACCTGCTTCAGTGCAGTGGAAACGACCCAATTGCTACTTCATTATGAATTACCTCGAAGAAAACAGTCTATTGACACACAGTCAACACCGTTTTAGAAAAGATCGTTCCTGTGAAACACAACTAGCTCTTCATTCACATGATGTGCTTAGTGCTATTGACAAGGGATTTCTGATCTATTCCATATTTCTGGATTTCCGGAAAATTTTAGACACTGTACCGCACAAGGGGTTTGTAGTGAAATTGCGTGCTGATGGAATATCGTCTCAGTTCGTAGTAATTGACGGAAAGTCATCGAGTAAAACAGATGTGATTTCTCGTGTTCCCCAAGGTAGTGTTATAGGCCCTTCGCTGTTCGTTATCTATATAAACGATTTGGGAGACAACCCGAGCAGTCGTCTTAGGTTGTGTGCAGATGACGCTGTCGTTTATCGGCTAATAAAGTCATCAGAAGTTCATAACAAATTGCAAAACAATTTAGAAAATATATCTGAATGGTGCGACAATTGGCAGTTGACCCTAAATAACGAAAAGTATGAGATCATCCACATGAGTGCTAAAATGAATTCGTTAAACTTCGGTTACACAATAAATCTGTATAATTTGAAAGCCATAAATTGAACTAAGAGCTTAGGTATTACAATTACGAACAACTTAATCTGGATGGAACACATAGAAAATGTTGTGGGGGAGGCTACCCAAAAACTGCGTTTTATTGGCAGGACAGAACTACTAAGGAGACTGCCTATACTAAGCTTGTCCGTCGTCTATTAGAACACTGCTGCGCGGTGTGGGATCCTTACCAGATAGGACTGACGGAGTAAATCGAAAAAGTTCAAAGAAGGGCAACATGTTTTGTACTATCGCAAAATATGGGAAAGAGTGTCACAGAAATGATACAGAATTTTGGCTGGACATAATTAAAAGAAAGGCGTTTTTCGTAGAGACGGAATCTTCTCACGAAATTACAATCACCAACTTTATCCTCCGAATGCGAAAATATTGTGTTGACATGGTCCCACAGGGAGAAACGGTCATCACGATAAAATAAGGGAAATCAGAGTTCGTACGGAAAGATATAGGTGTTTGTATTTTCTGCGCACTATAAGAGATTGAAATATTAGAGAATTTTGATGGTGGTTCGATTAGCCATCTGCCAGGCACTTAAATGTGATGTGCAGAGTATCCTTGTGGATGTAGATGTAGATTCTTTGCTGTGTGGGGCAAATTACCATTGCGCTACGCAACACGTGCTTCACAACTCACTTACGCATCTATTATTCTGCCTTATTTGTCGACGTAGCTTGGATCATAGCCAGCGGTGTCACTATAATTCTCCGTGGAGGCCTCCATGCTACTTTCAGCGCTTACAATAAAGATTTATTACTTTTAGCAGAATTCTGGGTAGTGTCACTACGCAGTGTAGTAGGAGTAATACCACTTATATTTTGGATATATCGGTTTCTCATTCAGAATGTTGTTTGCTTGTGACATGATCGTGTTACGCCTCACGTACGAACAGAAACGTCTACTAGCCCATGTCAGAATTCGACAGTGGCAGCATCGTGAACATTCGAAACAGTGGTTTATCGTTCTGTGATATCACTACTTGCGTTGGTTGGCATCCCACGATTGTCACGCAGATATGGAATTAATGTGTTCAGTAGAATTTTATTCAGCGACATGAGGGATTGCAACAATCACATATGTCTCGAGCCCGTGGGACATGCATATTCATTCATCTGTGCAGGATCACAAAGTAAAGTTACATGCCAAGAACCAGGAAATGGGTTTGCTTACTACACGACAAGTATCCACGCGGAGAGTGAGATTACGTCTCGAGCATCACAGACTATCAGTGCAGAAACCATTGCTGCTGTAACCCTTGACACAGCAGCAGAGAGAGGTGTGGTGAGAACCCTGGACACAGGAGTGGCGCCGTGACACTATTTCTGGGTATACCATCATGGTTTTCAGCTTTCCCATCATTGTCATACTTGCTCCAATACCTGGCATCGTGCTATTGAAGACCAATGGGTACAGGAAATATCTACTTCTGGTTCTCATAGCCGGTAACTTGGACAGCAGCCGTTACATTTCCGACTCCTTAAGACCAGTGATATTGCTTTATATTTGAGGTCTCCAACAGCTGTCAGCTGTCAGGTGTCAGGTGTTGCAAGTATGAAGCAAGTAATGGTTTCCCACGAATTAGCATTTCAGCACATAACGTGTCATCTAGCACTGCAGCTGTTTCCTTGCTAGTGGAAGTGGAGCGTTCTGGTTTTGCACAGATATTAATTATACAACGAAACTAATTTTCGTTGAGAGACGAGCAGTAGAAAGAAAGAAGGAAAGTTCAATAGCCAATCATTCTGTTTTCCACTGCGTGGTCACCAAAGATATTAACTAAACAACGAAACTAGTCTTCGTACAACGAAGACGATGGAGACAAAACGGAACGTTGGGGCTCAAATCCTCAATGACGACAATATGATTATGTACCGAATATTTCCTCAGTGGGAGAAGGATGGGGAAGAAATTCGTCTGCGTCTCATTCAAGGAATTGACCTGGAAATTGCTTGCATCGATTCAAGTGAACCATAGACAACCTTAACCTGAATGGACAGATCATTTACTCGAACTCTATTTCTATTGGAAGGAGATCTACTATCTTAGAAGAAATAAATTATTGTTCATTTAATGCATCAGACAGAGGGAGTCAAATCTATATTGGCGCTTTGCACACCTATTATCAACATTAATAACTGATACGCCATTTTAAGGTACTCAAGGAAACTAGCAATGAAGTAATTACACAGGCCAAGAACAAACTGGTTTTTTTATATCTAAGATTTTAGAATCGATTTTAGCCACAGCTGGGGCATTGAATCAAAAAGTGAAATCAGGCACCTTCTATCCGCTGTTATTTTTTTGATCATAGTTGTTTAACATGCACTTCTACGTGAAATGTGCAATTGTGACTCTGGTTTGTGCACTTCTAAATCACACGTACAAGGATTGATTCCTGTAGGTTTGCCCTATTGCCGGTCTGCTCTCTAATTAGTTCCAGGAATATCCACCAGATGGAGTTGGAGGTTATTGTGTGAGCTCTGGCCATACAGGGCTGACCGAGGATGATGTCACATGACAGTTCACTTAGGAGACAAGTATGCTGTAAGTTGCACTTGTGTTGTTGAACAGAAATAATATAAGTTAAAGTAGAAGAAGTTGAGTAAATCACCTTGATGGTTTTTCCTACATATGCAGAGATGAAACGCCGAAAGGAAACCAAAAACCTATAATTGACTTTGTAAAGACTTTTGCAGAAAATCTGTAAAACTTGTACAGAACATTTACAATTGTGGACTATAGGGAAACAAAAACGTCTGAAACAAAGGCCCCTAGGATGCCTGTTAGTTGGGAGGACTGGTGTTGTCCCTCTAATATTAATGACGATGACTGATTATGCAGTTATGGCATTAATTCCGTTGGGTTTAAATTGGGATGACTTAATAACCCACTAGAGATTTCATACCGTCAAAAGAAGCTTCTGAATTACTGGCTTCCAACAAAAATGTACTGGATCAAGGAACCAAAATTACCTTTTAGCGTACAATAGAAAAAGTATGCTACCCTTCTTGCTCTTGAAATGGTTCATTAGATGCTAAATATCCCTGATGATATTGAAATAATTGAAATAAATCTCTACTGTAACTACGTAATAGCTTTAGTACAACAGAACGTCAAGAGAAAATACCTCTTCCAAGATGTGATTAAACAATTTGTAGAATAAAGGTAAATACTCATCTTGTTTCAATGAGAAGTGGCAGCATTCACATAATTTGGGCATGATTAGGTTCTCACATTGTTTACTAGCCTGTGATGATACTATTTCTTAATATTTCTTCTTGATTTATTTCACAATTAGTTTCTCACCCATAGTAAACCATAATACACAGTTTTTTCTTAGTGTCAAATTTTTACCAATCAACATGACAAAAAAATGTAGTCTCATCACCAAAACCTCTTTTTACACAGAAGGAGCCCATTTTCACATGATTGCTGATTAAAACAACATAATGTACGATGTGTCACACACAAAATCTTAAAAGTCACCTCAGCTAACAACTATGTCCAATCTGATTTGGGATGCATACAGTTCTATATAACACAAATTGTTGTCCAAAATGTTCTAGAATTTCTTTGTCAAAATAATTATTACGACATCTGTTTTTACAAACAGTGGTGATATATGCAAAAATTGTACCTTTTTACGGTTACAAAAATGCGATTTGAAAGAAATTTTATATATTCCTGAAATAAAATTTAGAAATTTAAAAATACACCACGTCCCATGATTTGTTTACATATTGCTGTATTAAATTATTATGTCAAGCGGAAATGTTTCTGGTGACGGTAACTGCAGCTTTTGAATACACTGAAGACTATGGTATGATGAACAATCAATTACGATTTTCTACAGCTCATATAACATTTGGAATTTTGGTGAATACATGTGATATACGAAAAAACTGTACATATGAAATGAAATCTAATAAAAAGCTTTAAAGTTAACAATTATTTTTAAATATAGACTTCTGTAAAGTGAAGTCTGTAGGATGACCAGTTTTCGTAATTTTATGTCTTCTTGGTTTAACTCGCACTAAAGAGGTAAATTGGGAAAGAATACTATTACATAAATACTTGAAAGTATCGCCTACCTATATAAGAGTCGTAAATAAACTACTTTACGGTCTAAATCGGAATTTATGTTTAACAAATGGGTGTTTAATCGTATCTTGCATTTTTGCCCAAGCTGGTGTCGTAACGTCTTGTTGATCCAGGAAGCCCTTCATTTTTGTTTTTTATACTCTCAAGAACACACAATCTCGTGTTTTCCACGAAATTAGTGGACTCCTGAGAAAATAGGTCTTCCTGAATGTTTTCTAGTTGATTTTCTCGTTTTTGTGCACAGCTCAAGGCAAGTTTGCAATTTGTACTAATACACAATGGTAACAAATTTAGTTCAGTGTCAGCTGCTTAATCAAGGGAAATGAAAGAAGAACATAAAAACATAGTTTTTATCATTGAGAAGATAAAATCTCGTAAACATCAATAAGTGGTTTGTCTAGATTTATGAATGGTAAACTTTCTCCTTGGTTAGCAAAGTGCTTCTTGTGTCTCTGGAATAGCAGAGACAAAACACATTACTGTGTTAGAGAAAATAATGATCTAAGAGAGAAAACATGTACGGAGGGAAAAAGAATATCATTAACGACCCCTCAGTTGGACGAGAGAAAATCATCTTTCCTCCACTGCATATCAAGTTGGGCCTTTTGATGCGATTTGTAAAGGCTTTTGATAAGAACGGGTCACGCTTTGCATAAATAGGGAAAAATGTTTGAGGAGTTGAGTACGGAAAAATTAAAGCGGGAATATTTGACGTTCCACAAATAAGGCAACTCTGCATATGAAAACTGCGGAGGTCCGCTACCAAGGAAGATCGGATATGCACGTGGTGGCAGTTTACTGCTGGAATTTAAAAATGGACCGCTCCCTAATACACTCAAGAATGTCATAGAAAAGAAGCTTCCTAAATGTTGAGGGACTAGACGTTTTCATCAGTGACTTTTTTATTTAGTACAGAATAATATTTATATAATACAATAGCAAAACTATTGTTTCATATTTATCCATGGAATCATATTAAAACAGTATAACAAATAAATCACTAAAATCTTGTATTTTAGAATTTTGAGCTCCTTGGTAAATATTAATGAAATTTTTGAATTCAAGGGATCAAATTCTCAGAAAATCAGCTCAAAACACTCTGGTGTTATGCAAATAAATAGCACTTTACACGAATATTAATGCTATCTTTTTCACTCAAGGCTAGTTAATGCAATTATTCTAAGCAACATAAAAGTTGGAGCATTTTAAACATTTCATAGAATTTTTAGCCAGCTCATTGTTACACTGATAATAATCTATGTCTTTCCTCGTGAGTATTAACTGTGGTAATGAAGGTTAGAATTGAACGAACATTGAATCAGAATTATTACAAAGGGTCACTGTCTTACTTGAAAGGGCAGGGTAGAAAGAAAATGGTACCGCCATAGGTGGCCGTGCGGTTCCAGGCGCTACAGTCTGGAACCGCGCGACCGCTACGGTCGCAGATTCGAATCCTGCTTCGGTCATGGATGTGTGTGTTGTCCTTAGGTTAGTAAGGTTCAAGTAGTTCTGAGTTCTAGTGGACTGATGACCTCAGAAGTTAAGTCCCATAGTGCTCAGACCCATTTGAACCAAAGAAATTGGTCATAACCTTGTTCGAGGAGCCATAACATCCTTTGCATGAAATGAGTTAGAGATACATCAGGAAATGTTAATCTTCCTGAACGAGAGTCCAGCGTTTCTGTGCCTGTGCCACGACGCACATAAAATACAATTTGGACTCCAGATGTGCTGCAGATATTGTTTACTATCTGCTGTTTGATTCTGCTGAAGTAACAAGTTTTGGGAAGCACTCGAACATGTTGGGTTGGCTACACCAAAATTGGCTACCTCACGTGAACCGGTCAATGCGAAGGCCCTCGTGATAAAATAAAACGTTATAAACTACACAGAGGGCATCCACCGCATTCACCAAATTTCATCACTAAAACCCAGCGAGGTGACGAAGTGGGATGACCCACAAGTCACAGTTAGGAGATCGGTGGTTTGTATCTCAGTCAGTCCATCCACATGTATTTTTCCTGCAGTCTTCGAAGCATAAGCATAGACTGGATAAAGATGAGAAACAAACCTAAATGTAAATGCAATTACTGGGATTCGAACCACTTCCCTCCTGACTGTGAGTCCTGGGTCTTCCCACTTCGCCACCTCGCTGGGTTTGTGCTTTTGTCTAAAGAGAGGAGTATTCTCCTACACAGAAATACGGAAGTGATTGCGTATGCGCATGCGCGCGTGTCATTGTGTGTGTGTGAGCGCGCGCGCGCGCGCGCGCGTGTTTGTGTGTGTGTGTGTGTGTGTGTGTGTGTGTGTGTGTGCCTAATGCGGCAAAGGAAAGAAACAGCTTCTAATCATCAGAGAACGGCGAAATACATGTTCTGTTCGGTTTTCAGGGGAATCTTATTACCATTGTCCCTGAAAAATATTGGGAACGTCAGGTAGTGATGATGGAAGTGAGTAGTGATCACGTACACTTCATTCCCAATTTGACGATGAAGGCTCAAAAATGCTGAGATCTGTCACTGTGGTGGTCAGGGGAGATGCGACAACTCAATCTCTTGGTCACAAACCAGTCCTGGACTATGTGAGCTGTGCGAACAGGAACCATGTCTTCCTGGAACACAGCATCTACATCTACATGATTACTCTGCTGTTCACAAGAAAGTGCCTGGCAGAGGGTTCAATGAACCACCTTCAAGCTGTCTCTCTACCGTTCTACTCTCGAACGGAGCGCGGGAAAACGAGCACTTAAATTTTTCTGTGCGATCCCTGATTTCTCTTAATTTATCGTGATGATCATTTTTCCCTATGTAGGTGGGTGCCAAGAGCATGTTTTCACAATCGGAGGAGAAAACTGGTGATTGAAACTTCTTGAGTAGATCCCATCGCAACGAAAAGCGCCTTTGTTTTAACAATTGCCACTCCAATTCACATATCATGTCTGCGGCACTATCTCCCCAACTTCGCGGTAATACAAAACGAGCTGCCCTCCTTTATACTTATTCGATGTCATCCGCCAGTCCCATCTGATGCGGATCCCACACCGCACAGAAACATTCCAGAATAGGGCGTACAAGCGTGGTGTAAGCAGTCTGTTTAGAAGACCTGTCGCACCTTCTAAGTGTTCTGCCATTGAACCTCAGGCTTTGGTTGGCTCTACCCACAACATTATCTATGTGATCGTTCCAATTTAGGATATTTGTAATTGCAATCCTTTATCATTTAGTTGAATTTACACCCTTCAAATTTGTGTGAGTTAACGCGAATCGAAATTTAGCGGATTTCTTTTAGTACTCATGTGAATAACTTCACACTATACATTACTCAGGGTCAATTGCCACTTTTCACGCCATACAGATTCCTTATCTAAATCATTTTGTCGTTCGTTTTGGTCATCTAATGACTTCGCAACACGGTAAATAACAGCATCATCTGCAAACAATCTAAGACGGCTACTGAGATTGATCCTACGTCGTTAACATAGATCAGGAACAATAGAAGTTCTGTAACACTTCCTTGGGAAACGCCGGATATTATTTCTGTTTTACTAGATGACTTTCCGTCTATTGCTACAAACTGTGACCTTTCTGACAGGGAATCAGTTTGATATCCCCTGTCGATAACACTCATTACTTCATTAGTATAAAGAGCTAGTTGTGTTTCGAAAGAATGATATTTTCTGAATTCGTGCTGACTACGTGTCAATAAATCGTTTTCCTTGAGGTACTTCATAAAGTCCGAATATGGTACATGTTCCAAAATCCTATTGCAAATCGACGGTAGTTATATGGGCCTGTAATTCAATGGATTACTCCTACTTCCCGTTTTGGGTATTAGTGTCACTTGGGTAATTTTCCAGTCTTTAGGTACGGATCTTTCTGGGAACGACGGGTTGTTTCTAATTGCTAAATATTGAGCTATTGTATCAACATACTCTGAGAGGAACGTGACTGGTATACAATCCGGACCGGAAGCCTTGCTTTTATTAAGTGATTCTAGCTACTTTGCGACACCAAGGATATCTATTTCTATATTTCCCATCTTGGCAGTTGTTCTTGATAGGAATTCAGGAATATTAACTTCGTCTTCTTTGCTGAAGAAGTTTCTGAAAATTATGTTCAATATCTGTTCTTTAGTGGCACTGTCAATAGTGACTTCACCGTTGTTATCGCGCAGTGAAGGTAGGGGAACTCGGGGCAGAACGGGATAGCGGGGCACAATGGGAAATTGCACTTTTCTAGACTGCACAGTGTTGCAACCTGCTGTATGGCCATGTAACTATTTCTCCGAATGTAAGGGATTTGAGGGCAGCCATTCTGATTTAGTTTGAAGTGCGAGATCTAAGTGAATTGTTGTCCGTCACGTTACCGCTTGCGCTGTTCTAACGTTTGGTGAGTTTCAACGCCAGGTAAGTTGTTAATTGTATACCCTAAAATGACACATTCCCTTAAATTCCATGGCATTTGTTATACTTTAGTTATTTAATGCATTTAAATACGTTAGTTATTACACTCCATAAAAGTTGTTAACCTCAAAAGTGCTCTTGGGGCGGAACGGGACAGGGCAGAATGGGATAGTGTCCCGTTCTGCTACGTCATATTTTGATACAAGTAGAAAGCAAACCCAGCCTGGATGTTCATGGATGCCAGACTCTCCCAACTAGCTATGTTCGCCGAAAAACTCAGTATTCCAGATATCGCCCGAGGCTGTCATTCCAATCCCACTAATCTGTCAATATACTCAGCGGAGTAGAAGACGATAAGGAAAAACTGTCGTATTATCAGATTCTCCTTATAAGAAGGAACTGCAGAATGCTGTCCAATGTAAACTAGGCCTACAGAAAGGAGGAGGGTGCACAAATATAAACAATGTCAGGACAGAGACGTCAGGTGCAGTGCAACTTAAGGCAAAAATATCAAGCTATACAACCAAAAAAACCGAAACAGAGGACATCAAAGACCTTAAGGAATATAAAAGGAAGAAGTGATGGAGAAGAGAGAATCAGAGAGACAGGATGCTGAGTGTCTCTTCTGTGGGGACTTCTACACCGTTTCTAATGTGGGCTGGGTCGCATGCCAGAGTGGGCACACAATTCATGTGCTGGCATAGACAGTGAAGATGAAGAGGAAATACTGATTTGTGACTATTGTCGAAAGGGCTAGTGGTTTGGTGGTTATTAAGCATTGTACATTTTTCACAATGACATTAAAATATTTTCTTATTTTGAAGAATGACTTTTTAATTATTTAAATTACACATTCCTTAGTCTGAATTGCCTGTTATACAACATTTTGTCATAGTTTAATACGATATTCGTAATTCAAATTCAACGTGTATGCAATAATTTAACAAAAAATACCCTTACCCATTCTGCCCGTGGGTGGGGCGGAACGCGCAATATGCAAGACTTTCTTCGAAAAATTGTAAAAAATGCAAAATGTATTGTTTTAAGTGATTTTAAAATAAGGTACATTAGGTTACATTACACGGTGTTTTTTATCACTTTAAGAAGTTTTTCCTTGTTTTCCCTTATTTTATAGAAATTCTTATACGCTAAGTATCCCGTTCCGCCCCGAGTTCCCCTATTAATTGCGTCTTGCCACTAGTGTGCTTTATGTATCACCAGAATCTCGTTGGGTTTTCTGCCAGATTTAGTGACAGAGTTTCGTTGTGGAAATTATTGAAAGCATCTCGCATTGAACTACGCGCTATATTTCGAACTTCTACAAAACTTTACCAGCCTTGGTTATTTTGCGTTCTTTTAAATTTGGCATGCATTTTTCGCTGTTCTTCAACAGTGATCTGATCCGTTTTGTGTACCATGGGGGATCAGTACCATCATTTATTAATTTATGTGGTATGTATCTCTCAATTGCTGTCGATATTATCTTTTGGAAATCATTCCACAACTTTTCTACACATACCTGATCAGATCGGAAGGGGTGTAGACTGTCTTTTAAAAAGGCGTTAAGAGTATATTTATCAGTTTTTTAAATAGATATACTCTGCGTTTCTTTTTGATGATTGTAGGAGTCATGGTATTCAGACTAACAACTATTGCCTTGTGGTCGGTAAACCTTGTATTCGTCACAATACTCACTATTTGTCCGGGATTATTTGTTGCTAAGAGGTCAAGTACGCTTTCGCACCCGCTTCGAGTTGGCTTATGAACTAACTGCTCAAAATAATTTTCTGAGATAGCATTCAGTACAATTTCGGATGATGTTCTATGTCAGCTGCCTGCTGTAAACGTATAATTTTTCCAGCAAATCGAGGATTGATCAAAGTCACCACCGACTATAATTGTATGAGTGAGGTATCTATTTGAAATGAGAATCAAGTTTTCTTCGAACTGTTCAACAACTACATCTTCTGAGTCGGAGGGTCGGTAAAATGACCCAGTTAATAGTTTAGTCCGATTGTCAAGTATAACCTCTACCCATACTATTTCGCAGGAACTATCTATTTCTATTTCACTACAGTCAAGTACTTCTGACAGCAGTAGCAATACTCCACCACCAATTGTATTTAATCTACCCTATCTGAAAACTGTTGGACCTTTAGAAAAAATTTATGCTGAACTTGTTTCCGGCTTTAGCCAGCTTTCTGTACCTGTAACTATTTGATCTTCTGTGCTTTCTATTAGGACTCGTAGCTCTGGTTCTTTTTCAACACCGCTACGCCAATTTACAACCATAATACCGCTCGCTTCTACAACTAACTTACTGTGTTCTACCTACTCCCTTTTAGACGGACGCCCTTTCTGTGGTTCCCTGAGGCCCATTAACCTAAAAAACCGCCCAGTCCCTTCCACACAGTCCCCGCTACCCGTGTAGCAGCTTCCTGTGTGTAGTGGACTCCTGACCAATTAAGCAAAACCCAGACACCCACCACCCGATGGCGCAAATCAAGGAATCTGCAGCGTATACCGTCACAGAACCACCTGAGCCTCTGATTCACACTCTCCACTCGGCTCTGTACCAAACGACCACAGTCCATTCTACCGATGATGCTGCAGATCACTATTGGAGAACAAATATTGTACCATGAAATGGATCTGGTCAGGCAAAATTGACACACAATCCTAGGCAGTAATATGACCTTGCAGAGTAACCATGGGGTCCAAGGAATACCACGGTATGGCTGAATAAATCATCACCGAACCCTCGCCATGTTTCGCTCTTAGCAGCATAATGTCTGTATCGTAGGTTTGGAACATGCATATGCCAGACATTAACTCGCGGAGCAATTGGAAACAGTGTAAAACAAGACTCAGCCAACCAAATGACTTTTTTCCATTGTTCCACATTTAAGTTTTTATGGCTTCAGCACCACGTTTTCCTGTTACACCCATTCCAGTCGCTAAAACTTGGTTTCGAAATCACACATCAGCCTGCAGTTCTCTGCTTATGAAGATCCCTTCCTGTAGTTTTGGTGCTGACAGTGTACTCGAGTGCGAAATTGAGTTCTGCAGTGATTATTATAGCTTTTATCCTCTTATTTTTCATCACAGTCCTCTTCAATGATAATCTCCGGTGGTTACTCAATACATACTTTCGTTCGCATTGTGACTCAGAGTACGCGTTTCCGCTCTCATTGTATTCAGTATAAATCTTTGATACGGCGCCTCATGAAACACGAACCACTTCAGCTACTTGGTAACAGAAGCAAATACCATAAAAATACAGCGAATCTGGCCATTTATGAATTCACTTACCTCTGACATAACACACTTACAGCTGCACAGAACACTCTTCTGACCACGACTGACACTTGCAACGCATTGAGGGCATTGCACAGGTGCCGTTCGTGATCAAATACAACAGCGCACCCAGCAGGTTTGGCTAGCATCTGCATTTATGTTCAAGCATCCTTTGTATTTCTCGCAGTGCTTCCATGTTTTTGTCCAACACCTATATATCTGCATCCAAAGTCGAACACCCTGTATATCCACATCCATACTCTGCAAACCACTATGAAATGTATGGTAGAGGGCACTTCTAAACGAAATAATTACTGTTTCTTCTCCTTGCATTCGCTTACGGTTTTCATGAAGAATGACGTTTGTACGCCTCTATACGCGCTGCAGTTAAGCTAATCCTATCCTCTCGATCCCTGTAGGGGCGTTGTAGTATATTCCAAAATTCGTCTACTATAACTGGTTACTAACACTTTGTATGTAGATGTCTGCCAGTCCAGTTTCTCCAGAATTTCCGTGACACTGCCCTGCAGATCAGACAAACCTGTGATCATTGCTGTGTCATTCCTCTGTATACGTTCAATACTCTTGTTCATCGTATTTGGAAAGGATTACATACACTAGTGCAATATTCTAGGAAGTGTCATATGAGTGTTTCGTAAGCAGTCTCCTTTGAAGACTGAGTACATCCAAGTATTCTACCACTGAAACGAATTCTGCGATCTGCTTTGCCTACGGCTGAGCAAATGATATGGAATTATTCAGTTTACAGGGTACGTATATATGATGACTGTTTACGTTAGTGAACCCATTATTTTTTGTCCTACTCACTCAACTACATTTAAAAATATTTTCTTTCTCAGGCTACCGGCTTTTAAAGAGAAGTTCGCCCATGAAGTAGAGCTGGGTTGTCCAGGGAAAATGATTAAATTTTGCTGCGCTACCTGTCAGTCGTAGTACGTTATTGTGGAAATGATCAAAAATTCTTTGCAGCGTATTGAACTCCTTTGTGAGTCACTGAAAGCTTTAATAATGGGTAATAAAGTTCACTTTTTCCTCTAGTGTTGCAGGTGAGTAAATCACTACTCTTCTCAAATTGTGGTAGATTATTTATGAGGAATTTGTGACATCACAGTTAAACTGCGCAGCACCTTGAAGAAGTAACTACATGTCGACCGCGTGTGAACATCACTTATTATTACTTATTATTCTTACTGCACGCTTTTGGGCAATCAGTACCCTATTTCATACTGGTAATGTCCCACAAAAATTACTACATGAGTCATTATTCAGAGTAAATACGCAAAATATGTTAGTATGTTGTTTCCAAGACTACCAATTGTACGAAGAACGAAAGTAGCTGAATTTAACTGTTTGAGAAGCGCAGCAACACGCTTCTTCCAGTTCAAGTTTTCATCAGTATGTAGAACCAAAAATCTGAAGCATTCTACCCCGTTTTCCGACTGCTGTTCTTGTGCCACAGCTATTGTTGATATTACTCTGTTTATTGTACACAACTGAATATAGTGTATTTCCCCAAAAATTTAGGGAGAGTTCCATTTCCGAGAACCAGTTAATAATCCTTTGAAAAACATCATTAATAATGTCTTCTGATGCTTTCCCTTTAATGGATTTCTTCAAACACAAGCATCATCTGCAAAAACGTACCAGTTTTGCGATCAACTTTGATTCCACAAGGAACTGTTGTGCACAGGGACCGTAGACTACAAGGAAGGAGACAAACACAGCATTCAGTCGCATTTCCATTACTTTTCTTACTTTTGCATATGCGAAGCGCCGGCCGCGGTGGGCGTGCGGTTCTAGGCTCTTCAATACGGAACCGCCCCACCCTTCGAATCCTGCCTCGGGCATGGATGTGTGTCAAGTCCTTAGGTTAGTTAGGTTTAAGTAGTTCTACGTTCTAGGGGTCTGACGACCTCAGATATTAAGTCCCATAGTGCTCAGAACCATTTAAACCATATGTGAAGACGGCTACTTAGAGCCGAAATCTACATGTGCAACAGTAGTAAAACTAATGGGTCGCGAATGGTTGCCGTGTGTCTCTTCTTCCTTAAATTGTGTGATCATCCCATTTCATTCCTACAAAAGCTGTTGCATCCAAGTATTTGTATGTGTTGACAGATTCCAATTAAGACTCGTTGATATTTTAGTTATAAAATAGTACAGTGTTTTCTTTTTGCGAAGTGCATAATTTTGCATTCTTAGCACTTGAAGAAAGTGTCCAGGAATTGCAACACTCTGAAATTCTGTCAAGATTAGACTAAATATCTGTGGACCGTATTTCTGGCAGCTCTTATTGTAAAGAACTACACCATCTACAAAAAGACTGAGGTTACCGTTAATATTTTCTGCACTGTCATTGATATTCAACATGAACAGCAAGGGCAGCATCACACTTTGCTGGGGAACAGGGTGTCCCAGGAGGAATGGTCAATATTAAGGGATGTTTCAGGAACGATCGTTTGAAGCGAAAAACTTCATACAGGCATATGCCCTATTCCGAATGATTTTCGAGACAGAACACATTTAATGTACATCGTTATTTATTTTCTGTATTCTTCAATAAATTGCCACCTTCACTCATTTACAACAGTTAATAAATATAACATTATTAGTTTAACAAAGTATCATCTCAGACATGTGTTTTTTAGCACATTCATCTCCAAGTATTATCGAACACGTCACATCACAGCTGATGTACGGTGTACAATCAGTGTTCGAGTATCCCAGCGCCAACTTCAACGCATTTGTTCACTCTTGGAGAACATGTTGCGTTGCCTGTCGAGTGCCTCAGCACATTCCCTAATGAGGGAAGCAGAGTCCATGATGCGAACACGCAGTTCATCTCTCGTATATATCTTTCGCTTGTACATCTGATACTTCATCAAACCTCAAAGTCAAAAATCTAATAACGTTATGTCTGGTAATCTTAGCGGCCAGTTAATTGCCCTACCACAACCAAACCATCGACTAGATAAGTGAGAAGTTTTCTCATACGTCTGGTAGAATGTAGAGGGTCTCCATAATGCTGGAAGTTCATTGCAGTCCGTGAGGCCAAGCGAATGCTCTGAAGCTTTCAACATGCAAATCATTCTGTATTGTTATTTGCTCTTCCAAAATGGGTGAACCTATCAGCATGTTACCAATCGTGCCACACTAAACAGTGATGGAAAAACGAACTTGGAAATTCGTTTCCACTGTAGCGTGCAGATTTTCCTGCGAGCATCGATAATTATTGAGTGTGTTGTTAATTATATTCCACATAAACGTGTCTACATGAACAAAGAGTATTAATGGAAGCAAATAACTATTGTCATGTAACCAGTGACAACATTTAATTACGATGCTATTGTCGCTATTATGAAAATTGTGAAAAGGTAGTATATAGAATGGGTAAAAGTAACCAGCGAGGGCGAGGCCACAGGCAGTTGCGACAGCGGCGCTTCCCAGGGAAGTGACACTCCAGAAGGCGACCTGGCTGTTCTTTGCTCCTCCCTGGGTCTCAGCATTTGCGGCAGCAGACAGAAACAGCAAGCCAGCAGGGCCATGACGCCAAGTCTCACAAAGGACCCAGTGTGGCGGCAGACACAGACTGGTTCAAATGGTTCAAATGGCTCTGAGCACTATGCGCCTTAACTTTTGAGGTCATCAGTCGCTTAGAACTCAGAACTAATTAAACCTAACTAACCTAAGGACATCACACACATCCCTGACCGAGGCAGGATTCGAACCTGCGACCGTAGCAGTCACGCGGTTCCAGACTGAAGCGCCTATAACCGCACGGCCACACCGGCCGGCACACAGGCTGGTCTCGACCCGTAGACTGCTGCTGGCGCTGCCCAGTCGTCTGATTGGCCAGTGGTGCTCCAGCATTGTAGTGCGGCTTCTCAGCGATTACCAAGTCCCTGACTCGAATAACGTCCTATCCTCAAATTCAGCCTCATTTATACTCCATTACTGCCTATTTGTTCCTCTAAAACCTGGTGTCAAGTCACACTGCCCATAACAGAGATACCTGCTTCAGTGCAGTGACAACGATCCAATTGCCACTTCATTATGAATTACCTCGAAGAAAACTGTCTATTGACACACAGTCAACATAGGTTTAGAAAAGATAGTTCCTGTGAAAGACAACTAGCTCTTTATTCACATGAAGTGCTTAGTACTATTGACAAGGAATTTCAGAACGACTCCATATTTCTAGATTTCCGGAAAGTTTTAGACACTGTATCGTACAATCGGTTCGTTGTGAAATTGCGAGCTTATGGAATATCGTCTCAATTATGTGACTGGATTTGTGATTTCCTGTCAGAGAGGTCACAGTTCGTAGTAATTGAGGGAAGGTCATCGAGTAAAACAGATGTGATTTCTCGCGTTCCCCAAGGTAGTGTTATAGGCTTTTTGCTGTTCCTTATCTATATAAACGATTTGGGAGGCAACCCGAGCAGCCGTCTTAAGTTGTTTGCAGATGATGCTGTCGTTTATCGACTAGAAAAGTCATCAGATGATGAAAACAAATTGCAAAACGATTTAGAAAAAATATCTGAATGATGCGAAAATTGGCAGTTGACCCTAAATAACGAAAGGTGTGAGGCCATCCACATGAGTGCTAAAAGTAATTCGTTAAACTTCAGTTACACAAGAAATCTGTCTAATCTAAAAGCCGTAAATTCAACTAAAAGCCTAGGTATTACAATTACGAACAACTTAAACTGGAAAGAACACATAGATAATTTTGTGGGGAAGGCTACCCAAAGATTGCGTTTTATGGGCAGGACACTTAGCATATGTATCAGAAATACTAAGGAGACTGCCTATACTACGCTTGTACGTCGTCTTTTAGAAAACTGCTGCGCCGTGTGGGATTCTTACCACATAGGAGTGACGGAGTACATCGAAGAAGCTAAAAGAGGGGGAGCACGTTTTGTATCATCGCAAAATATGGGAGAGAGTGTCACAGAAATGATACAGAATTTTGACTCGACAAAATTAGCAGAAAGGCTTTTTTCGTAGCGGTGGAATCTTTTCACGAAATTCAGGTCTACAACTTTCCCCTCCGAATTCGAAAATATTTTGTTGACATCGACCTACACAGGGAGAAGCAATAACCCCGATAAAATAAGTGAAATCAGAGCTCATACGGTAAGATATAGGTATTTGTTCATTCCGCACGCTATACGAGATTGGAATAATAGAGAATTGTGATGGTGGTTAGATTAGCCATCTGCCACGCACTTAAATGTTATTTGCAGAGTATCCTCATAGAAGTAGATGTAGATTCTTTGCTGCGTGCGGCAATTTACCATAGCGCTAAGCTATACTTGCTTCATAACCCACTTACGCATCTATTATTCTGCCTTATTTGTCGACGTTGCATGGCTGGTGGCCAGCGCAGTCACTATAATTCCCCGTGGTGGCCTCCATGCTACTTTCAGCGCTTACAATAAAGATTTATTACTTTTACCAGAATTCTGGGTAGTGCCACTACGCAGTGTAGTAGGAGTAATACCACCTACATTCTGCATATATGGGTTTCTCATTCAGAATGTTGTTTGCTTGTGAGATGATCTTGTTACGCCTCACGTACGCACAGAAACGTCTATCAGCACGTGTCAGAATTTGAGAGTGGCAGCATGGTGAACAATCGAAACAGTGGTTTATCGTTCCGCGACATCACTACTTCCGTTGGTTGGCATCCCACGATTGTCACGTGATATGGAATTAATCTGATCAGTAGATTCCTATTCAGCGACATGAGCGATCGCAACAATCACATATGTCTGGAGCCCGTGGGACATGCATATTCATTCAGCTGTGCAGGATCACAAAGTAAAGTTACATGCCAAGAACCAGGAAATGGGTTTGCTTACTACACGACAAGTATCCACGAGAAGAGTGAGGTGACGTCTCGAGCACTACGGACTATCAGTGCAGAAACCATTGCTGCTGCAACCCTTGACACATCAGCAGAGGGAGGTAAGGTGACAAACCTGAACACAGGAGTGGCGCCATGACACTCTTTCTGCGTATACCATCATGGTTTTTCAGCTTTCCCATCGCTGTCATACATGCTGCACTACCTGGTATCATGCTATTCAGGGCCAATGCGTACAGGAAATGTCTACTTCTGGTTCTCATAGCCGGTAACTTGGACAGCAGCCATTACATTTCCGACTCCTTAAGGCCAGTGATACTGCCTTATATTTGAGGTCTCCAAAACTTTATGTTTCAGTAAGACGATACAAGAACGCATGTAAGCACACTGTCCAAACCTACCTCTACACAGAGGGTGTACAACTGTAGTCCTGGCCAACACGTTCTCCAGATCTCTCGCTCATTGAATACATTTGGTCACGGGTTGCCAAGAGACTAGGATGCTTGCTTGCACTTGACACTACGATTGCCATGTAACTGAAACAGTATAGCGTGCTGCACCCATACCTCTCATACAAGCTCAGTTCAACTCAATGCTCAGCCAAATTGGAGCCATCGTTGCTGCCCGAACTGGCAATTCTGTGTACTACTTGGGCCACTCATATTAATGTGACCACCTGACAAAAGCCTGAATGAGCACCTTTTGCAGTGTGAGATGTTCAGAATGAGTCAGTGAGGTTCTAGGGGTACAGAGAGGGATGTGGAGTCACGCCGACTCCAGCACCATTACCAGCTGAGCTAAGTTTCTCGGTTGAGGCTCCATGGTGGGATCGAGCTAGTCCCACAGATACTCAACTGGGTTCAATCCAAGGAGGTTGGTAGCCAGGGGACAGCAGTATACTCATCCTGGTACTCCTCAAAACACGCACATACACTGCAAGATATGTGACATGATGCTTTGTCCTGCCGGTAGGTGGCATCATGTCAAGGACAAACAAAATTCATGTAGGGGGCAGATGGATATAAGTATTTAGTTGAAATATTGTGCCTCCAGTATGATGAGATTACCCAGGGAATGCCACTGAAAACATTGCCCAAATCATAACGCTCCCTCCTGTTTGCATGGTGTTTCCTTTCAGACATTCCTATGGAACATAATACGTGATTCATCTGAAAAGGAGAGCTGTCGAGACACTCAGTAGCCGCCAGTTTAAGTATTGGAGGAGACACTGTTACTACCTCCTTGGATTATCTAGGTGGTCAATTGCTTAGCAGTTGTACGTCTATTCCCCTATGCACAACTCCGCAGCCGTCGTTCACCTCTGTTATCTATGGACAGTGGTGCACCACAGTTGCCTCCACGCCGATTTTGGATGTGCAGTATACTTTAACCAAAGTTGCACATGAACAGATTACAAAAATGGCCATTTCCGAAATACTTCCCCGTTGTACATAAAGCCAATGATAATACCCTTTTGGGCATCACATACATCACTCCATTTCCACATTGCGATAATAACTGCACTGTTTTCAGCATCCCCCCGACACTGCTGGTGCTCTCACCTGTCACCTCCAATCTTTGAGTGGTTATTGCATGTTGACGTCGAACATAGGCGGTGGCCCATTAATGTTACTGGACCGTGTAAAATTCGGAACCTGTATTCTTCCAAATCACCTACAGATTTATTCACGTATTCTTTCTACTACAATGTATAGGCACTATGAGTAAAATATCATTACTTTCTATCCTGCCTGGTGAGCACTTTCAATAACCAGCAATGTATTTTCGATCGTTCTCACAGTGTGATATAAGGGTGTCATCAACTGTTACCACTGGCGGATTCTGATTTCTATTCGAAAACAATGTTTGCATATATCTCCACAGCTGTCAAATGATGCAAGTATAAAGCAAGTAATGGTTCCCCATGAATTAGCATTTCAGCACATTACGTGTCATCTACCACTGCAGCTGCTTCCTAGCCAGTGGAAGTGTAGCGTTCTGGTTTTGCTCAGATATTAATTATACAACGAAACTAATTTTCGTTGAGAGTAGAGCAGTAGAAAGAAAGAAGGAAAGTTCAATAGCCCATCATTCTGTTTTGCACAGCGTGGTCACCAAAGATATTAACTAAACAACGAAACTAGTCTTTGTACAACGAAGACGATGGAGACAAAACGGAACGTTGTGGCTCAAATCCTCAACGACGACAGTATGATTATGTACCGAATACTTCCTCAGTGGGAGAAGGATGGGGAAGAAATTCGTGTGCGTCTCATTCAAAGAATCGTCCTGGAAATTGCTTGAATCGATTCAAGTGAACCATAGACAACCTTAATCTGAGTGGCCAGATAATTTACTCGAACTCTGTTTCTACTAGAAACAAATCTACTATCTTAGCAGAAATATATTATCGTTAATTTAATGCATCAGACTGTGGAAGTCAAATCTACATTGGAGCCTTGCACACCTATTATCGACATTAATAACTGTTAGGCCATTTTAAAATACTGAGGGAACCTAGCAATGAAGTAATTACACAGGCCAAGAACAAACTGTTTTTTTTTTTTTTTTTATATCCAGGACTTTAGAATTTATTGTAGCCACAGTTGTGGCGTTGAATCAAAAAGTGAAATCAGTCATCCAATATCTGCTCTTATTTTTTGATCATTGTTGTTTAACTAGCACATCTACATGAATGTGCATCTGTAACTCTGGTTTGTGCACTTCTAAATCACATGTACGAGGACTGGTTCCTGAAGGTTTGCCGTATTGCCGACCTGCTTTCTAATTAGTTCCAGGAATATCCACAAGATGGAGTAGGAGGTTATTGTGTGAGCTCTGGCCGTACAGGGCTGACCAAGGATGATGCACATGACAGTTCAGTTAGGAAACATCTATGCTGTACGTTTTTTCACTTGTGTTGTTGAACATAAATAATATAAGTTAAAGTAGAAGAAGTTGCGTAAATCACCTTGGTGGTTTTGGCTACATATGCAGAGAATTAACGCTAAAAGGAAACCAAAAACATATTATTGACTTTGTAAAGACTTTTGCAATAAATTTGTAAAACTTGTACAGAACATTTATGATTGTGGACTACTGCGAAACCAAAACGTCTGAAAAAAAGGCCACTCCGATACCTGTTGTTTGTGGCGACTGGTGTTGTCCCTCTGATACTAATGACGATGACAGTGATTATGCAGTTATGGCATTAATTCCTCTGAGTTTTAACTGGGATGATTTAATAACCCACCAGAGATTTCAAGCCGTCAAAAGAAGCTTCTGAATTACTCGCTTCCAACAAAAATGTACTGAATCTAGGATCCAAAGTTACCTTTTACCATACAACAGAAAAAGTATGCTTCCCTTCTTGCTCTTGAAATGGTACATCTGAGACAAAATATCACTGATGAGCCATTCCAATCGAAATAAATCTCTTCTGTAACTACGTAATAGTTTTAGTAGAACAGAACATCATAACAAAATTACTCTTCCAGAATGTGGTTAAACAATTTGTAGAATAAAGGTAAATACTCATCTTGTTTCAATGTGAAGCGGCAGCATCCACCTAATTTGTTTATGAATAGGTTCTCAGATTGCTTACTAGCTTGTGAAGATACTATTTCTTAATATTTATTCTTGTTTTATTTCACAATTAGTTTGTCACACATAGTAAAACGTAATACACAGTTTTTTGTTAGTGTCAACTTTTTTACCAATCAACAAGGCAAAAAAACATAGTCTCATCACTAAAACCTCTTTTTACACAGAATGAGCCCATTTTCACATGATTGCTGATAACAACAACATTGCACACGTAGTTTCACATACAAAATCTTAAAAGTCAACTCAGCTAACAACTATGCCCAATCTGATTTGGGATGCATACAGTTCTATGTAACACAAAATTGTTGTCCAAAATGTTCTAGAATTACCTTTGTCAAAGTAATTATTATAACGACATCTGTTTTTACAAACAGTGGTGATTTGTCCAAATATTATACCTTTTTATGGTTACAAAAATGCGATTTGCAAAAGAAATTTTGTATATTGTTGAAATAAAATTTGGAAATATAAAAATCCAGCATGTCTCAAGATTTGTTTACATATTGCGGTATTTGTGTGCGCGTGTGCGTGTGTGTGTGTGTGTGTGTGTGTGACTGTGAGCTCGTGGTCATGTGATGGGTGGAAGGCGGGCTGGGGCGACGGTAGCAGACAACGAAGGCGTACCTCCAGGAACGTTACGACGCTTTCTCGTGTGTCGGATAGCCAGATGACGGATTTACTACCGTTCCTGTTCCCTTGAACAATCTTATAGTACACAGCCATTTCTGCAGAAGCAGAGAATGAAGGAGGAACTTCGTAACTTGGTTATTTCTAGCACTAGTCTATATCTACATCTACAGGGCGTCGACACAAATATGGAACAACGTAAAGTACAACATCGTACCACGCCTAACGCGGCGAAGGATAAAACAGCTTCTACTCATCACAAAACGGCGAAATACAGGTTCTGTGCGGTTTTCACAGGAATCTTATACCATTGTCCCTGAAAAATATTGGGAACGTCAGGTAGTGATGATGGAAGTGAGTAGTGATCACGTACACTTCATTCCCAATTTGACGATGAAGGCTCAAAAATGCTGAGATCTGTCACTGTGGTGGTCAGGGGAGATGCGACAACTCAATCTCTTGGTCACAAACCAGTCCTGGACTATGTGAGCTGTGCGAACAGGAATCATGTCTTCCTGGAACACAGCATCTACATCTATATGGTTACTCTGCTGTTCACAAGAAAGTGCCTGGCAGAGGGTTCAATGAACCATCTTCAAGCTGTCTCTCTACCGTTCCACTCTCAAACGGTGCGCGGGTAAACGAGCTCCGAAATTTTTCTGTGCGAGCCCTGATTTCTCTTATTTTATTGTGATGATCATTTCTCCCTATGTAGGTGGGTTTTCGCAATCGGAGTAGCAAACTGGTGATTGAAATATCGTCAGAAGATCCCATCGCAACAAAAACCGCCCTTTTTTTTATGATTGTCACTCCAATTCACGTATCATGTCTGCGGCACTATCTCCCCAACTTCGCGATAATACAAAACGAGCTGCCCTCCTTTATACCTTTTCGATGTCATCCGCCTGTCCCATCTGATGCGGTTCTCACACCGCACAGAAACATTCCAGAACAGGGCGGACAAGCGTGGTGTAAGCAGTCTCTTTAGAAGACCTGTCGCACCTTCTAAGTGTTCTGCCATTGAATCTCAGGCTTTGATTGGTTCTACCCACCACATTATCTATGTGATCGTTCCAATTTAGGGTATTTGTAATTGCAATCCTTAATTATTTAGTTGAATTTACACCCTTCAGATTTGTGTGACTTCCGCCAAACGAAATTCAGCGGATTTCTTTTAGTACTCATGTTAATAACTTCACATTTTACTTTACTCAGGGTCAATTGCTACTTTTCGCACCATACAGATTCCTTATCTAAATCATTTTGTAATTTATTTTGGTCATCTGATGACTTTACAACACGGTAAATGACAGCATGATCTGCAAACAATCTAAGACGGCTACTGAGATTGTCTTTTATGTCGGTAATACAGATCAGGAAAAATAGAGGGCCTATAACACTGCCTTGGGGAACGCCGGACGTTATTTCTATTTTACTTGATGTCTTTCCGTCTATTACTACGAACTGTGACCTTTCTGACAGGAAGTCACGAATCCAATTGCACAACTGATGCGATATTCCATAGCCACGCAGTTAGGTTAGAAGACGATTGTGAGGAACGGTGTCGAAATCCTTCTGGAAACTTAACAATATGGACTCAATTTGAAATCCCCTGTCGATATCTCTCATTACTTCATGACTATAAAGAGCTAGTGGTTTCAAAAGAACGATATTTTCTGAATCCGTGCTGACTGCGTGTCAAAAATGGTTCAAATAGCACTGAGCACTATGGGACTTAAAAACTGAGATCATCAGTCCCCTAGAACTTAGAACTTCTTACACCTAACTAATCTAAGGACATCACACACATCCATGCCCGAGGCAGGAGTCGAACCTGCGACCGTAGCGGTCGCGCGGTTCCAGACTGAAGGGCCTACAACCGCTTGGCCACAGTGGAAGGCGTCTACGCGTCAATAAACCGTTTTCTTCGCGGTACTTCATAATGTTCGAATACAGTATATGTTTCAAAACCCTACAGCAAATAGACGTTAGTGATATGGGCCTGTAATTTAACCGATTACCCGTGCTTCCTGTTTTGGGTATTGGTGTCACTTGAGTAATTTTCCAATCTTTAGGTACGGACTTTCTGTGAGCAAGCGCGTGTATATAATTGCTAAATATGGAGCTATTGTATCAGTATACTCTGAGACGAAGCTGACTGGTATACAATCTGGACTGGAAGCCTTGCTTTTATTAAGTGATTCTAGCTGCTTTGCGCCTGTGGGGATATCTATTTCTATGTTTCTCATCTTGACAGTTGTTCTTGATTGGAATTCAGGAATATTTACTTCGTCTTCTTTGTTGAAGGAGTTTCGGAAAATTGTGTTTAATAACAATGCTTTAGTGCCACTGTCATTAGTGACTTCACCGTTATCGCGCAGTCAAGGTATTGATTGCGTCTTGCCACTGGTGTGCTGTATGTATGATCTGAATTTCTTTGGGTTTTCTGCCTTATTATTTGTCCAAGATTATTTAATGCTAAGAGGTCAAGTATGCTTTCACAAGCATTTACCCTTCGAGTTGGCTTATGAACTAATTGTTCGAAATAATTTTTTGAGAAAGCCCAGTACAATTTCGGATGACGTTTTATGCCTGCCGCCAGTTTTAACGTATAATTTTTCCAGCATATCGAGGGTAGATTAAAGCCACCACCGACTATAACTGTATGAATGGGGTACCTGTTTTAAATGAGACTCAAGTTTTCTTTGAACTGTTCAGCAACTGTATGTTCTGAGTCGGTGGGTCGGCAAAACGACCAAATTAATAAATGGTTCTAATGGCTCTGAGCACTATCGGACCTAACATCTGAGGTCGTCAGCCCCCTAGAACTTAGAACTACTTAAACCTAACTAACCTGAGGACAGCACACACATCCATGCCCGAGGCAGGATTCGAACCTGCTACCATAGCGGTCGCGCGGCTCCAGACTTAAGAGCCTAGAACCGCTCTTCCACGGCGGCCGGCCCCAATTGATAATTTAGTCAAATTGTCAAGTATAGCCTCTACCCATACTATTTCGCAGGAACTATGTATATCTATTTCACTACAAGGTAAACTACATCTGACAGCAATAAATACTGCACCACCAATTGTATTTAACCTATCCTTTCTGGAAATTGCTAGATCGTTAGAAAAAATTTCTGCTGAACTTGTTTCTGGCTTTAGCCAGCTTTCTGTACCTATAACTATTTGAGCTTCAGTGCTTTGTATTAGGGCTTGGAGCTCTGGTTCTTTCCCAACACAGCTACGACAATTTACAACCACAATACCGATCGTTTCAACATCTAGATTACTGTCTTTTACCTGCCCCCTTTTAGACGGACGCCCTTTCTGTGGTTCCTTGAGTCCCACTAATCTAAAAAAACGCCCAGTCCCTTCCGCACAGTCCGCGCTACCCGTGTAGCAGCTCTTGCTGTGTATAGTAGACTGCTTACCTATTAAGCGGAACCCGGAAACCCACCACCCGAAGGCGCAAGTCAAGGAATCTGCAGCCTGCACCGTCACAGAACCGCCTGAACCTCTGATTCACACCGTCCACTCGGCTCTGCACCAAAGGACCACAGAGCGGTACATCGACGATGCTGCAGGTCACTATTGGAGAACAAATATTGTACCATGAAATGGATCTAATCATACAACATTGATACACAATGCTTGCCAGTAATATGACGTTGCAGAATAACCATGGGGTCCAAGGAATACCAGGGTATGGCTGATCGAATCATCACCGAACCCTCGCCATGTTTCGCTCTTTGCAGCAAGCTGTCTGTATCGTAGGCTTGGGACATGCATATGCCAGACATTAACTCGGGCAGAAATTGGAAACAGTGTAAAACAAGACTCAGTCAACCAAATGACTTTTATTCCATTGCTCCATATTTATGGTTTTGTGGTTTCAGTACCACATTTTCCCGTTACACCCACTGCAGTCGCCAATGCTTGGTTTTGAAATTCCACATTGGCCTGCCGTTCTCTGCTTATGAAGACCCCTTCCTGTTGTTTTGGTGCTGACAGGGTACTTCAGTGCGACATTGAGTTCTGCAGTGACCATTATAGCTGTGGTCCTCTTATTTTTCGTCACAGTTCTCTTCAGTGATCATTCGCGATGGTTACTCAACACGCACTTTCGTTCGCATTGTGACTAAGAGGGCGCGTTTCCGCTATCTTTGTATTCGGTATAAACCTTTGATATGGTGCCTCATGAAACATTAACCACTTCAGCTACTTGGTAACAGAGGCAAATACCACAAAATCACCAACAATCTGTCCATTTATGAATTCACTTACCTCTGACATAACACACTTACAGCTACACAGAACACTCTTCTGACCACGACTGACACTTGCGACGCATTGAGGGCATTGCACAGGTGCCGTTCCTGATCAAGTACAACAGCGCACCCAGCAGGTTCGGCTAGCATCTGCAGTTATGTTCAAGAATGCTTTGTATTTCTCGCAGTGCTTCCATGTTTTTGTCCAACACCCGTATATCTACATCCATTGTCGAACCCCTGTATATCTACATCCATACTCTGCAAACCACTATGAAATGTATGGTAGAGTGTACTTCCACCCGGCCTGTGTGGCCGAGCGGTTCTAGGCGCTACATTCTGGAACCGCGAGACCGCTACGGTCGCAGGTTCGAATCTTGCATCGGGCATGGATGTATGTGACTTCCTTAGGTTAGTTAGGTTTAAGTAGTTCTATGTTCTAGGGGACTGATGACCTCAGAAGTTAAGACCCATAGTGCTCAGAGCCATTTAAACCATTTGGTAGTTCCAACTGATCTAATTAGGGTTTCTTCTCCTTCCATTCACGTACATTCGAGAAAAATGACTGTTTATACGCCTTTATACTCTCTGTAGTTAACTTAATCTTGTCCTCTCGATCCCTGTAGGGGCGTTGTAGTATATTCCAAAATTCGTCAACTAAAACTAGTTCCTGACACTTTGTATGTAGGTGTCTGCCAGTCCAGTTTCTCCAGAATTCCCGTGACACTGTCCTGCAGATCAAACAAACATGTGATCATTGCTGTTGTCTTTCTCTGTATATGTTCAGTACTCTTGTTCGTCCTGTTTGGAAAGGATTTACATCACCATCTACAGGGTTACACTGCAATTCACACTTAAATGCCTGGCAGAGGTTTCATCGAACCATTTTCATACTACTTCTCTACCATTCCACTCTCGAATGGCGCGGAGAAAAAGGAACACCTAAATCTTTCCGATCGAGCTCTAATTTCTCTTATTTTATTATAATGATCATTTCTCCCTACGTAGGTGGGTGTCAAAAAAAGATTTTAGCGTTCGGAAGAGAAAGTTGGTGATTGAAATTTCGTAAATAGATTTCGCCGCCAAGAAAACCGCCTTTTATTTTCAGTGACTGCCACCCCAACTCGCGTATCGTATCAGTGACACTCTCACCCCTATTACGCGATAACACGAGACGAGCTGCCCTTCTTTGCACATTTTTGATGTCCTCCGTCAATCCCACCTGGTAAGGATCTCACACCACGCAGTAATATTCCAGCAGAGGACGGACAAGTGTAATGTAGGCTGTCTCTTTAGTGGGTTTGTCACATCTTCTAAGTGTTCTGCCAACAAAGCGCAGTCTTTGTTTCGCCTTCCCCACAATATTATCTATGTTGTCTTTCCAGTTTAAGTTGCTCTTAGTATTTAGTGGAATTGACAGCCCTTAGATTTGTGCGATTTATCGTATACCCAAAATTTATTGGATTTCTTTTAGTACCCATGTGGATGACCTCGAATTTTCTCTGTTTAGTGCCAATTGCTACTTTTCGCGCCATACAGAAATTCTCTCTAGATCATTTTGTAATTAGAATTGATCGTCTGATTATTTTACTAGGTGGCAAATTACAGCGTCATCTGCAAACAATCTAAGGGTGCTGCTCAGATTATCACCTAGATCATTTATGTAAATCAGGAACAACAGAGGGCCTATGGCACTGCCTTGGGGAACACCACATATCACTTCTGTTGTACTCGATGATTTACCGTCTATCACTACGGACTGTGACACTAGAGCAATATTCTAGGAAGGGTCGTATGAGTGTTGTGTAAGCAGTCTCCTTTGAAGACTGAGTATATCCTAGTATTCTACCAATGAAACGAATTCTGCGATCTGCTTTGCCTACAGCGCAGCAAATGATATGGAATTATTCAGTTTACAGGGTACGTATATATGACGACTACTTACATTAATGAACACATTTATTTTGTCATATTCACTCAACTACATTTAAAAATATTTCCTTTCTCAGGCTACCGGCTTTTAAAGAGAAGTTCGCCCATGTAGTAGAACTGGGTTGTCCAGAGAAAATGATTCTAATTTATATTTAAGTCTTGCTGTGCTACCTGTCAGACATAGTACGTTATTGTACAAAAGATCAAAAAAATTTTTGCAGGGCATTGAACTCCTTTGTGAACCACTGACTGCTTTAATAATAGGTAATAAAGTACATTTTTTCCTATAGTTTTGTAGATGTGTAAATCACTATTCTTCTCAAATTGTGATGGATTATTTATGACTAATTTTACTAGCGAATATATGTATTGTGACAATACAGTTAAAATGCACAGCTCCTTGAAGCAGTACCAACATGACGACCGCGGGTGAACACCACATATTATTCTTATTGCTCGCTTTTGGGCAATCAGTACCTTATTTCAAACTGGTAACTTTCCAATAAAATTATTTCATGAGTCATTATTCAGAGTAAATACGCAAAATATGTTAGTATGTTGTTTCCAAGACTAGCAATTATACGAAGTACAAAAGTAGCTGAACTTAGTGTTTGAGAAACTCAGCAATACGCTTCTTCTAGTTCAAGTTTTCATAAGTATGCAGACCCAAAAATTTGGAGTATTCTACCCTGTTTACTGAGTCCTGTTCTTGGGCCGCGTCAATTGTTGATATTATTCTACTCGTTGTACAGAACTGAATATAGTGCATTTTCACAAAAATTTAGGGAAAGTCCAATTTCAGAGAACCAGTTAATAAGCCTTATAAAAACATCATTAACAATGTCTTCTATTGCTTTCCCTTTAATGGCATTTCTTAAAACACAAGCATCATCTGCAAAAACGTACCACTTTTGCGACCAACTTTGTTTCCACAAGGAACTGATATGCACAGGAACCGTAGACTACAAGGAAGGAGAGATACACAGCACTCAGTCACATTTGAATAGCTACTATTCCTCTTGCATATGTGGAGACGGCTACTTAGAGCCGAAATCTAGAAGAGCAAGAGTAGTAAAACTAATGGGTCGCGAATGATTGCCGTGTGTCTGTTCTTCCTTAAATTCTACGATCATCCCGTTTGATACCTACAAAAACTGTTATATCCAAGTATTTTTATGTGTTTACAGATTACAGTTAAGACTCGTTGATATTGTAGTTATAAAATACTACATTGTTTTCTTTTTGCGAAGTGCGTAATTTTGCATTCTTAGCACTTGAAGAAAGTGTCCAGGTGTTGCGTCACTCTGAAATTCCATCAAGATTAGACTGAACATCTGTGGACCGTATTTCAGGCAGATCTTAATTGTAAATAACTACACCATCTACAAAAAGTCTGAGGTTACCGTTAATATTTTCTGCACTGTCATTAATATTCAAGATGAACAGCAAGGGCACCATCACACTTTCCTGGGGAACAGGGTGTCCCAGGAAGAATGGCCAATATTCAGGGATGTTACAGGAACGATTGTTTGAAGCAAAGAACTTCATACAGACATATCTACATCTACATACATATTCCGCAATCTACCATATGGTGCGTGGTGGAGGGTACCTCGTACCACAACTAGCATCTTTTCTCCCTGTTCCACTCCCAAACAGAACGAGGGAAAAATGACTGCCTATATGCCTCTGTACGAGCCCTGATCTCTCTTATCTTATCTTTGTGATCTTTTCGCGAAATGTAAGTTGGCGGCAGTAAAATTGTACTGCAGTCAGCCTCAAATGCCAGTTCTCTATATTTCCTCAGTAGCGATTCACGAAAAGAACGCCTCCTTTCCTCTAGAGACTCCCACCCGAGTTCCTGAAGCATTTCCGTAACACTCACGTGATGATCAAACCTACCAGTAACAAATCTAGCAGCCCGCCTCTGAATTGCTTTTGTGTCCTCCCTCAATCAGACCTGATAGGGATCCCAAACGCTCGAGCAGTACTCAAGAATAGGTCGTATTAGTGTTTTATAAGCGGTCTCCGTTACAGATGAACCACATCTTCCCAAAATTCTATCAATGAACCGAAGACGACTATCCGCCTTCCCCACAACTGCCATTACATGCTTGTCCCACTTCATATCGCTCTGCAATGTACACCCAAATATTTAATCGACGTGACTGTGTCAAGCGCTACACTACTAATGGAGTTTTCAAACACTGCAGGATTCTTTTTCCTATTCATCTGCATTAATTTACATTTATCTATATTTAGAGTTAGCTGCCATTCTTTACACTAATCACAAATCCTGTCCAAGTCATCTTGTATCCTCCTACAGTCACTCAACGACGACACCTTCCCGTACACCACAGCATCATCAGCAAACAGCCGCACATTGCTATTCACGCTATCCAAAAGATCATTTATGTAGATAGAAAACGACGGCGGACCTACCACACTTCCCTGGGGCACTCCAGATGATACCCTCACCTCCGATGAACACTCACCATCGAGGACAACATACTGGGTTCTATTACTTAAGAAGTCTTCGAGCCACTCACATACTTGGGAACCAATGCCATATGCTCGTACCTTAGTTAGGAGTCTGCAGTGGGGCACCGAGTCAAACGCTTTCCGGAAGTCAAGGAATATGTCATCCGTCTGATGCCCTTCATCCATGGTTTGCAGGACATCATGTGAAAAAAGGGCGAGTTGCGTTTCGCAGGAGCGATGCTTTCTAAAGCCGTGCTGATTCATGAACAGCAACTTCTCTGTCTCAAGGAAATTCATTATATTCAAACTGAGAATATGTTCGAGAATCCTGTAACAAACCGATGTTAAGGATATTGGTCTGTAATTTTGAGGATCCATCCTTCTACCCTTCTTATATACAGGCGTCACCTGTGCTTTTTTCCAGTCGCTCGGGACTTTACGTTGGGCAAGAGATTCGCGATAAATGCATGCTAAGTAAGGAGCCAATGCAGTAGAGTACTCTCTGTAAAAACCGAATTGGAATCCCATCAGGACCTGGCGATTTATTTATTTTCACCCCATTCAGCTGCTTCACAACCCCAGGGATGTCTATCACTACGTCCTCCATACGGGAATCTGTACGAGACTCAAACGGCGGTATGTTTGTACGATCCTCCTGCGTGATAGATTTCTCAAATGCTAAATTTAAAATTTCAGCTTTCGTTTTGCTGTCTTCCGTTGCCAGGCCAGACTGATCAGTGAGTGACTGGATGGAAGCCTTCGACCCACTTACCGATTTTACGTAAGACCAGAATTTCCTTGGGTTTTCAGCAAGATATTTTGCTAAGGTATGACGGTGGTAGTGGTTGAATGCTTCACGCATCGCTCTTTTTACAGCAGCACGAATCTCTACTAACTTTTGCCTGTCCCCATTCTCCCGATCGTTCTTGTATCGCGAGTGCAACTGCCTTTGCTTCCTGAGCATTCTCCGAATTGCGCTGTTAAACCACGGTGGGTCTTTTCCGTCCGTAACCCACTTTTTCGGCACATACTTGTCCAATGCGTGATTTACAATGTGTTTAAAATTTGCCCATAATTCTTCCACGACCATCGTACCGGAAGTAAATGAAGTCGATTCATTTACTAAGTGGAATGCTAACAACTGCTTAATTGCTCTTTCTAGTAAGAATACCCTCCTAGCCTTCTTCACCTACTTTTTAACTTTCGTAACCATACTCGTAATGACAACATCATGAGCACTAATCCCTGTCTCGACACTGACACCGTCGATGAGGTCTGGTCTGTTCGTGGCTACCAGATCTAAATTACTTCCATTACGCATTGACTGTCGATTTAGCTGCTCAAGACACTTTTCTGATAATGTGTTCAAAAGTAATTCACACGACGGCTTGTCTGTTCCACCTGTAATGAATCCATAGACATCCCAGTCTATACTAGGTGGGTTGAAGTCGCCTCCGACTAATATAGCATGATTTGGGTACTTCTGCAATACAGAATGTAGACTCCCTTCGAATGATTCTAGAACTGTCACGGTGGAACCTGGTGGCCGGTAATAACACCCCACAATTAACTTTATTTCCCCTAGCCCTGTTAAACGTGTCCAGATAACTTCACAATCACACTCTACTTTGACCTCAGTAGACACAATACTTTTTCCAACTGCAGTGGAGACACCACCTCCTACGGTGTCTAATCTGTCTTTCCGATACACGTTCCAACCCTCACTGAATGTTTCAGAACTTCCTATCTCAGGGTTCAGCCAGGTCTCAGTCCCGAGAATAATTTGCGAGCCACACGCTTCCTGGAGGGCAGTAAATTCAGGAACTTTATTCCGAACACTCTGAAAATTTACTGCTAGTACCTTGATAGCTGAAGTGTCTTTACACTGAGCGCGTCTTGATTTCCCTGCATGCACGTCGACTGGTGAGTGTTCATCAGGACACCTCGCACTACTGCCTAGCCTAAAAAAAACCCACGTGCACGCCACAAGTACTCTGCTACCCAAGTAGCCGCTTCCTTTGTGTAGTGCACCCCTGACCTATCTAGGGGCGTCCTGCAATTCCCCACCCAATAGCGCAAGTCTAGAAATCTGCAGCCAAGACCGTCACAGAGTCGACAAAGCCTCTGGTTGAGATCCTCCACTCGGCTCCAAACCAACGTCCCCGATCCGCTCTGGGAACAATGCTGCAAATAGAGAGCTCTGCTTGCACCCCACGTGCGAGGCCAGCGGTCTTCACCATATCCGCCAGCCGCCTGTACGCACTGAGGATCGCCTCAGAACCCAAGCGACAGGCATAATTGGTGCCGACGTGAGCAACTATTTGTAGACGACTGCACCCCGTACGCTCGATAGCTGCCTCCACATCGTGGATGAGGCTCCCCGGCAGACAAACCGAGTACACGTTGGATTTCTTTCCAGCCCTGTACACTATTTCCCTAAGGGGCTCCTTCACCCGCCTAACGTTGGAGCTCCCAATAACCAGCAAGCCTTTGCCCCCGTGTGCCTGCTCGGACCCACTGGCAGGATGAACGGGCGAGGCCAGCCGGCCAGCCTCCACATTGGCCCTCCGCCTCGAGTGACGCGAACGCGTTGCAGCCCGCCACTCACCCTGAGGTGAGTATCATCCAACGCGCCGGGTACACTAGACGGTGCCTCGGCGGCTGAGTCAGCGGACGCAGCAAGCGACACCTGTGGTGTCTCAAGCGACGCGCCAGACCCTCCGCCATCGCTGCACCTCGAGGCAGCAGCCTGAAGGCGGCTGACCGTGGCCAACAGCACGCTCAGCTGCTCGCGAACCGCGGAAAGTTCCCCTGCGCCCGCACACAGCACGCATACACCCTATCCATCCTACTGCTAATATCTAACGACTCCGCGAATTTGTACTCTACGGCTGTCAATAAGCAATATTACTCCTCTCAAATACGGGAATACGCAAGGATTTTATGTAATTAAATATGCAAGCGCACAAACACTCGGAAAGAAATTAAGAATCAAACTACAAAACAAATATCAAAGCTAAACATGCGACTCGCTACTGCACTGCTGCAGCGCTAATGCTTCACCAGCAGCTGCTCAAGGCACACTGACCTATGTCAAAAGCGCACTGGCTGTCCAAAACAAACAACTGCGCGAATTTATACTCTACGGCTATCAATAATGGCAACGGCCTTGCCGCAGTGGATACGCCGGTTCCCGTGAGATCACCGAAGTTAAGCGGTGTCGGGCGTGGCCAGCAGTTGGATGGGTGACCATCCTGCCGCCATGCGCTGTTGCCATTTTTCGGGGTGCACTCAACCTCGTGATGCTAAATGAGAAGCTACTCGACCGAATAGTAGCGGCTCCGGTCAAAGAAAACCATCATAACGACTGGGAGAGCGGTGTGCTGACCGCATCCTCAACCGAAGATGACACGGCGGTCGGATGGTCCCGATGAGCCACTTGTGGCCTGAAGACGGAGTGCTTGCTTTGCTATCAATAAGCAATATTACTCCTCACAAATACGAAAATACGCAAGGATTTTATGTATTTAAATATGCAAGCGCACAAACATTCGGAAAGAAATTAAGAATCAAATTACAAAACAAATATGAAAGCTAAATATGCGCTACTGTACTGCTGCTGCACTGATACTTCATCAGCGGCTGCTCAAGGCTCACATATGCCCTATTCCGAATGATTTTTGAGACAAAACACAATTAATGTACATCGTTATTTATTTGCTGTATCCTTCAATAAATTGCCAGCTTCACACATGTACGCATGTACAACAGTTAGTTAAAATAACAATATTCGTTTAGCAAAGTATCAGTTTAAAAATATGTTTTTTAGCACATTCATCTCCAAGTACTATCGTACACGTCACATCACAGCTGATGTACGGTGCACAATCAGTGTTCGAGTATTCCAGCGCCAACTTCAATGCATTTGTTCACTCTTGGAGAACATGTTGTGTTGCCTCTCTGACTACCTCAGCACGTTCCCTAATGAGGGCAGCAGTGTCCATTATGCGCCCACGCAATTTATCTCACGTATTCATCTTTTGCTTGTACATCTCAGACTTCATTCAACCTCAAAATCAAAATGGCGTAAGGTCTGGCTATCTTAGTGGCCAGTTAATTGCACTACCACGACCAAACCAGCGACTAGGGAAGTGCGGCTGAGAAGTTTTCTCATACGTCTGGTAAAATGTAGAGGGTCTCCATAATGCTGGAAGTACATCGCAGTCCGTGAGGGTAAGAGAACGCTCTCAAGCTTTGAACATGAAAATCATTCTGTCTTGTTATTCGCTCTTCTAAAATGCGTGAACCTATCAGTATGTTACCGATCGTGTCACACCAAACAGTGATTGTGAAAAGAATTTGTAAATTCTTTTCCACTGTAGCGTGCAGATTCTCCAGCGGACACCGATAATTATTGAGTGTGTCGTTGATTACGTTCCATATAAACGCGTCTACACGAGTAAAAAGTATTAATGGAAGCAAATGACGATTGTCATGTAACCAGAGGCACTTGCGACAGCGGCGCTTCCCAGGGGAGTGAAATGCCAGAAGGAGACCTGGCTGCTCTTTGCTCAGCGGTTGTGCGTGGGTCTCAACCCATGCCCCTCAGGCAGGCGACAGACGGCGGCTGACGGTTTGACGCCGAGTTCCTCCCTGGGTCTCATCATTTGCGGCAGCAGACAGGAACAGCAAGCCAGCAGGGCTATGACGCCAAGTCTCACAAAGGACCCAGTGTGGCGGCAGACACAGCCTGGTCTCGAACCATAGGCTGCTGCTGGCGCTGCCCAGTCGTCTGATTGGCCAGTGGTGCTCCAGCACTGTAGTGCGGCTACTCAGCATTACCAAGTCCCTGACTCGAATAACGTCCTATCCTCAAATTCAGCCTCATTTATACTCCATTACTGCCCATTTGTTCCTCTAAAACCTGGTGGCTAGTCACACTGCCCATAAGAGAGAGACTGCTTCAGTGCAGTGGCAACGACCCAATTGCTACTTCATTATGAATTACCTCGAAGAAAACTGTCTATTGACACACAGTCAACATGGGTTTAGAAAAGATCGCTCCTGTGAAACACAACTAGCTCTTTATTCAAATGAAGTGCATAGTGCTATTGACAAGGGATTTCAGATCGATTACATATTTCTGGTTTTCCGTAAAGTTTTAGACACTGTACCGCACAAGCGGTTTGTAGTAAAATTGCATGCTTATGGAATATCGTCTCAGATATGTGACTGGATTTGAGATTTCCTGTCAGAGAGGTCACAGTTCGTTGTAATTTACGGAAAGTCATCGAGTAAAACAGATCTGATTTCTCGTGTTCCCCGAGGTAGTGTTATAAGCCCTTTGCTGTTCCTTATCTATATAAACGATTTGGCAGACAACCTGAGCAGCCATCTTACGTTGTTTGCAGATGACACTGTCGTTTATGGACTAATAAAGTCATCAGAAAATCAAAACAAATTGCAAAACGATTTAGAAAAAATATCTGAATGGTGCGAAAATTGGCAGTTAACCCTAAATAACGAAAAGTGTGAGGTCATCCACATGAGTGGTAAAAGGAATTCGTTAAACTTTGGTTTGCAATAAATCTGTCTAATCTAAAAGCCGTAAATTCAACTAAAAGCCTAGGTATTACAATTACAAACAACTTAAACTGGAAGGAACATATAGAAAATGTTGTGGGGAAGGGTACCCAAAGACGGCGTTTTATTGGCAGGACACTTAGAAAATGTAGCAGAACTACTAGGAATGTCCGTCGTCTTTTAGAATACTGCTGCGCGGTGTGGGATCCTTACCAGAAAGGACTGACGGAGTACATCGAAAAAGATCAAAAAAAGGCAATACGTTTTGTATTATCGCAAAATATGGGACATGTTGCACTTACACGAGGATCTCCTCAGCATGGATCTATCAAACGAAAAAATTATCTAATCTAATGAAAAGAGTGTCACAGTAATGATACAGAATTTTGGCTGGATAAAATTAAAAGAAAGGCGTTTTTCGTAGCGACGGAATCTCCTCACGAAATTACAATCACCAACTTTTTCCTCCGAATGTGAAAATATTTTGTTGACACCGACCTACATAGGGAGAAACGAACACCCCGATAAAATAAGGGAAATCAGAGCTCGTACGGTAAAATATAGGTGTTTGTTCGTACCGCACGCTATACGAGATTGGAATAATAGAGAATTGTGATAGTGGTTAGATTAGCCCTCTGCCAGGCACTAAAATGTGATTTGCAGAGTATCCTCATAGATGTAGATGTAGATTCATTGCTGCGTGGGGCAATTTACCATTGCGCTAAGCTATACTTGCTTCACAACTCACTTACGCATCTATTATTCTGCCTTATTTGTCGACGTAGCATGGCTGATGGCCAGCGCTGTCACTATAATACTCCGTGGTGGCCTCCATGCTACTTTCAGCGCTTACAATAAAGATTTATTACTTTTCCAGATTTCTGGGTAGTGTCACAACGCAGCATAGTAGGAGTAATACCACCTACATTATGTATATATGGGTTTCTCATTCAGAATGTTGTTTGCTTGTGAGATGATCGTATGATCGTGTTACGCCTCACATACGAACAGAAACGTCTATCAGCACATGTCAGAATTTGAGAGTGGCAGCATCGTGAACAATCGAAACAGTGGTTTATTGTTCCGCGATGTCACTACTTGCGTTGGTTGGCATCCCACGATTGTCACGTGATATGGAATTAATGCGATCAGTAGATTCCTATTCAGCGACATGAGCGATTGTAACAATCACATATGTCTGGAGCCCGTGGGACATGCATATTCATTCAGCTGTGCAGGATCACAAAGTAAAGTTACATGCCAAGAACCTGGAAATGGGTTTGCTTACTACACAACAAGTATCGACGCGGAGAGTGAGGTGACGTCAGTGCAGAAACCATTGCTGCTGCAACCCTTGACACTGCAGCAGAGGGAGGTAAGGTGACAACCCTGGACACAGGAGTGGCGCCATGACACTCTTTCTGCGTATACCATCATGGTTTTTCAGCTTTCCCATCGCTATCATACATGCTCCAATACCTGGTATCATGCTATTCATGGCTAATGCGTACAGGAAATGTCTACTTCTGGTTCTCATAGCCGGTAACTTGGACAGCAACCCTTACGTTTCCGATTCCATAAGGCCAGTGATATTGCCAATTATTTGAGGTCACCAAAACGTTATGTTTCAGCAACACGATGCAAGACCGCATGTAACCACACTCTCCAAACCTACCTCTATACGGAGGGTGTACAACTGTAGTCCTCGCCAACACGTTCTCCAGATCTCTCGCCCATTGAATACGTTTGGTCACGGGACTACGATGCTTGCACTTGACACTTCGATTGGCATGTAACTGAAGCAGCATAGCGTGCTGCACCCATACCTCTCATACAAGCTCAGTTCAACTCAATGCTCAGCCAAACTGGAGCCATTGTTGCTGCCAGAACTGGCAAGTCTGTGTACTGCTTGGGCCACTCTTATTAATGTGACCACCCGACAAAAGTCTGAATGACCACCTTTTGCAGTGTGAGATGTGCAGAAGTAGTCAGTAAGGTTCTAGGGGTTCAGAGAGGGATGTGGAGTCATGCCGACCCCACCACCATTGCCAGCTGTTCTACGTTTCTCGGTTGAGGCTCCATGATGGGATCGAGCTAGTCTCACAGATTCTCAACTAGGTTCAATCGAGGGAGGTTGACAGCCAGGGGAGAACAGTGTAGTCATCCTGGTGCTCCTCGAAACACGCAACACATACATTGCAACCTATGTGACATGATGCTTTGTCCTGCCGGTCGGTGGCATCATGTCAAGGAAAAACCAAATTCATGTAGGAGACAGATGGATATAAGTATTTTGTTGAAATATTGTGCCTCCAGAATGATGAGATTACCCAGGGAATGCCACTGAAAACATTGCCCAGATCATAACGCTCTCTCCTGGTTGCAGGGTGTTTCCTTTCAGACATTCCTATGGAACATAATACGTAATTCATCTGAAAAGGACAGCTGTCGAGACACTCAGTGGCCGTCAGTTGAAGTATTGGCGCGCAAATTACAGCCTTTGCCTCCGATGAATAGCAGTCAGCATGGGTGCATGAACCAAACACCTGCTCCAGGGCTCATACACAACGAAGTTCGCTGAACAGTAGTTGAGGAGACACTTTTGCTACCTTCTTGGGTCGTACTTTAACCACAGTTGCACATAAATACTCTACAAAAATAGCCGTTTCGGAAATACATCCTCCCTTGGCCCGAATGCCAATGATCATACCCTTTTCGGCATCATATAAATCACTCCATTTCCACATTGCGATAATAACTGCACTGTTTTCCGCATCCCCCCCACACTGCTGGTGGTGTCACATATCACCTCGCCGGCCGAAGTGGCCGTGCGGTTAAAGGCGCTGCAGTCTGGAACCGCAAGACCGCTACGGTCGCAGGTTCGAATCCTGCCTCGGGCATGGATGTGTGTGATGTCCTTAGGTTAGTTAGGTTTAGCTAGTTCTAAGTTCTAGGGGACTAATGACCTCAGCAGTTGAGTCCCATAGTGCTCAGAGCCATTTGAACATATCACCTCAAATCTCTGAGTGGTTATTGCATGTTGACGTCGAACATAGGCGGTGGCCACATTAATGTTACTGGACCGTGCAAAATTCGGAACTCTATGCTTCCAAATCACTTACAGTTTTATTCACGTATTCTTTCTACTACACTGTATAAGCACTACAAGTAAAATGTTATTATGTTCTACCCGTCCTGGGGAGCAGTTTCATGGCCAGCAATATATTTTCGATCGTTCTTACAATGGGCTACAAGGATGTCATCAACTATTACCACTGGCGGATTCTGATTTCTATTCCAAAACAATGTTTGCATATATCTCCACAGCTGTCAGGTGTTGCAAGTATGAAGTTAGTAATGTTTTCCCACTAATTAGCATTTCAGCACGTAAGTGGATCTGGAACGTTCTGGCTTTGCTCAGATGTTAATTATACAACGAAACTAATTTTCGTTGAGAGAAGAGCAGTAGAAAGAAAGGAGGAAAGTTCAATAGCCCATCATGCTGTTTTGCACAGCGTGATCACCAAAGATATTAACTAAACAACGAAACTAGTCTTCGTACAACGAAGACGATGGAGACAAAACGGAATGTTGGGGCTCAAATCTTCAACGACGACGGTATGACTATGTACCGAATACTTCCTCTGTGGGAGAAGGATAAGGAAGAAATTCGTCTGCATCTCATTCAAAGAATCGTCCTGGAAATTGCTTCAATCGATTCAAGTGAACCATAGACAACCTTAATCTCTGTGACTACATCATTCACTCGAAATCTATTTCCACTGGAAGCAAATCTACTATCTTAGCACAAATAAATTATTATTCATTTAATGCATCAGACTGAAGAGGTTTAATCTATTTTGGCGCTTTGCACACTATTATCAACATTAATAATTGTACATCAGCCTACTGCAACGTTACCCCATTTTACCATACTCAGGGAAACAAGCAACGAAGTAATTCCACAGGCCAAGAACAAACGGTTTTCTTATATCTAGGAATTTAGAATTGATTTTAGCCAAAGTTGGGAAGTTAAATCAAAAAGTGAAATCAGTCTTCCTCTAACCACTCTTATTTTTTGATCGTGGTTGTTTAACATGCACTTCAAGATGAAATGTGCATTTGTAACTCTGTTTTGTGCACTTCTAAATCACTTGTACGAGGATTGGTTCCTGTAGGTTTGCCCTATTGCCGGTCTGCTTTCCAATTAGTTCCAGGAATATCCACCAGATGGAGTTGGAGGTTACTGTTTGAGCTCTGGCCATACAGGGCTGAGCTAGAATGACGTCACATGATAAATCAGTCTGGAAACATCTATGCTGAAGTTTTTGCACTAGTGTAGTTGAACAGAAATAATATAAGTAAATCACGTAGATGGTTTTTGCTACTTATTCAGAGATTCAACGCTGAAAGGAAACCAAAATTAGAATAAATCTGTAAAACCTGTACAGAACATTTACGATTGTGGACTACTGGGAAACGAAAACGTCTGAAAGAAAAGCCATTCCGATACCGGTTGTTTGTGAGGACTGGTGTTGCCCCTCTGATACTAATGACGATGACAGTGATTATGCGGGTATGGCATTAATTCCTCAGCGTTTAAACTGGGATGAGTTAATAACTCACCACAGATCTCAAGCCGTCAATAGAAGCTTCTGAATTACTGGCTTCCAACAAAAATGTACTGGATCCAGAAACCATAGTTAACTTTTACCATACAACGTAAAAAGTATGCTACCCTTCTTGCTCTTGAAATGGCACATCTGAGGCATACTATCCCTGATGAGCCATTCCAATTGAAATAAATCTCTACTGTAACTACTTAATGGTTTTAGTTCAAAAGAACGCCATGAGAAAATGACTCTTTCAAGATGTGATTAAACAATTTATAGAATAAAGGTAAATACTAACCTTGCTTCAATGAGAAGCGGCAGCATTCGCCTAATTTGCGTATGAATAGGTTCTCAGATTGTTAACTAGCTTGTGAAGATACTATTTCTTAATATTTCTACTTGATTTATTTCACAATTAGTTCGTCACCCATAGTAAAACATAATACACAGTTTTTCCTTAGTGTCAACTTTTTTACCAATCAACAAGGCAAAAAAACGTAGTCTCATCACCAAAACCTCTTTTTAGACAGAAGGAGCTCATTTTCACATGATTGCTGATAACAAAAACATTACACACGATGTGTCACATACAAAATCTTAAAAGTCAACTCAGCTAACAACTATGCCCAATCTGATTTGGGATGCATACAGTTCTATGTAACACAAATTTTTTGTCCAAAATGTTCTAGAATTTCCTTTGTCAAAATAATTATTATAACGACATCTGTTTTTAGAAACAGTGGCGATTTATGCAAAATTTATACCTTGTTATGGTCACAAAAATGCGATTTGCAAAAGAAATTTTCCTATATTCCTGCAATAAAATTTAGAAATATAAAAATCCATCACGTCCCAAGATTTGTTTACACATTGCAGTATTAAATTATTATGCCAAGCAGAAATTTTCTGGTGAAGTTAACTGCGGTTTTTGAATACACTGAAGACTATTGTCTGATAAACAATCAATTACGTTTTCCTACAGCTCATATGACAATTGCAATTTTGGTGAGTAACTGTCATATACGGGAAAAACTGTATATATCAAATGAAATCCAATAAAAACTTTTAAGGTTAACAATGATTTTTAAATATAGACTTCTGTAAAGTGAAATCTGTAGGATGACCAGTTTTCATAAATTTATGTCTTCGTGGTTTAACTCGCACTAAAATGGTAAATTTGAAAAAGAATACTATTTCGTAAATACTTCAAAGTATCGTGTACCTATATAAGAGTCGTAAATCTCATACTTTACGATCTAAATCGGAATAAATGTTAAACAAGTGGATGTGGAATCGTATCTTTCGGTTGTGCCCAGGCTGGTGTCGTAACGACCTGTTGATCCAGGAAGCCCTTCATTTTTATTTTTTACACTCTCAAGAAGACAATCTCGTGTTCTGCACGAAATTAGTGAACACCTGAGGTAATGGGTCTTCCTGAATGTTTTCTAGTTGATTTTCTCGGTTCTGTGCACAGCTCAGGGCAAGTTTGAAATTTGTTTTAATACACAATGGTACCAAAATTTGTTCAATATCAGCTGCTCCCTCAAGGGAAATGAAAGATGAACATAAAACCGTAGTTTTGCTCTTTGAGAAGATTAAGTCTCATAAACATCAATGGGTGGTTTGTCTAGACTTATGAACGGCAAACTTTCTCCTTGGTTTGCAAAGTGCTTCTTGTGACTCTGGAATAGCAGAGACAAAGCAGATGACAGTGTTGGAAAAGAACGGCCAAAGAGAGAAAACATGTACGGAGGGAGGAAGAATGTCATTAACGACCCCTTAGTTGAACGAGAGGAAATCATTTGTCGTCTACTGTATATCAAGTTGGGCCTTTTGAAGCAGTTTGTAAAGGCTTTTGATAAGAACGGGTCACGCTTTCCCATATACAGGGAAAAATGTCTGAGCTGAGAACGGAAAAATTCAAGCAGGAGTATTTGACTACCCGCAAATAAGGCAACTCTGCATATTAAAACTGTCGAGGAACGCTACCAAGGAAGATCGGATATCCACGTGATGGCAGTTTACTGCTCGAATTTAAAAATGGACCGCTCCATAATGCATTCAAGAATGTCACGGAAAAGAAGCTTCCTAAATGTTCAGGGACTGGAAGTTATCATCAATGACCTTTTTATTTAGTATAGAATAATAGTTATATAATACAATAGTAAAATTATTGTTTCATTTTTTATCCATGGACTTATATTAAAACAGTATGACATATATTTCACTAAAATCTTGTATTTTAGAATTTTGAGCTCCTTGGCAAATATTAATGAGTTGTTTGAATTCAGAGCATGAAATGCTTAGCAAATCAGCTCAAAACACTCCGGTGTTACGCAAATAAATAGCACTTTACACGAATCTTAATGCTCATTGTTACACTAATAATAATCTACGTTTTTGCTCATGAGTATTATCTTTCGCTATGTGCTCTGTGGTAATGAAGGTTAGAATGTAACGTACCTTGAATCAGAATTATTACAAAGGGGCACTGTCTTACTTGAAAGGGCAGTTTAGAAAATTGGTCATAACCTTGTTCAAGGAGCCGTAATATCATTTGCATGAAATGAGTTAGAGAAACATGAGGAATTGTTAATCTTCCTGAACGAGAGTCCAGTGTTTCCATGGCTGCACCACATCGTACATAAAATACAATGTGGACTGCTGATGTGCTGCTATTATTTTTTATTATCTGTTGTTGGATTTACTGAAAGAACAAGTTTTGAAGTATTCGAACATGTTGGGTTGGCTACACCAAAAATAGCTACCTCACGTGAACTGGCCAATGGGAAGGCTGTCGTGATAAAATAAAACGTTATAAACTACACAAAGGGCATCCATCGCATTCACCAAATTTCATTAACAAAACCCAGCGGGGTGACGAAGTGGGATGACCCAGAAGTCACAGTTAGGAGATCAGTGGTTTGTATCTTTATCAGTCCATCCACATTTAGGTTTCCTGCAGTTTTCCAAGCATAAGCTAGGATAGGAGAGTGCTGAGAAAGAAACCTAAATGTGAATGGCCTGACAGAGATTCGAACCACTGCCCTCCTGACTGTGAATCCTGTGTCTTCCCACTTCGCCACCTCGCTGGGTTTGTGCTTTTGTCTAAGGAAAGGAGTATACTCCTACATAGAAATATGGAAGCGATTGCGCATGCGCATGCCCGCGCGTCTGTGTGTGTGCGCGTGTGCGTGTGTATGTGTGTGTGTGTGTGTGTGTGTGTGTGTGTGTGTGTGTGTGTGACTGTGAGCTCGTGGTCATGTGCTCGGCGGAAGGCGGGCTGGGGCGACGGTAGCAGACACGCGAAGGCTTACCTCCAGGGTCGTTACGACGCTTTCTCGTGTGTCGGATAGCCAGATGAAGGATTTACTACCGTTCCTGTTCTCTTGAACAATCTTATAGCACACAGCCATCTCTGCAGAAGCAGAGCAAGAAGGAGGAACTTCGTTACTTGGTCATTTCTAGCACTACTCTATATCTACATCTACAGGGCGTGGACACAAATATGGAACAACGTAAAGTACAACAGGAACCATGTCTCCTTGGAACACAGCATCTACATCTACATGATTACTCTGCTGTTCCCAAGAAAGTATCTGGCTGAAGGTTCAATGAACAACCTTCAAGCTGTCTCTCTACCGTTCCACTCACGAACGGTGCGCGGGAAAACGAGCACTTAAATTTTTTCTGTGCGATCCCTGATTTCTCTTATTTTATCGTGATGATCATTCCTCCCTATGTAGGTGGGTTCCAAGAGAATGTTTTCGCAATAGGAGTAGAAAACTGGTGATTGAAATATCATGAGAAGATCCCTTCGCGACGAAAAACGCTTTTGTCTTAATGATTGCCACACCAATTCACGTATCATGTCTGCGGCATTGTCTCCCCAACTTCGCGGTAATACAAAACGAGCTGCCCTCCTTTGCACTTTTTCGGTGTCATCCGCCAGTTCCATCTGATGCGGATCCCACACCCCACAAATACACCCGAGAATAGGGCGGACTAGCGTGGTGTAAGCAGTCTCTTTAATAGACCTGTCGCACCCTCTAAGTGTTCTGCCATTGAATCTCAGTCTTTGGTTGGCTGTGCCCACAACATTATCTATGTGTTCGTTGCAATTTAGGGTATTTGTAATTGCAATTCTTAATTATTTGGTTGAATTTACAGTCTTCAGATTTATGTGACTTACCTTGAATCGAAATTTATCTGTTTTCTTTCAGTACTCATGTGAATAACTTCAACGTCAATTGCCACTTTTTACACCATACAGGTACATTATCTAAATTATTTTGCAGTTCGTTTTGGCCATATGATTACTTTACAAGACGGTAAATAACAGCATCATCTGCAAGCAATCGAAGACGGCTACTGAGATTGTCTCCTTCCTGCTGAACTTGTTTCTGGCTTTAGCCAGCCATTTGATATTCACTGCTGGCTATTGGGGCTTGGAGCTCTGGTTCCTTCCCAACACAGCTACAACAATTATCAAGTATAATACTGACCGTTTTTACAACTAACTGACTGTGTTTTACCTACCCCCTTTTAGACAGACGCCCTTTCTGTGGTTCCCTGAGGCCCACTAACATAAACAACCTCCCAGTCCCTTCCACACATTCCCCACTACCTGTGTAGCAGCTTCCTGTGTGTAGTGGATTCCTGACCTATTAAGCTGAACCCGGAAACCCAGCGCCTGATGGCGCAAGTCAAGGAATCTGCAGCCTACACCGTCACAGAACCGCCTGAGCCTCTGATTCACACTCTCCACTCGGCTCTGCACCAAACGACCACAGTCCGTTCTATCGACGATGCTGCATGTCACTATTGGAGAACAAATATTGTACCATGAAATGGATCTGATCAGACAAAATTGACACACAGTCCTGGAAGTAATATGACCTTGTAGAGCTACCATGGGGTCCAAGGCATACCAGAGTATGGCTGACCAAATCTTCACCAAACCCTCGCAATGTTTCGCTCTTTGCAGCAAGCAGTCTGTAACATGGGCTTGGGACATGCACATGACAGACATTAACACGGGCAGCAGTTGGAAACAGTGTAAAACAAGACTCACTCAACCAATTGACTTTCTTCCATTGCTCCATATTTAAGGTTTTAGGCCTTCAGTACCACAATTTCCTGTTACATCCATTGCAGTCGCTAATGCTTGGTTTTGAAATTCCACGTCAGCCTGCAATTCTCTGCTTATGAAGACCGCTTCATGTTGTTTTGGTGCTTACAGGTTCTCGAGTGCGACATTGAATTCTGCAGTGACTACTATATCTGTTGTCCTCTTATTTTTCGTCACAGTCCTCTTCAATGATCATCTGTGGTGGTTACTGAACACACACTATCGTTCGCATTGTGACTCAGAGGATGCGTTTCCGCTCTCATTGTATTCGGTACAAATCTTTGATGCGGTGCCTCATGAATCACGAACCACTTCAGCTACTTGGTAACAGAAGCAAATACCATAAAAACACCAAAAACTTGGCAATATATGAATTCACTTACCTCTGACATAACACACTTACAGCTACACAAAACACCTTTCTGACCACGACTGACACTTGCAACGAATTGAGGGCATCGAACAGGTGCCATTAGTGATGAAATACAACAGCTAATCCAGCAGGTTTGGCTAGCATCTGCATTTATGTTCAAGAATGCTTTGTATTTCTTGAAGTGCTTTCATGTTTTTGTCCAACACCTGTATATCTACAGCCCTTGTCGAAACACTGTATATCTACAAACCCTGTATATCTGCAAACCACTATGAAATGTATGGCAGAGGGTACTTCCAGCTGAACTAAACACCGTTTCTTCTCCTTCCATTCACGTACGCATTTCGTGAAAAATGACCGTTTATACACCTTTATACGCGCTGCAGTTAACCTAATCCTGTACTCTCGATCCCTGTAGGGTCGTTGTAGTATATTCCAAAATTCGTCTACTAAACTGGTTCCTGACACTTTGTATGTAGGTGTCTGCCAGTCCAGTTTCTCCAGAATTTCCGTGACACTATCCTGCAGATCAGACAAACTTGTGATCATAGCTGTGTCTCTTGTCTGTATACGTTCACTACTCTTGTTCGTCCTATTTGGAACGGATCACACACACTAGTGCAATATTCTAGGAAGTGTCGTATGAGTGTTTCGAAAGCAGTCTCCTTTGAAGACTGAGTACATCCTAGAATTCCACTTATGAAACGAATTCTGCGATCTGCTTTGCCTACGGATGAGCAAGTGATATGGAATTATTCAGTTTACAGGGTACGTATATATGACGACTACTTACATTAATGAACACATTATTTTTTGTCCTACTCACTCAACTACATTTAAAAATATTTTCTTTCTCAGGCTACCTGCTTTTAAAGAGAATTTCGCCCTTGAAGTAGAACTGGGTTGTCCAGGGAAAATGATTCTAATTTATATTTAAATCTTGCTACGCTACCTGTCAGACTTAGTACATTATTGTGCAAATAATCAAAAAAATTTTGCAGCGTATTGAACTCATTTGTGAGTCACTGAAAGCATTCATAATGGGTAATAAAGTTCACTTTTTCCTCTACCGTTGCAGGTGAGTAAATCCCTATACTTCTGAAATTGTGGTGGATTATTTATGACGAATTTGTGACATCACAGTTAAAATACACAGCTCCTTTATGGAATTAACTGCTTCCAGTTGCTGACCTGCTATTTTGTAGCTAAATGATAAGGGATCTATTTTTCTATTTATTCGCAGCACATTACACTTGTCTAAATTGAGATTCAATTGTCATTCCCTGCACCATGCGTCAATTCGCTGCAGATCCTCCTGCATTTCAGTACAATTTTCCATTGTTACAACCTCTCGATACACCACAGCATCATCTGCAAAAATCCTCATTAAACTTCCGATGTCATCCACAAGGTCATTAATGTATATTGTGAATAGCAACGGTCCTATGACACTCCTCTGCGACACACCTGAAATCACTCTTACTTCGGAAGACTTCTCTCCATTGAGAATGACATGCTGCGTTCTGTTATCTAGGAACTCTTCAATCCAATCACACAATTGGTCTGATAGTCCATATCCTCTTACTGTGTTCATTAAACACTGTGGGGAACTGTATCGAACGCCTTGCGGAAGTCTACCTGTGAACCACTCTTTATGGCTCTCTGAGTCTCGAGGACGAATAGCGCGAGCTGGGTTTCACACGACCGTCTTTTTCGAAACCCATGCTGATTCCTACAGAGTTGATTTCTAGTCTCCAGAAAAGTCATTATACTCGATCATAATACGTGTACCAAAATTCTACAACTGATCGACGTTAGAGATATAGGTCTATAGTTCTGCACATCTGTTCGACGTCCCTTCTTGAAAACGGGGATGACCTGTGCCCTTTTCCAATCCTTTGGAACGCTACGCTCTTCTAGAGACCTACGGTACACCGCTGCAAGAATGGGGGCAAGTTCAAATGGCTCTGAGCACTATGCGACTTATCTTCTGAGGTCATCAGTCGCTCAGAACTTAGAACTAATTAAACCTAACTAACCTAAGGACATCACACACATCAATGCCCGAGGCAGGATTCGAACCTGCGACCGTAGCGGTCGCTCGGCTCCAGACTGTAGCGCCTAGAACCGCACGGCCACTCCGGCCGGCGGGGCAAGTTCCTTCGCGTACACTGTGTAAAATCGGACTGATATCCCATCAGGTCCAGCGGCCATTTCTCGTTTGAGCGATTTTAATTGTTTCTCTATCCCTCTGTCGTCTATTTCGATATCTACCATTTTGTCATCTGTGCGACAATCTAGAGATGGAACTACAGTGCAGTCTTCCTCTGGGAAACAGCTTTGGAAAAAGACATTTAGTATTTCGGCCTTTAGTCTGTCATCCTCTGTTTCAGTACCATTTTGGTCACAGAGTGTCTGGACACTTTGTTTTGATCCACCTACCGCTTTGACATAAGACCAAAATTTCTTAGGATTTTCTGCCAAGTCAGTACATAGAACTTTACTTTCGAATTCATTGAACGCCTCTCGCATAGCCCTCCTCACACTACATTTCGCTTCGCGTAATTTTTGTTTGTCTGCAAGGCTTTGGCTATGTTTATGATTGCTGTGAAGTTCCCTTTGCTTCCGCAGCAGTTTTCTAACTCGGTTGTTGTACCACGGTGGCTCTTTACCATCTCTTACGATCTTGCTTGGCACATACTCATCTAACGCATATTGTAACATGGTTTTGAACTTTGTCCACTGATCCTCAACACTATCTGTACTTGAGACAAAAGTTTTGTGTTGAGCCGTCAGGTACTCTGCAATCTGCTTTTTGTCACTTTTGCTAAACAGAAAAATCGTCCTACCTTTTTTTAATATTTCTATTTACGGCTGAAATCATCGATGCGTTAACCGCTTTATGATCGATGATTCCCTGTTCTGTGTTAACTGTTTCAAATAGTTCGGGTCTGTTTGTCACCAGAAGATCTAATATGTTATTGCCACGAGTCGGTTCTCTGTTTAACTGCTCAAGGTAGTTTTCAGATAAAGCACTTAAAAAAATTTCACTGGATTCTTTGTCCCTGCCACCTGCTATGAACGTTTGAGTCTCCCAGTCCTTATCCGGCAAATTAAAATCTCCACCCAGAACTATAACATGCTGGGGAAATCTACTCGAAATATTTTCCAAATTATCCTTCTGGTGCTAAGCCACAACAAATGCTGAGCTAGGGGGCCTATAGAGACATCCAATTAACATGTCTGATCCTGCTTTAACCGTGACCTTCACCCAAATTATATCATATTTTGGATCTCCGTCAATTTCCTTCGATACTATTGCACTTCTTATCGCTATAAACACGCCTCCCCCTTCACTGTCCAGCCTGTCTCTGCGGTATACATTCCAATCTGAGTTTAGGATTTCGTTACTGTTTACGTCTGGTTTCAGCCAACTTTCTGTTCCTAGTACTATATGGGCTTTGTGACCGTTTATTAATGAGAGCAGTTCTGGGACCTTTCTATAGACGCTCCTGCAGTTTACTATTAGCAGATTAATATTGTTATTCCCTGTTGCATTTTGCCTGCTCCTACCTTGCCGCGTCTCAGGAGGCGTCTTGTCGGGCCTAGGGAGGGAATTGTCTAACCTAAAAAACCCCCATGTGCACTCCACACGTACTCCGCTACCCTTGTAGCCGCTTCCGGCGTGTAGTGCACGCCTGACCTATTCAGGGGGACCCTACATTTCTCCACCCGATAGCGGAGGTCGAGAAATTTGCACCCCAGGTCTCCGCAGAAGCGTCTGAGCCTCTGGTTTAAGCCTTCCACTCGGCTCCAAACCAGAGGACCGCGATCGGTTCTGGGAACTATACTACAAATAGTTAGCTCTGATTCCACCCCGCGTGCGAGGCTTTCCGCCTTCACCAATTCCGCCAACCACCTGTACGAACTGAGGATGACCTCTGAACCCAGACGGCAGGAGTCATTGGTGCCGACATGAGCAACAATTTGCAGTCGGGTGCACCCAGTGCTCTCTATCGCCGCCGGCAGGGCCTCCTCCACATCTCGGAATAGACCCTCCGGCAAGCAGACAGAGTGAAACACCTTTCCGCTATTTCCCTAAGCGGCTCCATCACCCGCCTAACGTTGGAGCTCCCAATAACTAATAAACCCCTCCCTCCGTGTGCCTGCTCGGACCTTGCTGAAGGAGCGGCCACATGTCCACTCACAGGTAGAGCGGGCGATGCCACACGGCCAGCCTCCACATTGACCCTCCGCCTCGTGCGCCGTGAACGCCGCTGAACCCGCCACTCCCCTTGGGGAGAGGGTGACCCAACCGCGCCCGGTACCCGCGAAGATGTCTCGACAGCAGGGACAGTGGGTGAAGCATGTAACACCTGGGGTGTACCATGCGACGCACCAGACTCCCCACTGCCGCTACCCGCCGAGGCAGCAGCCTGAAGACGGCTGACCGCGGCCATCAACACGTTCAGCTGTTCGCGAACAGTGGTCAGCTCATCCAGCGTCCGTACACAGCAGTCACACATCCTATCCATCCTAAGAAATCAATTTACTGTAGAGAGTTAATCAACTTTTAACTAGACTGCTAATTCACTAAAGGCGGCTGAATGTTGCCTAAACTGTGGTTGCTAGCCACTTCTTGTAGAAAACAATAAAAATAGCACTACCTGTCTCTGGACTGCTTTCAAAAACAGTTAATATTTTCTGCAGTGTCATTAATATCCAACATGAACGGCAAGGGCTCCAACACACCTTCCTATGGAACATGGTGTCCCAGGAAGAATGGTCAATATTAAGGGAAATCACAGGAACGATCGTTTGAAGCAAAAAACTTCATACAGGCATATGCCGTAATCCGAATGACTTTCGAGCCAGAACACATTTAATGTACATCGTTATTTATTTTCTGTATTCTTCAATAAGTTGCCAGCTTCACTCATTTACAACAGTTAGTAAATATAACATTATTAGTTTAACAAAGTATCAGCTCAAAAATATGTTTTATGACACATTAATCTCCAAGTATTATCGTACACGTCACATCACAGCTGATGTACGGTGTACAATCAGTGTTCGAGTATCCCAGCGCCAACTTCAATGCATTTGTTCACTTTTGGAGAACATGTTGTGTTAACTGTCACTGCCTCAGCATGTTCCCTAATGAGGGTAGCAGTGTCCATGATGCGACCATGCGGTTCATCTCTCGTACATATCTTTCGCTTGTACATCTGAGAATTCATCCAACTTTAAAGTCAAAAATCTAATGATGTAATACCTGGCGATCTTATGGGCCAGTTAACTGGAGTACTACGACCAAACCAGCGACTAGGGAAGAGCGGCGGAGAAATTTTCTGATACGTCTGGTAAAATGAAGAGGGTCTACATAATGCTGGATGTACATTGCAGTTCCTTAGGCCAAGAGAACGCGCTCAAGCATTCATCACGCAAATCATTCTGTCTTGTTATTCGCTTTTCTAAACTGATTGAACCTATCAGCATTTTACCGATCGTGTCACACCAGACAGTGATCGTAAAAAGAACTTGTAAATTGGGTTCCACTGTAGCGTGCACTGGTGTCTAGTCACACTGCCCATAACAGAGAGACCTGCTTCAGTGCAGTGGCAACGACCAAATTGCCACTTCATTATGAATTACCTCGATGAAAACTGTCTATTGACTCGCAGTCAACATGGGTTTAGAAAACAGCGTTCCTGTGAAACACAACTGCCTCTTTATTCACATGGAGTGTTTAGTGCTATTGATAAGGGATTTCAGATCAATTCCATATTTCTGGTTTTCCGGAAAGTTTTAGACACTGTACCGCACAAGCGGCTTGTAGCGAAATTGCGTGTTTAAGGAATATCGTCTCAGTTATGTGACTGGATTTGTGATTTCCTGTCAGAGAGGTCACAGTTCGTAGTAATTGACGGAAAGTCATCGAGTAAAACAAATGTGATTTCGCGCGTTCCCCAACGTAGTGTTATAGGCCTTTTGATGTTCCTTATCTATATAAACGATTTGGAAGACAACCTGAGCAGCCGTCTTAACTTCTTTGCAGGTGACACTGTCGTTAATCGAATAATAAAGGCATCAGAAGATCAAGACAAATTGCAAAACGATTTAGAAAAAATATCTGAATGGTGCGAAAATTGGCAGTTGACCCTAAATAACGAAAAGTGTGAGGTCATCCACATGAGTGCTAAAAGGAATTCGTTAAACTTCGGTTACACTATAATTCTGTCTAACCTAAAAGCCGTAAATTCAACTAAAAGCCTAGGTATTACAATTACGAACAACTTAAACTGGAAGGAACACATAGAAAATATTGTGGGGAAGGCTACCAAAAGACTGCGCCTTATTGGCAGGACACTTCGAAAACGTAACATAACTACTAAGGAGACTGCCTATACTACGCTTGTCCGTCGTCTCTTACAATACTGCTGCGCGGTGTGGGATCCTTACCAGATAGGACTGACGGAGTAAATCGAAAAAGTTCAAAGAAGGGCAATACGTTTTGTACTATCGCAAAATATGGGAGAGAGTGTCACAGAAATGATACAGAATTTTGGCTGGACATAATTAAAAGAAAGGCGTTTTTCGTAGAGACGGAATCTTCTCATGAAATTACAATCATCAACTTTATCCTCCGAATGCGAAAATATTTTGTTGACATCGTCCCAGAGGGAGAAACGATCATCACGATAAAATAAGGGAAGTCAGAGTTCATACGGAAAGATATAGGTGTTTGTATTTTCTGCGCACTATAAGAGATTGAAATATTAGAGAATTTTGATGCTGGTTCGATTAGCCATCTGCCAGGCACTTAAATGTGATTTGCAGAGTATCCTTGTGGATGTAGATGTAGATTCTTTGCTGTGTGGGGCAAATTACCATTGCGCTACCCTACACTTGCTTCACAACTCACTTACGCATCTATTATTCTGCCTTATTTGTCGACGTAGCTTGGCTGATGGCCAGCGCTGTCACTATAATACTCCGTGGAGGCCTCCATCCTACTTTCAGCGCTTACAATAAAGATTTATTACTTTTAGCAGAATTCTGGGTAGTGTCACTACGCAGTGTAGTAGGAGTAATACCTCCTATATTTTGGATATATCGGTTTCTCATCCAGAATGTTGTGTGCTTGTGACATGATCGTGTTACGCCTCACGTACGAGCAGAAACGTCTACCAGCCCATGTCAGAATTCGACAACGGCAGCATCAAGAACATTCGAAACTGTGGTTTATCGTTACCCGATATCACTACTTGCGTTGGTTGGCATCCCACGATTGTCACGCAGATATGGAAATAATGTGTTCAGTAGATTTTTATTCAGCGACATGAGGGATCGCAACAATCACATATGTCTGGAACCCGTGGGACATGCATATTCATTCAGCTGTGCAGGATCACAAAGTAAAGTTACATGCCAAGAACCAGGAAATGGGTTTGCTTACTACACGACAAGTATCCACGCGGAATGAGAGGTTACGTCTCGAGCACTGCGGACTATCAGTGCAGAAACCATTGCTGCTGCAACCCTTGACACATCAGCAGAGGTAGGTAAGGTGACAAACCTGAACGCAGGAGTGGCGCCATGACACTATTTCTGCGTATACCATCATGGTTTTTCAGCATTCCCATCGCTGTCATACATGCTCCAATACCTGGTATCATGCTATTCAGGGCCAATGCGTAGAGGAAATGTCTACTTCTGGTTCTCATAGCCGGTAACTTGGACAGCAGCCGTTACATTTCCGACTCCTTAAGGCCAGTGATATTGCGTTATATTTCAGGTCTCCAACAGCTGTCAGGTGCCAGGTGTCAGGTGTTGCAAGTATGAAGCAAGTAATGGTTTCCCATGAATTAGCATTTCAGCACATAACGTGTCATCTAGCACTGCAGCTGTTCCCTAGCTAGTGGAAGTGGAGCGTTCTGGTTTTGCACAGATATTAATTATACAACGAAACTAATTTTCGTTGAGAGACGAGCAGTAGAAAGAAAGAAGGAAAGTTTAATAGCCAATCATTCTGTTTTGCACAGCGTGGTCACCAAAGATATTATCTAAACAACGAAACTAGTCTTTGTACAACGAAGACGATGGAGACAAAACGAAACGTTTGGGCTCAAATCCTCAATGACGACAGTATGATTATGTACCGAATACTTCCTCAGTGGGAGAAGGATGGGGAAGATATTCGTCTGCATCTCATTCAAAGAATCGACCTGGAAATTGCTTGCATCGTTTCAAGTGAACCATAGACAATCTTAACCTGAATGGACAGATGATTTACTCGAACTCTATTTCTATTGGAAGGAGATCTACTATCTTAGCAGAAATAAATTATTGTTCATTTAATGCATCAGACGAAGGGAGTCAAATCTATATTGGCGCTTGGCACACCTATTATCAACATTAATAACTGATGCGCCATTTTAAGATACTCAGGGAAACTAGCAATGAAGTAATTACACAGGCCAAGAACAAACTGTTTTTTTATATCTAGGATTTTAGAATTGATTTTAGCCACAGTTGGGGCATTGAATCAAAAAGCGAAATTGGTCTTCCTCTATCCACTCTTATTTTTTTGATCATTGTCGTTTAACATGCACTTCTACATGAAATGTGCACTTGTAACTCTGGTTTGTGCACTTCTAAATAACACGTACGAGGATTGGTTCCTGTAGGTTTACCCTATCGCCGGTCTGCTCTCTAATTAGTTCCATGAATATCCTCCAGATGGAGTTGGAGGTTATTGTGTGAGCTGTGGCCATACAGGGCTGACTGAGGATGATGTCACATGACAGTTCACTTAGGAAACAAGTATGCTGTAAGTTGCACTTGTGTTGTTGAACAGAAATAATATAAGTTGAAGTAGAAGAAGTTGCGTAAATCACCTTGATGGTTTTTGCTACATATGCAGAGATGAAATGCCGAAAGGAAACCAAAAACTTATAATTGACTTTGTAAAGACATTTGCAGTAAATCTGTAAAACTTGTACAGAACATTTACAATTGTGGACTACAGGGAAACAAAAACGTCTGAAACAAAGGCCCCTAGGATGCCTGTTGGTTGGGAGGACTGGTGTTGTCCCTCTGATACTAATGACAATGACAGTGATTATGAACTTACGGCATTAATTCCGTTGGGTTTACTTTGGGATGACTTAATAACCCACTATATATTTCAAACCGTCAAAAGAAGCTTCTGAATTACTGGCTTCCAACAAAAATGTACTGGATCAAGGAACCAAAGTTACCTTTTAGCATACAATAGAAAAAGTATGCTACCCTTCTTGCTCTTGAAATGGTTCATTAGATGCAAAATATCCATGATGATATTGAAATAATTGAAATAAATCTCTACTGTAACTACGTAATAGCTTTAGTACAACAGAACGTCAAGAGAAAATATCTCTTCCAAGATGTGATTAAACAATTTGTGGAATAAAGGTAAATACTCATCTTGTTTCAATGAGAAGTGGCAGCATTCGCATAATTTGGACATGAATAGGTTCTCACATTTTTTACTAGTCTGTGATGATACTATTTCTTAATATTACTTCTTGATTTATTTCACAATTAGTTTCTCACCCATAGTAAACCGTAATACACAGTTTTTTCTTAGTGTCAACTTTCTACCAATCAACATGACAAAAAAATGTAGTCTCATCACCAAAACCTCTTTTTACACAGAAGGAGCCCATTTTCACATGATTGCTGATAACAACAACATTATGTACGATGTGTCACACACAAAATCTTAAAAGTCAACTCAGCTAACAACTATGTCCAATCTGATTTGGGATGCATACAGCTCTATATAACACAAATTGTTGTCCAAAATGTTCTAGAATTTCTTTGTCAACATAATTATTACAACGACATCTGTTTTTAGAAACAGTGGTGATTTATGCAAAAATTATACCTTTTTACAGTTACAAAAATGCGATTTGCAAAAGAAATTTTATATATTCCTGAAGTAAAATTTAGAAATTTAAAAATACACCACGTCCAATGATTTGTTTACATATTGCAGTATTAAATTATTATGTCAAGCGGAAATGTTTCTGGTGAAGGTAACTGCGGTTTTTGAATACACTGAAGACTATGGTCTGATGAACAATCAATTACGATTTTCTACAGCTCATATAACATTTGGAATTTTGGTGAATACATGTGATATACGAAAGAAACTGTATATATGAAATGAAATCTAATAAAAAGCTTTAAAGTTAACAATTATTTTTAAATATAGACTTCTGTAAAGTGAAATCTGTAGGATGACCAGTTTTCATAATTTTATGTCTTCTTGGTTTAACTCGCACTAAAGAGGTAAATTTGGAAAAGAATACTATTACATAAATACTTCAAAGTATCGCCTACCTATATAAGAGTCCTAAATCTCATACTATACGATCTAAATCGGTATAAATGTTAAACAAATGCATGTGGAATCGTATCTTTCGGTTTTGCCCAGGCTGGTGTCGTAACGAGCTGTTGATCCAGGAAGCCCTTCATTTTTATTTTTTATACTCTCAAGAAGACAATCTCGTGTTCTGCACGAAATTAGCGAACACCTGAGGAAATGGGTCTTCGTGAATGTGTTCTAGATGATTTTCTTGTGTTTGTGCACAGCTCAAGGTAAGTTTGAAATTTGCACTAATACGCAATGGTAACAAATTCAGTTCAATGTCAGCTGCTCCCTCAAGGGAAGTTAAAGAAGAACATAAAATCATAGTTTTGATCTTTGAGAGATTAAGTCTCATAAACATCAATGGATGGTTTGTCTAGACTTATGAATGGTAAACTTTCTCCTTGGTTTGCAAAGTGCTTCTGGTGTCTTTGGAATAGCAGAGACAAAACACATTACTGTGTTAGAGAAAATAATGGTCTAAGAGAGAAAACATGCACGGAGGGAGAAAGAATATCATTACAACCCCTCAGTTGGACGAGAGATAATCATCTTTCCTCCACTGCATATCAGGTTGGGCCTTTTGATGCGATTTGTAAAGGCTATTGATAAGAACGGGTCACGTTTTGCATACATAGGGAAAAATATTTGGGGAGTTGAGTACGGATAAATTAAAGCGGGAATATTTGACGTTCCACAAATAAGGCAACTCAGCATATGAAAACTGCGGAGGTCCGCTACCAAGGAAGATCGGATATGCACGTGGTGCAGTTTACTGCTGGAATTTAAAAATGGACCGCTCCCTAATACACTCAAGAATGTCATAGAAAAGAAGCTTCCTAAATGTTGAGGGACTAGACGTTTTCATCAGTGACTTTTTTATTTAGTATAGAATAATATTTATATAATACAATAGTAAAACTATTGTTTCATATTTATCCATGGACTCATATTAAAACAGTATAACAAATAAATCACTAAAATGTTGTATTTTAGAATTTTGAGCTCCTTGGTAAATATTAATGAAATGTTTGAATTCAAGGGATCAAATTCTCAGAAAATCAGCTCAAAACACTCCGGTGTTATGCAAATAAATAGCACTTTATACGAATATTAATGCTATCTTTTTCACTCAAGGTTAGTTAATGCAATTATTGTAAGCAACATAAAAGTTGGAGCATTTTAAATATTTCATAGGATTTTTAGCCAGCTCATTGTTACACTGATAATAATGTATGTCTTTCCTCGTGAGTATTAACTTTTGCTCTGTGGTCTGTGATAATGAAGGTTAGAATGTAACGACCATTGAATCAGAATTATTACAAAGGGTCACTGTCTTACTTGAAAGGGCAGGGTAGAAAGAAAATGGTACCGCCCTAGGTGGCCGAGCGGTTCCAGGCGCTACAGTCTGGAACCGCGCGCCCGCTACGGTCGCAGGTTCGGATCCTGCCTCGGCCATGGATGTGTGTGTTGTCCTTAGGTTAGTAAGGTTCAAGTAGTTCTGAGTTCTAGGGGACTGATGACCTCAGAAGTTAAGTCCCATAGTGCTCAGACCCATTTGAACCAAAGACATTGGTCATAACCTTGTTCGAGGAGCCATAACATCCTATGCATGAAATGAGTTAGAGATACATCAGGAAATGTTAATCTTCCTGAACGAGAGTCCAGCGTTTCCGTGCCTGTGTCACGACGCACATAAAATACAATTTGGACTCCAGATGTGCTGCAGGTATTGTTTATTATCTGTTGTTTGATTCTGCTGAAAGAACAAGTTTTGGGAAGCACTCGAACATGTTGGGTTGGCTACACCAAAATTGGCTACCTCACGTGAACCGGGCAATGCGAAGGCCCTCGTGATAAAATAAAACGTTATAAACTACACAGAGGGCATCCAAAGCATTCACCAAATTTCATCACTAAAACCCAGCGAGGTGACGAAGTGGGATGACCCACAAGTCACAGTTAAGAGACCAGTAGTTTGTATCTCAGTCAGTCCATCCACGTATTGGTTTCCTGCAGTCTTCCAAGCATAAGCATAGACTGGATAATGATGAGAAAGAAACCTAAATGTAAATGCAATTACTGAGATTCGAACCACTGCCCTCCTGACTGTGAGTCCTGGGTCTTCCCACTTCGCCACCTCGCTGGGTTTGTTTTTTTGTCTAAAGATAGGAGTATTCTCGTACACAGAAATATGGAAGTGATTGCGCATGCGCATGCGCGCGTCTCTGTGCGTGTGTGCGTGTGTGTGCACGCGCGCGCGCGCGCTGTGTGTTTGTGTGTGTGTGTGTGTGTGTGTGTGTGTGTGTGTGTGTGTGTGTGTGTGCCTAATGCGGCAAAGGAAAAAACAGCTTCCAGTCATCACAGAACGGCGAAATACAGGTTCTGTGCCGTTTTCAGAGGAATCTTATACCATTGTCCCTGAAAAATATTGGGAACGTCAGGTAGTGATGATGGAAGTGAGTAGTGATCACGTACACTTCATTCCCAATTTGACGATGAAGGCTCAAAAATGCTGAGATCTGTCACTGTGGTTTCCAGGGGAGACGCGACAACTCAATCTCTTGGTCACAAACCAGTCCTGCACTATGTGAGCTGTGCGAACAGGAATCATGTCTTCTTGGAACACAGCATCTACATCTACATGATTACTCTGCTGTTCACAAAAAAGTGCCTGGCAGAGGGTTCAATGAACCACCTTCAAGCTGTCTCTTTACCGTTCTACTCTCGAACGGAGCGCGGGAAAACGAGCACTTAAATTTTTCTGTGCGATCCCTGATTTCTCTTAATTTATCGTGATGATCATTTTTCCCTATGTAGGTGGGTGCCAAGAGCATGTTTTCACAATCGGAGGAGAAAACTGGTGATTGAAACTTCTTGAGAAGATCCCATCGCAACGAAAAGTGCCTTTGTTTTAACAATTGCCACTCCAATTCACGTATCATGTCTGCGGCACTATCTCCCCAACTTCGCGGTAATACTAAACGAGCTGCCCTCCTTTGTACTTTTTCGATGTCATTCGCCAGTCCCATCTGATGCGGATCCCACACCGCACAGAAACATTCCAGAATAGGGCGTACAAGCGTGGTGTAAGCAGTCTGTTTAGAAGACCTGTCGCACCTTCTAAGTGTTCTGCCATTGAACCTCAGGCTTTGGTTGGCTCTACGCACAACATTATCTATGTGATCGTTCCAATTTTGGATATTTATAATTGCAATCCTTTACTATTTAGTTGAATTTACACCCTTCAAAATTGTGTGACTTAACGCGAATCGAAATTTAACGGATTTCTTTTAGTACTCATGTGAATAACTTCACACTATACTTTACTCAGGGTCAATTGCCACTTTTCACGTCATACAGATACCTTATCTAAATCATTTTGTCGTTCGTTTTGGTCATCTGATGACTTTACAAGACGGTAAATCAGAGCATCATCTGCAAACAATCTAAGACGGGTACTGAGATTGTCTCCTACGTCGTTACCACAGATCAGGAACAATAGAAAGTTTGTAACACTTCCTTGGGGAACGCCGGATATTATTTCTGTTTTACTAGATGACTTTCCGTCTACAACTACGAACTGTGACCTTTCTGACTGGGAATCATGAATCCAGCCGCATAACTGAGGCGACATTCCATAGGCACACAGTTGGTTAGAAGATGCTTGTGAGTAACAGTGTCAAAATCCTCCTGGAAATCTAAAAATATGGAATCAGTTTGATATCCCCTGTCGATAACACTCATTACTTCATTATTACAAAGAGCTAGTTGAGTTTCAAAAGAATGATATTTTCTGAATTCTTGCTGACTACGTGTCAATAAATCATTTTCCTTGAGGTACTTCATAAAGTCAGAATACGGTATATGTTCCAAAATCCTATTGCAAATCGATGGTAGTGATATGGGCCTGTAATTCAATGGATTACTCCTACATCCCGTTTTGGGTATTGGTGTCACTTGAGTAATTTTCCAGTCTTTAGGTACGGATCTTTCTGGGAACGACGGGTTGTTTCTAATTGCTAAATATTGAGCTATTGTATCAGCATACTCTGAGAGAAACCTGACTGGTATACAATCCGGACCGAAAGCCTTGCTTTTATTAAGTGATTTTAGCTACTTTGCGACACCAACGATATCTATTTCTAAATTTCTCATCTTGGCAGTTGTTCTTGATAGGAATTCAGGAATATTAACTTCGTCTTCTTTGTTGAAGGAGTTTCTGAAAATTATGTTTAATATCTGTTCTTTAGTGGCACTGTCAATAGTGACTTCACCGTTGTTATCGCGCTGTGAAGGTAGGGGAACTCGGGGCAGAACGGGATAGCGGGGCACAATGGGAAATTGCTCTTTTCTAGACTGCACAGTGTTGCAACCTGCTGTGTGGCCATGTAACTATTTCTCCAAATGTAAGGGAAGTGAGGCAGCCATCCTGATTTAGTTTGAAGTGCGAGATCTAAGTGAATTGTTGTCCGTCACATTACCGCCTGCGTTGTTCTAACTTTTGGTGAGTTTCAACGCCAGGTAAGTTGTTAATTGCATACCCTAAAATGACACATTCCCTTAAATTGCATGGTATTTGTTATACTTTAGTTATTTAATGCATTTAAATCCGTTAGTTATCACACTCCATAAAAGTTTTTAACCTTAAAAGTGCTCTTGCGGCGGAACGGGACAGGGCAGAATGGGATAGTGTCCCGTTCTGCTACGTCATATTTTGATGCAAGTAGAAAGCAAACCCAGCCTGGATGTTCATGGATGCCAGACTCTCCCAACCAGCTACGTTCGCCGAACAACTCAGCTTTCCAGATAGCGCCCGAGGCTGTCATTCCAATCCCACTAATCTGTCAATATACTCAGCGGAGTAGAAGACGAAAAGGAAAAACTGTCGTATTATCAGATTCTCCTTATAAGAAGGAACTGCAGAATGCTGTCCAATGTAAACTAGGCCTACAGAAAGGAGGAGGGTGCACAAATATAAACAATGTCAGGACAAAGACGTCAGGTGCAGTGCAACTTACAGCAAAAATTTCAGACTGTACACCCAAAATACTGAAACAGAGGACATCAAAGACGTTAAGAAAAATAAATGAAAGAAGTGATGGAGAAGAGGGATCAGAGAGAGAGAGAGAGGATGCTGAGTGTCTCTACTGTGGGGACTTCTACACCGTTTCTAATGAGTGCTGGGTAGCATGCCAGAGTGGGCACACAATTCATGTGCTGGCATAGACAGTGAAGATGAAGAGGAAATACTGATTTGTGACTATTGTCGAAAGGGCTAGTAGCTGGTGGTTTGGTGGTTATTAAGCATTGTACATTTTTCAGAATGACATTAAAATATTTTCTTATTTTGAAGAATGACTCTTTAATTATTTAAATTACACATTCCTTAGTCTGAATTGCCTGTTATACAACATTTTGTCATAGTTTAATACGATATTCGTAATTCAGATTCAACGTGTATGCAATAAATTAACAAAAAGTACCCTTACCCATTCTGCCCGTGGGTGGGGCGGAACGCGCAATATGCAAGACTTTCTTCGAAAAATTGTAAAAAATGCAAAATGTATTGTTTTAAGTGATTTTAAAATAAGGTACATTAGGTTACATCACAAGGTGTTTTTTTATCACTTTAAGAAGTTTTTCCTTGTGTTCCCTTATTTTATAGAAATTCTTAAACGTTAAGTATCCTGTTCCGCCCCGAGTTCCCCTATTAATTGCGTCTTGCCACTAGTGTGCTTTACGTATCGCCAGAATCTCGTTGGGTTTTCTGCCAGATTTAGTGACAGAGTTTCGTTGTGGAAATTATTGAAAGCATCTCGCATTGAACCACGCGCTATATTTCGAACTTCTGCAAAACTTTTCCAGCCTTGGTTATTTTGCGTCCTTTTAAATTTGACATGCATTTTTCGCTGTGTCTTCAACAGTGATCTGATCCGTTTTGTGTACCATGGGGGATCAGTACCATCATTTATTAATTTATGTGGTATGTATCTCTCAATTGCTGTCGATATTATCTTTTGGAAATCATTCCACAACTGGTAGACTGATGACCATAGATGTTAAGTCCCAAAGTGCTCAGAGCCATTTGAACCATTTGGATCATTCCACAACTTTTCTACACATACATGATCAGATCGGAAGGGGTGTAGTCTGTCTTTTAAAAAGGCGTTAAGAGCGTTTTTATGAGTTTTTTAAATAGATATACTGTGCATTTCTTTTTGATGATTGTAGGAGTTGTGGTATTCAGACAAACAACTACTGCCTTGTGGTCGGTAATCCTTGTATTCGTCACGATACTCACTATTTGTCCAGGATTATTTGTTGCTAAAAGGTCAAGTACGCTTTCGCACCCGATTACGCTTCGAGTTGACTTATGTACTAACTGTTCAAAATAATTTTCTGAGAAAGCATTCAGTACAATTTCGGATGATGTTCTATGTCAGCTGCCTGCTGTAAACGTATAATTTCTCGAGCAAATCGACTGTACATCAAAGTCACCACCGACTATAATTTTATGAGTGGGATACCTATTTGAAATGAGAATCAAGTTGTCTTTGAACTGTTCAGCAACTACATCATCTGAGTCAGAGGGTCGGTAAAATGACCCAGTTAATAGTTTAGTCCGATTGTCAAGTATAACCTCTACCCATACTATTTCGCAGGAACTATCTATTTCTATTTCACTACAGTCAAGTACTTCTGACAGCAGTAGCAATACTCCACCACCAATTGTATTTAATCTACCCTATCTGAAAACTGTTGGACCTTTAGAAAAAATTTATGCTGAACTTGTTTCCGGCTTTAGCCAGCTTTCTGTACCTGTAACTATTTGATCTTCAGTGCTTTCTATTAGGACTCGTAGCTCTGGTTCTTTTTCAACACTGCTACGCCAATTTAAAACTATAATACCGATCGTTTCTACAACTAACTTACTGTGTTTTACCTACCCCCTTTTAGACGGACGCCCTTTCTGTGGTTCCCTGAGGCCCATTAACCTAAAAAACCGCCCAGTCCCTTCCACACAGTCCCCGCTACCCGTGTAGCTGCTTCCTGTGTGTAGTGGACTCCTGACCAATTAAGCAAAACCCAGAAACCCACCACCGGATGGCTCAAGTCAAGGAATCTGCAGCCTACACCGCCACAGAACCGCCTGAGCCTCTGATTCACACTCTCCACTCGGCTCTGCACCAAACGACCACAGTCCATTCTATCGACGATGCTGCAGATCACTATTGGAGAACAAATATTGTACCATGAAATGGATCTGATCAGACAAAATTGACACACAATCCTAAGCAGTAATATGACCTTGCAGAGTAACCATGGGGTCCAAGGAATACCACGGTATGGCTGAATAAATCATCACCGAACCCTCGCCATGTTTCGCTCTTGGCAGCATGCTGTCTGTATCGAGGGCTTGGGACATGCATATGCCAGACATTAACTCGGGCAGTAGTTGGAAACAGTGTAAAACAAGACTCAGCCAACCAAATGACTTTTTTCCATTGTTCCACATTTAAGTTTTTATGGCTTCAGCACCACGTTTTCCTGTTACACCCATTCCAGTCGCTAAAACTTGGTTTCACACATCAGCCTGCAGTTCTCTGCTTATGAAGATCCCTTCCTGTTGTTTTGGTTCTGACAGTGTACTCGAGAGCGAAATTGAGTTCTGCAGTGATTATTATAGCTTTTATCCTCTTATTTTTCATCACTGTCCTCTTCAATGATAATCTCCGGTGGTTACTCAATACACACTTTCGTTCGCATTGTGACTCAGAGTACGCGTTTCCGCTCTCATTGTATTCGGTATAAATCTTTGATACGGCGCCTCATGAATCACGAACCACTTCAGCTACTTGGTAACAGAAGCAAATACCATAAAAGTACTGCGAATCTGGCCATTTGTGAATTCACATACCTCTGACATAACACACTTACAGCTACACAGAACACGCATTGAGGGCATTGCACAGGTGCCATTCGTGATCAAATACACCAGCGCACCCAGCAGGTTTGGCTAGCATCTGCATTTATGTTCAAGCATCCTTTGTATTTCTCGCAGTGCTTCCATGTTTTTGTCCAACACCTATATATCTGCATCCAATGTCGAACACCCCTGTATATCAACATCCATACACTGCAAACCACTATGAAATGTATGGTAGAGGGCCCTTCCAAATGAAATAATTACTGTTTCTTCTCCTTGCATTCACGTACGGTTTTCATGAAAAATTACGTTTGTACGCCTTTATACGCGCTGCAGTTAAGCTAATCCTATCCTCTCGATCCCTGTAGGGGCGTTGTAGTATATTCCAAAATTCGTCTACTATAACTGGTTACTTACACTTTGTATGTAGATGTCTGCCAGTCCAGTTTCTCCAGAATTTCCGTGACACTGCCCTGCAGATCAGACAAACTTGTGATCATTGCTGTGTCATTTCTCTGTATACGTTCAGTACTCTTGTTCATCCTATTTGGAAAGGATTAGATACACTAGTGCAATATTCTAGGAAGTGTCATATGAGTGTTTCGTAAGCAGTCTCCTTTGAAGACTGAGTACATCCAAGTATTCTACAACTGAAACGAATTCTGCGATCTGCTTTGCTACTGCTGAGCAAATGATATGGAATTATTCAGTTTACAGGGTACGTATATATGACGACTGTTTACGTTAATGAACCCATTAGTTTTTTTCCTACTCACTCAAGTACATTTAAAAATATTTTCTTTCTCAGGCTTCCGGCTTTTAAAGAGAAGTTTGCCCATGAAGTAGAACTGGGTCCTCCAGGGAAAATGATTAAATTTTGCTGCGCTACCTGTCAGACGTAGCACGTTATGGTAGAAATGATCAAAAAAATCTTTGCTGCGTATTGATCACCTTTGTGAGTCATTGAAAGCTTTAATAACGGGTAATAAAGTTCACTTTTTCCTCTATTGTGGAAATGATCAAAAAATTCATTGCAGCGTGTTGAACTTCTTTGTCAGTCACTGAAAGCTTTAATAATGGGTACTAAAGTTCACTTTTTCCTCTAGTGTTGCAGGTGAGTAAGTCACTATCATTCTCAAATTGTGGTAGATTATTTATGAGGAATTTGTGACATCACAGTTAAACTGCACAGCACCTTGAAGAAGTAACTACATGTCGACCGCGTGTGAACATTACTTATTTTTACTTATTATTCTTACTGCACGCTTTGGGCAATCAGTACCCTATTTCTAATTGCTAATGTCCCAAGAAAATTACTAGATGAGTCATTTTTCAGAGTAAATACGCAAAATATGTTGGTATGTTGTTTCCAAGACTAGCAATTATACGAAGAACAAAAGTAGCTGAACTTCACTGTTTGAGAAACTCAGCAACACGCTTCTTCCAGTTCAAGTTTTCATCAGTATGTAGACACAAAAATCTGAAGCATTCTACCCTGTTTACTGACTCCTGTTCTTGTGCCATGCCTATTGCTGATATTACTCTGTTTATTGTACAGAACTGAATATAGAGTATTTTCCCAAAAATTAAGGGGGAGTCCAATATCCGAGAACCAGTTAATAACCCTTTGAAAAACATCATTAACTTGTCTTCTGATGCTTTCCCTGTAATGGAATTTTTTAAAATACAAGCATCATCTGCAAAAACGTACCAGTTTTGCGCTCAACTTTGATTCCGCAAGGAACTGTTGTGCACAGGGACCGTAGACTACAAGGAAGGAGAGAAACACAGCACTCAGTCGCATTTCCATTACTTTTCTTACTCTTGCATATGCGAAGAGCCGGCCGCGGTGACCGAGCGGTTCTAGGCGTTTTAATCCGGTACCGCGCGACTGCTACAGTCGCAGGTTCGAATCCTGCCTCGGGCTTGGATATGTGTGATGTCCTACGATTAGTTAGGTTTAAGTAGTTCTACGTTCTAGGGGACTGATGACCTCAGATGTTAAGTCCCATTTGCTCAGGGTCATTTGAACCATATGTGAAGACGGCTACTTAGAGCCGAAATCTAGATATGCGTTAGTAGTAAAACTAATGGGATCCCGAATGATTGCCGTGTGTCTCTTCTTCGTTAAATTCTGCGAGCATCCCATTTCATTCCTTCAAAACCTGTTACATCCAAGTATTTGTATGTGTTGACAGATTCCAATTAAGACTCGTTGATATTGTAGTTATAAAATACTGCATTGTTTTATTTTTGCGAAGTATGTAATTTTGCATTCTTAGGATTTGAAGCAAGCGTCCAGGTGTTGCATCACTCTGAAATTCTATCAAGATTAGGCTGAGTATGTGTGGACCGCATTTCACGCACATCTTAATTGTAAATAAGTACACCATCTACAAAAACTATGAGGTTAATGTTAATATTTTCTGCACTGTCATTAATTTTCAACATGAACAGCAAGGGCCCCAACACACCTTCCTGGGGAACATGGTGTCCCAGGAGAAATTGTCAATATTCAGGCATGTCACAGGAACGATCGTTTGAAGCAAAAAACTTCATACAGGCATATGCCCTATTCCGAATGATTTTCGAAACAGAACACATTTAATGTACATCATTATTTTCTGTTTTCTTCAATAAATTGACAGCTTCACTCATTTACAACAGTTAGTAAAATTATTAGTTTAACAAAATATCAGCTCAAAAATATAGCACATTCATCTCCAAGTATTATGGTACACGTCACATCACAGCAGATGAACGGTACACAATCAGTGTTCGAGTATCCCAGCGCCAACTTCATTGCGTTTGGTCACTCCTGGAGAACATGTTGTGTTACCTGTCAGTGCCTCAGCGTGTTCCCTAATGAGGGTAGCAGTGTCCATGATGCGACCATGCGGTTCATCTCTCGTACATATCTTTCGCTTCCACATGTGAAACTTCATCCAACTTCAAAGTCAAAAATTTAGTGATGTAATACCTGGCGATCTTAGTAGCCTGTTAATTGGACTACTTCGACCAAACCAGCGACTAGGGAAGAACGGCTGAGAAGTTTTCTCGTACGTCTGGTAAAATGAACAGGGTCTCCATAATGCTGGAAGTACATTGCAGTTCCTGAGGCCAAGAGAACGCTCTCAAGCTTTCAACAAGCAAATAATTCTGTCTTGTTATTCGCTCTTCTAAACTGATTGAACCTATGAGCATTTTACTGACCGTGTCACACCAGTGATCGTAAAAATAACTTGTAAATTGGGTTCCACTGTAGCGTGCAGATTTTGCTGGGGCCACCGATAATTATTGAGTGTGTTGTTGATTACGTTCCATATAAACGTGTCTATATGAGCAAAAAGTAATAATGGAAGCAAATGACGATTGTCATATAACCAGTGACAAAATGTAATTACGGTGCTATTGTCGCTATTGTGAAGATTGTGAAAAGGTAGTATGTAGAATGGGTAAAAGTAACCAGCGAGGGCGAGGACACAGGTTGTTGCGACAGCGGCGCTTCCCAGGGGAGTGACACGCCAGAAGACGACTTGGCTGCTCTTTGCTCTGCGGTTGCAGAGGCGGTTTTACGTTGGTCTGAACCCATACCCCTCAGACAGGCGATCGACGGGGGCTGACGTTGTGACGTCGAGTCCCTCCCTGGGTCTCATCATTTGCGGCAGCAGACAGGAGCAGCAAGCCAGCAGGGCTATAACGCCAAGTCTCACAAACGACCGAGTGTGGCGTCAGACACAGCCTGGTCTCGAACCATAGGCTGCTGCTGGCGCTGCCCAGTCGTCTGATTGGCCAGTCTTTGAGTGATTATTGCATGTTGACGTAGAACATGGGCGGTGGCAACATTAATGTTACGGGACCGTGCAAAATTCGGAACCTGTATGCTTCCAAATCACGTATTCTTCCCACTACACTGTATAAACACTATGAAAAATGTCATTATTTTCTATCCTTCCTGGGGAGCAGTTTCAATGGCCAGCAATGTATTTTCGATCGTTCTTACAATGTGCTACATGGGTGTCATCAACTATTACCACTGGCGGATTCTGATATCTATTCCAAAAGAATGTTTGCCCGGTGTTGCAAGTATGAAGCAAGTAATGGTTTCCCATGATTTAGTATTACAGCACATAACGTGTCATCTAGCACTGGAGCTGTTTCCTAGCTAGTGGAAGTGGAGCGTACTGGTTTTGCACATATATTAGTTATACAACGAATCTAATTTTCGTTGACCGAAAAGCAGTAGAAAGTAAGAAGGAAAGTTCAATAGCCCATCTTCTGTTTTGAACAGCGTGCTCACCAAAGATATTAACTAACAACGAAACTAGTCTTCCTACAACGAAGACAATGGAGACATAACGGAACGTTGGGGCTCAAATCCTCAACGACGACGATATGATTACGTACAGAATACGTCCTCAGTGGGAAAAGGATGGGGAAGAAATTCGTCCGCGTCTCATTCAAAGAATCGACCTGCAAATTGCTGGCATCGATTCAAGTGAACCATAGACAACCTTAATCTGAATGGACAGAGCATTTACTCGAACTCTGTTTCTACTGGAAGCAAATCTACTATCTTATTAGAAATAAATTATTGTTCATTTAATGCATCAGAATGAAGAAGTCAAATCTATATTGCGGCTTTGCACACCTATTATCAACATTAATAACTGTTACGCCATTTTAAGATAATCAGGGAATCTAGCAATGAAATAATTACACAGGCCAAAAACAGACTGTTTTTTTATATCTAGGATTTTAGAATTGATTTTAGCCACAGTTGGGGCGTTGAATCAAAAAGTGAAATCAGTCTTCCTCTATCCGCTCTTATTTTTTTTATCATTGTTGTTTATCATGCACTTCTACGTGAAATGTGCATTGGTAACTCTGGTTTGTGCACTTCTAAATCACATGTACGAGGACTGGTTCCTGTAGGTTTGCCCTATTGCCGGTCTGCTTTCTAATTAGTTTCAGGAATATCCACCAGATAGAGTTGGAGGTTACTGTGTGAGCTCTGGCCGTACAGGGCTGAGCGAGAATGACGTCGCTTGATCTATGCTATAGTTTTTTGCACTAGTGCAGTTGAACAGAAATAATATAAGTTAAAATAGAGGAAGTTTCGTAAATCTCTTTGATGGTTTTTGTTACATATGCAGAGAATAAACACTGAAAGGAAACCGAATACCTATTATTGACTTCATAAGACTTTTGCAATAAATTTATAAAACGTGTACAGAACATTTACAATTGTGGACTACCGGGGAACGAAAACGTCTGAAACTTAAGTCACTCCGATACCTGTTGTTTGTGAGAACTGGTGTTGTCCCTCTGTTACTAATGATGATGACAGTGATTAAGCCGGTACAGCATTAATTACTCAGGGTTTAAACTGGGATGAGTTAATAACGCACGAGAGATCTCAAGGGAAACTAGCAATAAGGTAATAACAAAGGCCAAGAACAAACTGTTTTTTTTTATATCTAGGATTTTAGAATTGATTTTAGCCACAGTTGGGGCGTTGAATCAAAAAGTGAAATTAGTCTTCCTCTATCCGCTCTTATTTTTTTGATCATTGTTGTTTAATATGCACTTCTACATGAAATGTGCATTTGTAACTCTGGTTTGTGCACTTGTAATTCACATGTATGAGAATTGGTTCCTGTAGGTTTGCACTATTGCGGGTCTGCTTTCTAATTAGTTCCAGGAATATCCACCAGATGGAGTTGGAGGTTACTGTGTGAGCTAGGCCGTACAGGGCTGAGCGAGAATGACGTCGCTTGATAATTCAGTTAGGAAACGTCTATGTTGTAGTTTTTTACACTTGTGTTGTTGAACAGAAATAATATAAAATAAAGTAGAAGATGTTGCGTAAATCACCTTGATGGTTTTTGCTACATATGCAAAGAATAAACGCTGAAAGGAAACCGAAAACCTATTATTGACTTTGTAAAGCAATAAATCTGTAAAACTTGTACAGAACATTTACGATTGTGGACTACCGGAAAATGAAAACTTCTGAAAAAAAAAGCCACTCCAAAACCTGTTGCTTGTGAGGACTAGTATTGTCCCTCTGATACTAATGACAATGAGAGTGATTATGTGGGTATGGCATTAATTCCTCTGTGTTTAAACTGGGATGAGTTAATAACCCACCAGAGATCTCAAGCTGGAGCTCATTTTTAGATGATTGCTGATAACAAAAACATTACACACGATGCGTCACATACAAAATCTTGAAAGTCAATTCAGCTAACAACTATGCCCAATCTGATTTGGGATGCATACAGTTCTATGTAACACAAAAATTTTTTTTCCAAAATGTTCTAGAATTTCCTTTGTCAAAATAATTATTAGTATGACATCTGTTTTTACAAACAGTGGCGATTTATGCAAAAATTATACCTTTTTGTGGTTATATATTCCTGTAGCAAAATTTAGAAATATAAAAATCCACCATGTCCCAAGATTTGTTTACATATTGCAGGTTTAAATTATTAAGTCAAGTGGAAATTTTCTGGTGAAGTTAACTACAGTTTTTGAATACACTCAAGACTATTGTCTGATAAACAATCAATTACTTTTTTCTATAGCTCATATTACATTTGGAATTTTGGTGAGAAACTGTCAAATACGGGAAAAACTGTATATATGAAATGAAATCCAATAAAAACCTTTAAGGTTAACAATATGTTTAAATATAGACTGCTGTAAAGTGAAATCTGTAGGATAACCAGTTTTCATAGTTTTATGTCTTCATGGTTTAACTCGCACTAAAGAGGTACCTATATAAGAGTCGTAAATCTCATACTATACGATCTAAATCGGTATAAATGTTAAACAAATGGATGTGGAATCGTATCTTTCGGTTGTGCCCAGGCTGGTGTTGTAACGACCAGTTGATCCAGGAAGCCCTTCATTTTTTTTTTATATATATTCTCAAGAAGACAATCTCGTGTTCTGCACGATATTAGTGAACACCTGAGGAAATGGGTCTTCCTGAATGTGTTCTAGATGATTTTCTTGTGTTTGCGCACAGCTCAAGGCAAGTTTGAAATTTGTACTAATACACAATGGTAACAAATTTAGTTCAATGCCAGCTGATCCCTCAAGGGAAATGAAATAAGAACATAAAACCACAGTTTTGATCTTTGAGAAGATTAAATCTCATAAACATCAATAAATGGTAAACTTTCTCTTCTTGTGACTCTGGAATAGCAGAGAAAAAACACATCACAGTGTTGGAAAAGAACGGCCAAGGAGAGAAAATATTTTCGGAGGGAGGAATAATGTCATTAACGACCCCTTCGTTGAATCATATCAAGTTGTGCCTTTTGAAGCAGTTTGTAAAGGCTTTTGATAAGAACGAGCCACGGTTTGAATGTATAGGGAAAAACGTCTGAGCTGAGAACGGAAAAATTCAGGCACGAATATTTGACGATCCACAAACAGTGCAACTCCGCATATGGAAACTGCCAAGGAATGCTACCAAGGAAGATCGGATATGCACGTGATGGCAGTTTACTGCTGGAATTTAAAAATGGACCACTTCATAATACATTCAAGAATGTCATGGAAAAGAAGTTTCCTAAATGTTCAGGGACTGGATGTTATCGTCAATGACTTTTTTATTTAGGATATAATAATATTTATATAATACAATAACAACATTATTGTTTCATTTTTTATCCATGGACTTATATTTAAACAGTATAACATATATTTCACTAAAATCTTGTATTTTAGAATTTTGAGCTCCTTGGCAAATATTAACTAATTGTTTGAATTGAGGGCATCAAATTCTTAGAAAATCAACTCTAAACACTCCAGTGTTATGCAAATAAATAGCATTTTACACTAATCTTAATGCTATCGTTTTCAGTCAAGACTAGTTAATGCAATTGTAGTAAGAAACTTCAAACTTGTAGCATTTTAAACATTTCATAGGATTGTTTGCCAGGTAATTGTTACACTGATAATAATCTATGTTTTTACTCGTGAGTATTAACTTTTGCTCTGTGGTAATGAAGGATAGAATGTAACGTACCTTGAATCGGAATTATTACAAAGGGGCACTATCTTACTTGAAAGGACAGCTTAGAAAATTGGTCATAACCTTGTTAAAGGAGCTGTAATATCATTTGCATGAAATGAGTTAGAGAAACATGAGGAATTGTTAATCTTCCTGAACGAGAGTCCAGTGTTTCCATGGCTGCACCACATCGGACATAAAATACAATGTGGACTGCTGATGTGCTGCTATTATTTTTTATTATCTGTTGTTGGATTCTGCTGAAAGAACAAGTTTTGAAATACTCGAACATGTTGGGTTGGCTACACCAAAAATAGCTACCTCACGTGAACTGGCCAATGCGAAGGCTGTCTTGATAAAAGAAAACCTTATAAACTACACAGAGCGCATCCATCGCGTTCACCAAATTTCATTAATAAAACGCAGCGGGGTGATGAAGTGGGATGACCCAGAAGTCACAGTTAGGAGATCAGTGGTTTGTATCTCTATCAGTCCATCCACATTTAGGTTTCCTGCAGTTTTCCAAGCATAAGCTTGGATAGGAGACTGCTGAGAAAGAAACCTAAATGTGGATGGCCTGACAGAGATTCGAACCACTGCCCTCCTGACTGTGAGTCCTGTGTCTTCCCACTTCGCCACCTCGCTGGGTTTGTACTTTTGTCTAAGGAAAGGAGTATTCTCCTACACAGATATGTGGACGTGATTGCGCATGCGCGCGTTTCTGTGTGTGCGCGTGTGCGTGTGTGTGTGTGTGTGTGTGTGTGTGACTGTGAGCTCGTGGTCATGTGCTCGGCGGAAGGCAGGCTGCAGCGACGGTAGCAGACACGCGAAGGCGTGCCTCCAGGAACGTTACGACGCTTTCTCGTGTGTCGGATAGCCAGATGACGGATTTACTACCGTTCCTGTTCCCTTGAACAATCTTATAGTACACAGCCATCTCTGCAGAAGCAGAGAAAGAAGGAGGAACTTCGTAACTTGGTCATTTCTAGCACTAGTCTATATCTACATCTACAGGGCGTGGACACAAATATGGAACAACGTAAAGTACATCTTACCACGCCTAACGCGGCGAAGGAAAAAGCAGCTTCTAGTCATCACAGAACGGCGAAATACAGGTTCTGTGCCGTTTTCAGGGGAATCTTATACCATTGTTCCTGAAAAATATTGGGAACGTCAGGTAGTGATGAAGGAAGTGAGTAGTGATCACGTACACTTCATTCCCAATTTGACGATGAAGGCTGAATAATGCTGAGATCTGTCACTGTGGTGGCCAGGGGAGATGCGACAACTCAATCTCTTGGTCACAAACCAGTCCTGGACTATGTGAGCTGTGCGAACAGGAACCATGTCTTCTTGGAACACAGCATCTACATCTACATCTACATGATTACTCTGCTGTTCATAAGAAAGTGCCTGGCAGAGGGTTCAATGAACCATCTTCAAGCTGTCTCTCTACCGTTCCACTCTCAAACGGTGCGCGGGAAAACGAGCTCTTAAATTTTTCTGTGCGAGCCCAGGTTTCTCATATTTTATCGTGATGATCATTTCTCCCTATGTAGGTGGGTTCTCGCGATCGGAGTAGCAAACTGGTGATTGAAATATCATGAGAAGATCCCATCGTAACAAAAACCGCCTTTTTTTTAATGATTGCCACAATTCACGTATCATGTCTGCGGCACTATCTCCTCAACTTCGTGGTAATACAAAACGAGCTGCCCTCCTTTATACCTTTTCGATGTCATCCGGCAGTCCCATCTGATGCGGATCCCACACCGCACAGAAACATTCCAGAACAGGGCGGACAAGCGTGGTGTAAGCAGTCTCTTTAGAAGACCTGTCGCACCTTCTAAGTGTTCTGCCATTGAATCTCAGGCTTTGTTTGGCTGTACCCACCACATTATCTATGTGATCGTTCCAATTTAGGGTATTTGTAATTGCAATCCTTAATTATTTAGTTGAATTTACATCCTTCAGATTCGTGTGACTTCCGCGAAACGAAATTCAGCGGATTTCTTTTAGTACTCATGTTAATAACTTCACATTTTACTTTACTCAGGGTCAATTGCTACTTTTCGCACCATACAGATTCCTTATCTAAATCATTTTGTAATTTATTTTGGTCATCTGATGACTTTACAACACGGTAAATGACAGCATGATCTGCAAACAATCTAAGACGGCTACTGAGATTGTCTTTTATGTCGTTAATACAGATCAGGAAAAATAGAGGGCCTATAACACTGCCTAGGGAACGCCGGATATTATTTCTGTTTTACTTGATGTCTTTCCGTCTATTACTACGAACTGTGACCTTTCTGACAGGAAATCACGAATCCAATTGCACAACTGATGCGATATTTCATAGCCATGCAGTTACGTTAGAAGACGATTGTGAGGAACGGTGTCTAAAGCCTTCTGGAAACTTAACAATACGGAATCAATTTGAAATCCCCTGTCGATAGCTCTCATTACTTCATGACTATAAAGAGCTAGTGTGTTTCAAAAGAACGATATTTTCTGAATCCGTGCTGAATACGTGTCAAAAATGGTTCAAATGACACTGAGCACTATGGGACTTAACAACTGAGATCATCAGTCCCTTAGAACTTAGAACTTCGTAAAACCTAATTAATCTAAGGACATCACACACATCCATGCTCGAGGCAGGATTCGAACCGGCGACCGCAGCGGCCGCGCAGTTCCAGACTGTAGGGCCTAGAACTGCTTGGCCACAGTGGAAGGCAGCTACATGTCAATAAAGCGTTTTCTTCGCGGTACTTCATAATGTTCGAATACAGTATATGTTCCAAAACCCTACTGCAAATCGACGTTAGTTATATGGGCCTGTAATTGAACGGATTACTCCTGCTTCCTGTTTTGGGTATTGGTGTCACTTGAGTAATTTTCCAGTCTTTAGGTGCGGATCTTTCTGTGAGCGAGCGGGTGTATATAATTGCTAAATATGGAGCTATTGTATCAGCATACTCTGAGACGAACCTGACTGGTCTACTATCAGGACTGGAAGCCTTGCTTTAATTAAGTGATTCTAGCTGTTTTGCGACTGCGAGGATATCTATTTCTATGTTTCTCATCTTGGCAGTTGTTCTTGATTGGAATTCAGGAATATTTACTTTTTCTTCTTTGTTGAAGGAGTTTCGGAAAATTGTGTTTAATAACAATGCTTTAGTGCCACTGTCATTAGTGACTTCACCGTTATCGCGCAGTCAAGGTATTGATTGCGTCTTGCCACTGGTGTGCTGTATGTATGATCAGAATTTCTTTGGGTTTTCTGCCTTATTATTTGTCCAGGATTATTTAATGCTAAGAGGTCAAGTATGCTTTCACAAGCATTTACGCTTCGAGTGGGCTTATGAACTAATTGTTCAAAATAATTTTCTGAGAAAGCCCCAGTACAATTTCGGATGACGTTTTATGCCTGCCGCAGTTTTAACGTATAATTTTTCGAGCGTATCGAGGGTAGAATAATGTCACCACCGACTATTACTGTTTGAATAGGGTACCTATTTTAAATGAGACTCAAGTTTTCTTTGAACTGTTCAGCAACTGTACGTTCTGAGTCGGTGGGTCGGCAAAACGACCAAATTAATAAATGGTTCTAATGGCTCTGAGCACTATGGGACCTAACATCTGAGGTCATCAGTCACCTAGAACTTAGAACTACTTAAACCTAACTAACCTGAGGACAGCACACACATCCATCCCCGAGGGAGGATTCGAACCTGCGACCGTAGCGGTCGCGCGGCTCCAGACAGAAGCGCCTAGAACCGCTCGGACACTGCGGCCGGCCCCAATTGATAGTTTAGTGAAGTTGTCAAGTATAGCCTCTACCCATACTATTTCGCAGGAACTATGTATTTCTATTTCACTACAAGGCAAACTACTTCTCACAGCAATAAATACTCCACCACCAATTGTATTTAACCTATCTTTTCTGGAAACTACTAGATCGTTAGAAAAAATTTCTGCTGAACTTGTTTCCGGCTTTAGCCAGCTTTCTGTACCTATAACTATTTGAGCTTCAGTGCTTTGTATTAGGGCTTGGAGCTCTGGTTCTTTCCCAACATAGCTACGACAATTTACAACCACAATACCGATCGCTTCAACAATTGACTTACTGTGTTTTACCTGCCCCATTTTAGACAGACGTCCTTTCTGTGGTTCCCTGAGTCACCCTAATCTCAAAAAACAGCCCAGTCCCTTCCGCACAGCCTCCGCTACCCGTGTAGCAGCTTGCTGTGTGTAGTGGTCTGCTGACCTATTAAGCGGAACCCGGAAATCCACCACCCGAAAGTGCAAGTTAAGGAATCTCCAGCCTACACCGTCACAGAACCCCCTGAGCCTCTGATTCAGTCCCTCCACTCGGCTCTGCACCAAAGGACCACAGAGCGGTACATCGACGATGCTGCAGATCACTATTGGAGAACAAATATTGTACCATGAAATGGATCTGATCAGACAAAATTGACACACAATGCTTCACAGTAATGTGACCTTGCAGAGTAACCATGGGGTCCGAGGAATACCAGTGTGTGGCTGACCGAATTATCACCGTACCCTCGCCATGTTTCGCTCTTGACAGCAAGCTGTCTGTATTGTAGGCTTGGCACATGCATATGCCAGACATTAGCTCAGGCAGAAATTGGAAACAGTGTAAAACAAGACTCAGCCAACCAAATGACTTTCTTCCATTGCTCCATATTTAAGGTTTTATGCCTTCAGTACCACATTTTCGTGTTACATCCACTACAGTCGCTAATGCTTGGTTTTGAAATTCCACATCGGCCTGCAGTTCTCTGCTTATGAAGACCCCTTCCTGGCTTTTGGTGCTGACAGGGTACTCGAGTGCGATATTGAGTTCTGCAGTGACTATTATAGCTTTTGTCCTCTTATTTTCCGTCACAGTCCTCTTTAATGATGATCTGCGATGGTTACTCAACACACACTTTCGTTCGCATTGTGACTAAGAGGGCGCGTTTCCACTCTATCGGTATTCGGTATAAATCTTAGATACGGTGCCTCATGAAACACCAACCACTTCAGCTACTTGGTAACGGAAGCAAATACATAAAATCACCAACAATCTGGCCATGTATGAATTCACTTACCTCTGACATAACACACTTATAGCTATACAAAACACTCTTCTGGCCACGACTGACACGTGCAACGTATTGAGGGCATTGCACAGGTGCCGTTCGTGATCAAATACAACAGCGCACCCAGCAGGTTTGGCTAGCATCTGCATTTCTGTTCAAGAATGCTTTGTATTTCTCGCAGTGTTTCCATGTTTTTGTCCAACACCCGTATATCTACATCCACTGTCTAACCCCTGTATATCTACATCCATACTCTGCAAACCACTATGAAATGTATGGTAGAGTGTACTTGCACCTGGCCTGTGTGGCCGAGCGGTTCTAGGCGCTACAGTCTGGAACCGCGCAACCGCTACGGTCGCAGGTTCGAATCCTGGATCGGGCATGGATGTGTGTGATGTCCTCAGGTTAGTTATGTTTAAGTAGTTGTATGTTCTACGGGATTGATGACCTCAGAAGTTAAGACCCATAGTGCTCAGAGCCATTTGAACCATTTTGTAGTTCCAACTGAACTAATTAGGGTTTCTTCTCCTTCCATTCACGTACAGATTTCGAGAAAAATGACTGTTAATACGCCTTTATACTCTCTGTAGTTAATCTTGTCCACTCGATCTCTATAGCGGCATTGTAGTATATTCCAAAATTCGTCTACTAAAACTGGTTCCTGACACTTTGTATGTAGGTGTCTGCCAGTCCAGTTTCTCCAGAACTTCCGTGACCTGTCCTACATGGTTACTACGCAATTCAGACTTAAGTGCCTGGCAGAGGTTTCATCGAACCATTTTCATACTACTTCTCTACCATTCCACCCTCGAATGGCGCGGAGAAAAACAATCTAAGGCGGCTACTGAGATTGTCTTCTATGTCGTTAATATAGATCATGAAAAATAGAGGGCCTATAACACTTCCTTGGGGAACGCCGGATATTATTTCTATTTTACTTGATGTCTTTCCGTCTATTGCTACGAACTGTGACCTTTCTGACAGGAAATCACGAATCCAATTGCAGAACTGATGTGCTATTCAATAGCCACGCAGTTAGGTCAGAAGACGATTGTGAGGAATGGTGTCGAAAGTCTTCTGGAAATCTAAAAATATGGAATCAATTTTACATCCCCTTTCGATAGCTCTCATTACTTCAGGAGTATAAAGAGCTAGTGTGCTTCAAAAGAACGATATTTTCTGAATCCCTGCTGACTACGTGTCAAAAATGGTTCAAATGACTCTGAGCACTGTGGGACTTTAACAACTGAGGTCATCAGTCCCCTAGAACTTAGAACTTCTTAAACCTAACTAACCTAAGGACATCACACACATCCATGCCCGTGGCAGGGTTCGAACCTGCTACCGCAGCGGTCGCACGGCTCCAGACAGAAGCGCATAGAACCGCTCAGACACGGCGGCCGGCCCCAATTGATAGTTTAGTCAAGTTCTCAAGTATAACCTCTACTCATACTTTTTCGCAGGAACTATCTATTTCAGTTTCACTACAAGGCAAGCTACTTCTGACAGCAATAAATACTCCACCATCAATTGTATGTAACCTATTCTTTGTGAAAACTGTTAGATCGTTAGAAACATTTTTTGCTGAACTTGTTTCCGGCTTTAGCCTGCTTTCTGTACCTATGAGTATTTGAGCTTCAGTGGTTTGTGTTAGGGCTTGGAGCTCTGAATCTTTCCCAACACAGCTACGACAATTTACAACCACAATACCGATCGTTTCTACAACTAACTTACTGTGTTTTACCTGCCCCATTTCAGACGGACGCACTTTCTGTGGTTCCCTGAGTCCCACTAATCTAAAAAAAAACGCCCTGTCCTTTCCACACAGACCCCGCTATCCGTGTAGGAGCTCCCTGTGTTCAGTGGACTCCTGACCAATTAAGCGGAACTTGGAAACCGACCACCCGCGGGCGCAAGTCAAGGAATCTGCAGCCTACACGGTCACAGAACCGCCCGAGCCTCTGATTCACACTCTCCACTCGGCTCTGCACCAAAGGACCAGATTGCGTTCTATTGACGATGCTGCAGATCACTATTGGAGAACAAATATTGTACCATGAAATGGATCTGATCACACAAAATTGACACACAATCCTTGGCAGTAATATGACCTTGCAGATTAACCATGGAGTCCAAGGAATACTAGGGTATGGCTGACCTAATCATCACCGAACCCTCGCCATATTTCGCTCTTGACAGTAAGCTGTCTGTATCGTAGGCTTGGGACATGCATATGCCAGACATTAACTCGGGCAGTAGTTGGAAACAGTGTAAAACAAGGCTCAGCCAACCAAATGACTTTCTTCCATTGCTCCATATTTAATTTTTTATGGCTTCAGTAGCACATTTTCCTGTTACACCCATTGCAGTCGCTAATGCTTGGTTTGAAATTCCACATCGGCCTGCAGTTCTCTGCTTATAAAGACCCCTTCCTGGCTTTTGGTGCTGACAGGGTACTCGAGTGCGATATTGAGTTCTGCAGTGACTATTATAGTTTGGTCCTCTTATTTTTCGTCACAGTTCTCTTCAGTGATCATTTGCGATGGTTACTCAACACACACTTTTGTTCGTATTGTGACTAAGAAATCGTGTTTCCGCTCTCTTTGTATTCGGTATAGACCTTTGATATGGTGCCTCATGAAACATTAACCACTTCAGCTACTTGGTAACAGAAGCAAATACCACAAAATCACGAACAATCTGTCCATTTATGAATTCAAGGACACTCTTCTGACCACGACCGACACTTGCAACGTATTAAGGGCATTGCACAGGTGCCGTTCGTGATCAAATACAACAGCGCACCCAGCAGGTTCGGGTAGTATCTGCATTTATGTTCAAGAATCCTTTGTATTTCTCGCAGTGCTTCCATGTTTTTGTCAAACACCCGTACATCTACATCCACTGTCGAGCCCCTGTATATCTACATCCATACTCTGCAAACCACTATGAAATGTATGGTAGAGTGTACTTCCACCCAGCCTGTGTGGCCGAGCGGTTCTAGGCGCTACAGCCTGGAACCGCGCGACCGCTACGGTCGTAGGTTCGAATCCTGCATCGGGCATGGATGTGTGTGATGTCCTTAGGTTAGTTAGGTTTAAGTAGTTCTATGTTCTATGGGACAGATGACCTCAGAAGTTAAGACCCATAGTGCTCAGAGCCTTTGAACCATTTGGTAGTTCCAACTGAACTAATTAGGGTTTCTTATCGTTCCATTCACTTACAGGTTTCGAGAAAAATGACTGTTTATATGCCTTTATACTCTCTGTAGTTAACTTAATCTTGTCCTCTCGATCCCTGCAGGGGCGTTGTGGTATATTCCATAATTTGTCTACTAAAACTGGTTCCTGACACTTTGTATGTAGGTGTCTGCCAGTCCAGTTTCTCCAGAATTTCCGTGACCTGTCCTACATGGTTACTCTGCAATTCACACTTAAGTGCCTGGCAGAGGTTTCATCGAACCATTTTCATACTACTTCTCTACCATTCCACTCTCGAATGGCGCGGAGATAAAGGAACACCTAAATCTTTCCGATCGAGCTCTAATTTCTCTTATTTTATTATAATGATCATTTCTCCCTACAAAGCGGGGTGTCAAAAAAAGATTTTCGCGTTCGGAAGAGAAAGTTGGTGATTGAAATTTCGTAAATAGATTTCGCCGCAAAGAAAACCGCCTTTGTTTCAGTGACTGCCACCCCAACTCGCGTATCATAACAATAACACTCTCACCCCTATTGCGCGATAACACGAGACGAGCTGCCCTTCTTTGCACTTTTTCGATGTCCTCCGTCAATCGAACCTGGTAAGGATCTCACATCACGCAGCAATATTCTAGCAGAGGACGGACAAGTGTAATGTAGGCTGTCTCTTTAGTGGGTTTGTCACATCTTCTAAGTGTTCTGCCAACAAAGCACAGACCTTGTTTCGCCTTCGCCACCATATTATCTATGTGGTCTTTCCGATTTAAGTTGCTTGTAGTATTTAGTGGAATTGACAGCCCTTGGATTTGTGCGATTTATCGTATACCCAAAATTTATTGGATTTCTTTTAGAACCCATGTGGATGACCTCGCACTTTTCTGTGTTCAGTGCCAACTGCTACTTTTCGCGCCATACAGAAATTCTCTCTTGATCATTTTGTAATTGTAATTGACCGTCTGATGATTTTACTAGACGGCAAATTACAGCGTCATCTGCAAACAATCTAAGGGGGCTGCAAAGATTATCACCTAGATCATTTATGTAAATCAGGAACAGCAGAGGGCCTATGGCACTGCCTTGGGGAACACCAGGTATCACTTCTGTTGTACTCGATGATTTACCATCTATCATTACGAACTGTGGCACTAGAGCAATATTCTAGGAAGGGTCGTATGAGTGTTGTGTAAGCAGTGTCATTTGAAGACCGAGTACATCCTAGTATTCTACCAATGAAATGAATTCTGCGATCTGCTTTGCCTACAGCGCAGCAAATGATATGGAATTATTCAGTTTACAGGGTACGTATATATGACGACTACTTACATTAATGAACACATTTATTTTGTCATACTCACTCAACTACATTTAAAAATAATTCCGTTCTCAGGCCACCAGCTTTTAAAGCGAAGTTTGCCCATGTACTACAACTGGGTTGTCAAGGAAAAATGATTCTAATTTATATATAAATCTTGCTGCGCTACCTGTCAGACATAGTATGTTATAGTACAAATGATCAAAATTTTTTTGCAGGGCATTGAACTCATTTGTTAGCCACTGACTGCTTTAATAATGGGTAATAAAGTACATTTTTTCCTATAGTTTTGTAGGTGTGTAAATCACTATCCTTCTCAAATTGTGATGGATTATTTATGACGAATTTTACTAGCGGATATATGTATTGTGACACTACAGTTAAAATGCACAGTTCCTTGAAGAGGTACCAACATGACTACCGCGGGTGAACACCACATATTATTCTTACTGCTCGCTTTTGGGTAATCAGTACCTTATTTCAAACTGGTAACTTTCCAACAAAATTATTTCATGAATCATTATTCAGAGTAAATACGCAAAATATGTTAGTATGTTGTTTCCAAGACTAGCAATTATACGAAGTACAAAAGTAGCTGAACTTCACTGTTTGAGAAACTCAGCAATACGCTTCTTCTAGTTCAAGTTTTCTTAAGTATGTAGACCCAAAAATTTGGAGTATTCTACCCTGTTTACTACCTCCTGTTCTTGTGCCGCTTCAATTGTTGATATTACTCTATTCATTGTACAGAACTGAATATGGTGCATTTTCCCAAAAATTTAGGGAAAGTCCAATTTCAGAGAACCAGTTAATATACCTATGAAAAACATCATTAACAATGTCTTCTGTTGCTTTCCCTTTAATGGCATTTGCAAAAAGTACCAGTTCTGCGATCAACTTGGATTCCACAAGGAACTGTTGTGCGCAGCGACCGTAGACTATAAGGAAGGAGAGAAGCACAGCTTTCAGTCGCATTTCCATTAGTTTTATTACTTTTGCATAGGTGAAGGCGGCTATTTAGAGCCGAAATCTAGATAGGCAAAAGTAGTAAAACTAATGGGGCGCGAATGATTGTCGTGTGTCTCTCCTTTCTTAAATTCTACGATCATCCCGTTTCATACCTTCAAAACCTGTTACATCCAAGTATTTGTATGTGTTGACTGATTGAAGTTAAGACTCGTTGATATTGTAGACATAAGATGCTACATTGTTTCCTTTTTGGGGAGTGCGTAGTTTTGGATTCTCAGCACTTGAAGAGTGTCCAGGTGTTGCATCACTCTGAAATTCTATCAAGATTAGACTGAATATCTGTGAACCGTATTTCAGGCAGATCTTAATTGTAAATAACTACACCATCTACGAAAAGTCTGAGGTTACCGTTAATATTTTCTGCACTGTCATTAATATTCAACATGAACAGCAAGGGCCACATCACACTTTCCTGGGGCACAGGGTGTCCCAGGAGGTATGGTCAATATTCAGGGATGTTACAGGAACGATCGTTTGAAGCAAAAAACTTCATACAGACATATGCCCTATTCCGAATGATTTTCGAGGCAGAACACATTTAATGTACATCGTTATTTTTTTCTGTATCCTTCAATAAATTGCCAAATGGTTCAAATGGCTCCGAGCACTATGGGACTTAACGTCTGAGTTCATCAGTCCCCTAGAAGTGAGAACTAATTAAACCTAACTAACCTAAGGACATCACACACATCCATGCCCGAGGCAGGATTCGAACCTGCGACCGTAGCGGTCGCGCGGTTCCAGACTGTAGTGCCTAGAACCGCTCGGCCACTCCGGCCGGCAATAAATTGGCAGCTTCACACATGTATGCATGTACAACAGTTAGTTAATATAACAATATTCGTTTAGCAAAGTATCAGTTTAAAAATATGTATTTTTAGCACATTCATCTCCGAGTATTGTACACGTCACATCACAGATGATGTACGGTGCATCATCCATGTTCGAGTATCTCAACGCAAACTTCAATGCATTTGTGCACTCTTGGGAGAACACGTTGTGTTGCCTGTCTGAGTGCCTCAGCATGTTCGCTAATGAAGGCAGCAGTGTCCATGATGCGTCCACGCAGTTCATCTCGCGTATTCATCTTTTGCTTGTTCATCTCAGACTTCATCCAACCTCAAAATCAAAATAGCGTAAGGTCTGGCGATGTTGGTGGCCAGTTAACTGTACTACCACGACCAATCAAGCAACTAGGGTAAGTGCTGTTGAAAAGGTCTCTCATACGTCTGGTAAAATGTAGAGAGTCTCCGTAATGCAGGAACTTCGTTGTATTCCGTGTGGCCAAAGGAACGCTTTCAAGCTGTTCAACATACAAGGAATTCTCTCTTGTCATTCGCTGTTCTAAAATGAGTTCAGATGGTTCAAATGGCTCTGAGCACTACGGGACGTAACATCTATGGTCATCAGTCCTAAAATGAGTGAACCTATCAACATGTTACCGATCGTACCGCACTAAACACTGATCGGAAAAAGAATTTGGAAATCGGTTTCCACTGTAGCGTACGGATTTTCCTGTGAACATCGATAATTATTACGTACGTTGTTGATTACATTCCATATAAACGTAGCTTCATCAGTGAATAGTTTTAATGGAAGTAAATGAAGATAGACATTCAACAAGTGACAAAATTTAATTACTGTGGCATTGTCGCTAATGTGAAGACTTTTGCACATAGTATTTGAAATGGGTAAAAGTAACCAGCATGCAATGTTAATCACACAAGTGTTCGTGGGACACTGATACGCGCAGGGTGTCGCCATATGCTTGTAGTACGAAGGGCGTTTGAAAATTCCGTGCAAAAATAAAAACTACTTACGTGTTTGGGGTAAACCTTTTTTATTCTTCGACAAAGTCTCCTTTTAGATTTATACACTTTGTCCAACGCTGTTATAATTTGTGGATCCCTTAACGAACGATTGGAATTGTCCAAGACTGCAAAATAGCTATTAGTTGCTGCAATCACCTCCTTGTTTGAATAAAATCTTTGTCCCGCCAGCCATTTCTTCAAATTGGGGAACAAATCCCAGTCCGAGGGAGCCAAGTCCAGAGAATAGGGGGGATGTGAAACGAGTTGGAATACTGTTTCCAATCATTTAGCGACCACAACTGCTGAGGTGTGTGCTGGTGCATTGTCGTGGTGGAAAAGGACTTTTTTGCGGTCCAATCGCCGGCGTTTTTCTTGCGGCTCAGTTTTCAAACGGTCCAGTAACGATGAATAATATGCACCTGTACTAGTTTTACCCTTTTCCAGATAGTCGATGAGGATTATCACTTGTGAATCCCAAAAGACACTCGCCATAACCTTTCTGGCCGAAGGAATGGTCTTCGCCTTTTTTGGTGCAGATTCTCCCTTGGTAGCCCACTGTTTGGATTGCTGTTTGGTCTCAGGAGTACAGTAATGTATCCATGCTTCATCCACAGTGACGAATCGACGCTTAAAGTCCTGCGGACTCTTCCTCAACAGCTGCAAACCATCCTTGCAGCACTTCACACGATTCCGTTTTTGGTCAAGCGTGAGCAATCGCAGAACCCATCTTGCGGAAAGCTTTCTCATGTCCAAATGTTTATGCAAAATATTATGTACCCGTTCACTCGTGATGCCCACAGAACTAGCAATCTCACGCACCTTAACTCTTCTGTCATCCATCACCATATCATGGATATTATCAATGATTTCTGGAGTCGTAACCTCCTCAGGGCGTCCAGAACGTTCAGCATCACTTGTGCTCATATGGTCACTCCGAAAATTTTGAAACCACTTATAAACTGTTCTAATTGAAGGTGCAGAGTCACCGTAATGTTTATCAAGCTTCTCTTTAGCCACACGAAATTCTTTTTCGTCCATGTTTTGACAGTCACTTGAGTTCCTTGATTCACACGAATGCGAACCACAAAGAAATAGACCAATATGGCTGAAACTTGGTGTGCGTTCTTTCCAAAGATGCTACTAATTAAACATGACCTCGATACGCGCCTGTGGTGCCACCTCTCGGACTCTGCAAGGACTTTTCAAACGCCCCTCGTAGGGCTAGGCCGTGCCATTGCAACAATGTGTTGCTGTTCCTGTACAGGTTGTTGAAATACGTGTTCATATGAAAAATGGGAATTTCGAAGAATGCCTGTTTCATGCAATGTGCTGAAAACTTGGGTAAACACTCTATGACTAGGAATTCCACGTGTCGCAAAGCGCCGACGGTATTCTTCGATAGCCGTAAACATACACTATATCTACACATTCTACATTAGTGTATTTGTGAGGCATTTTAGCCAGTGTATGTACGAAAAAAGTTGACCAGCACTTCTCTCTGATACACTCTCACTCCATTGCACTATTTCACTTACTACACACCATGGACAACTGCACGTTCGACAGGATAGTTTAATGGCAGAAAGACATCCAGAGCAAACAGGTTGAAAGCAACGAGGCAGGTTGGCCTAGAATGAAACGTCAAAGACGCTGGCTCGGTAAGACACAGCGCGCGCCACCAGCCCAAAAACAAAACTACATTAAATGCGTATTATCTCGGAAACTGGTCTCAATGGGGCATATGTCCATATGAACTTTTCTGCTTTAATTGAGTGTTTCTGTCACTCCCACGAATATAGAGCTACATTTTTGTGTACTTTGGTAAATTGGGCAAAAAACCGATATCGTCTCTTGCTCACCGACCTACATCTATATCTACATCTACATCTACATTTATACTCCGCAAGCCACCCAACGGTGTGTGGCGGAGGGCACTTTACGTGCCACTGTCATTGCTTCCCTTTCCTGTTCCAGTAGCGTATGGTTCGCGGGAAGAACGACTGCCGGAAAGCCTCCGTGCGCGCTCGAATCTCTCTAATTTTACATTCGTGATCTCCTCGGGAGGTATATGATTCAAATGGCTCTGAGCACTATGGGACTTAACATCTGAGGTCATCAGTCCCCTAGAACTTAGAACTACTTAAACCTAACTAACCTAAGGACATCACACACACCCATGCCCGAGGCAGGATTCGAACCTGCGACCGTAGCAGCAGCGCGGTTCCGGACTGAAACGCCTAGAACCGCTCGGTCACAGCGGCCGGCTCGGGAGGTATAAGTAGGGGGAAGTAACATATTCGATACCTCATCCACAAACGCACCCTCTCGAAACCTGGACTGCAAGCTACACCGCGATGCAGAGCGCCTCTTTTGCAGAGTCTGCCACTTGAGTTTGCTAAACATCTCCGTAACGCTATTACGCTTACCAAATAACTCTGTGACGAAACGCGCCACTCTTCTTTGGACCTTTTCTATCCCCTCTGTCAACCCGACCTGGTACGGATCCCACACTGATGAGCAGTACTCAAGTATAGGTCGAACGAGTGTTTTGTAAGCCACCTCCTTTGTTGACGGACATTTTCTAATGACTCTCCCAACGAATCTCAACCTGGCACCCGCTTTACCAACAATTAATTTTATATGATCATTCCACTTCAAATCGTTCCGTGCGCATACTCAGAGATATTTTACAGAAGTAACTGCTATCAGTGTTTGTTCCGCTCTCATATAATCATACAATAAAGGATCCTTCTTTCTATGTATTCGCAATACAGTACAAGTGCATGACACCTACCGATTTCCGTCCCATTGGGAAATCGGTACCGACGCATCTACAGGATCCAAGCACACTGCTCTGCTAACGATACCGCGGTAGAATTTGCGATGGAAAGTAGCAGTGGTCCCAATTTGCCCGCCCAACACAGAGAAAGGCAGAGACAGCTGAAGACTCACTCAATAGTTGTCACCCTCAGAGTGTGTTAATGTTCAAATGGTAATACAATTTAGAACAAAAAGAAGAAAAAAAAGAGAAAAGAAAACGATGCACCGCGAAGGAATTATCCCAATGGGACGGAAATCCGTAGATGTGATGCACATGTAAAGATGTTATAATTTCAGAGAAATTGAAGATTTACTCAAGTGAAAGAGCTTCACAAACTGAGCAAGTCAATAACGCGTTGTCTACCTCAGGCCCTTATGCAAGCAGTTATTCGCTTGGCGTTGATTGAGAGAGTTGTTGGATTTCCTTCTGAGGGATATCTTGCCAAATTGTGTCCGGTTGGCGCATTAGATCGTGAAATCCGAGCTGATTGGAGGGCCCTACCCCTAATGCTCGAAAAGTTCTATATTTGGGAGAGATCAGGCGACGTTGCTGGCCAAGATAGGGTTTGGAAAGCGCGAAGAAAAGCAATAGAAACTCTCGTCGTGTACAGGCTGGAATTATCTTGCTGAAATGTAAGCCCAGGATGGTTTGCGATGAAGGGCAACACACGAGGCGTAGAGCATCGTCGATGTTCCGCAGTGCTGTAAGGGTGCCGTGGATGCTGTAAGGTGCCTCTTACGCGTGAAAGACATTTTTACCAGTTTTAATAAATTATTGTCTCTTATTGATGTATTCACGATAGTTAGGAAGTGCTGTAGTCCGTAGCCGGCCTTGAGTCGGAGAGCATTTCACACGCTGGCTGGCTAGGTGACGAAGCGACCATATGTCGCCCGTAGTGGGGTGGGGCTCGGCGCTGGACCGTAGCAACAAGCGTCAGCCTGGGAAATATACATGACGGGAAGTACCGCCATCTTGGCGCCAAAGTCACCGAGTTTGTTTATTTATATTTAATAATTAAAGTCATTTATGACAACACGAATACTAGGAGGAGCCTCTGGATGTTTAAAACTATTTATCATAATTTTGCCTCGTTAAAATTCACACCCGTTCATTAACAAATGCATATCTTAGTAAGTACGAACTTGATCGGAAATCCACGAACTGTGACGGGACTAGTAAAAGATGTGGACTGCGCGCCAAAGTCGGCAGTCGGCGTTAAGAGCTCTTTCTGTCTTGTTCGATGGTAGCCGTGCTCTCAGTTACGAGTAGTTTGTGACATGAGTGTTTCATTATCGATCTGGTAGGAATAAAAGTGATATTACGGCATTCTGAATGTTAATTTCGAGTAAATAGATACCCCAAAGTTGATCGATAGCAATTTCAGATAATTAGCTTCCACCGACAGAGACATCCAATGCGCCAATGAAGAATCTGCATGGGACGAGATTTACGAGAGCTGCACCGCGCACAGGTAGGAGGAAATCCGACGACACGACCCACCTTGGTGCATCAAGGAAGGTCCGACTTACACTCGCAAATTCCAGGTGAAAATGCTGATCAATCATACTGTACGACACATATACCACCCTCTACGGACTCGCGGCTAAGCTGAGTAATAACAGTATCAGGGGATCTTGCAATGCGAAGGGATCTTGCAATGCCGACAAAAGGGATTCCCCTGTCGGGCCGTATGGCGGGCAACGGTGATGTTTGTGTCCCACTGATGTCCACGTGGTCTCAAGACACGTCTTCGACCTGGCATCTCATTGACTGGCGCAGAATTGTCTTCAGTGATGAGTCTCACTTCGAACTGAGCTATGACGACCAGAGAAGACGTGTCTGGAAACGCCCCGGACAGTGGTGGGACACCAGCCCGACTGTCGCCCACCATATAGCCCGGCAAACAGGAGTAATGGCCCGAGGTGCCACTTCATTTCATAGCAGGACCCCTTTGATTGATATCCGCGACACTCTTACAGCACAGTACTGTAACCTACTTCCTTTGTTTTCGGGTTGCATTTCCTTAGGATTCTTCCAATGAATCTCAGTCCGGCATCTGCTTTACCGACGATCAACTTTATATGATCATTCCATTTTAAATCACTCCTAATGCCTACTCCCAGATAATTTATGGAACTAACTGCTTCCAGTTGCTGACCTGCTCTATTGTAGCTAAATGATAAAAGATCTTTCTTTCTATGTATTCGCAGCACATCACACTTGTCTACATTGAGATACAATTGCCATTTCCTGCACCATGCGTCAATTCCTTGCAGATCCTCCTGCATTTCACTATAATTTTCCATCGTTATAGCCTCCCGATATACCACAGCATCATCCGCAAAAAGCCTTAGTGACTTCCGATGTTATCCACAAGATCATTTATGTATATTGTGAAATAATGAGCATTTACTTGTATTTACATGTTCATAACATTTACGATTTCCGTCTCGTTCAGATGATTCCTTCGTGGTGCGTCGGTATTTTTTTTTGTCTATCTTGGAGTGTCCTCATGTGTCTCAACATAGCCGGCCGCGGTGGTCTAGCGGTTCTAGGCGCTCAGTCCGGAACCGCGCGACTGCTACGGTCGCAGGTTCGAATCCTGCCTCGGGCATGGATGTGTGTGATGTCCTTAGGTTAATTAGGTTTAAGTAGTTCTCAGTTCTAGGGGACTGATGACCACAGATGTTTAGTCCCATAGTGCTCAGAGCCATTTGAACCATTTTTTTGTCTCAACATAGAATAACAGCAGCATAACTGCGAGTAGACTGAAAAGCCTAGGTTGTGTGTAACGATGCTGCAACTCCAGTTCTGGTGGTGGCGCCGGCCAGGGTGACCGAGCGGTTCTAGGCGCTACAGTCTGGAACTGCGCGACCGTTACGGTCGCAGGTTCGAATCCTGCCTCGGGCATGGATGTGTGTGATGTCCTTAGGTTAGTTAGGTTTAAGTAGTTACAAGTTCTAGGGGACTGATGACCTCAGCAGTTAAGTCCCATAGCGCTCAGAGCCGTTTGAACCATTTCCAATTCTGGTTTTTTAGTATAATTACATCAGTTAGTGACCACCAGTGTTCCATTTACCAACAGGATATCAATTACAGCATAGGAACCCGAGCCACAAGAATTTAAAATAATTTTTCTAGTTGCAATACATCTCTTTGTATTGAAAAATACCTAGACCTAATTATTTTATATAGGTTTATTTTGCTTAACTTTTCAGTGGATAGCTGACACGAACTAAGTCAATATGTAGCCCTGCGCTCCTTCGTTCCAAATTCCCAGCGCTCAAACACGTGGTTCTTCAGTTGTCAATATTGCCAAGACTTAAACGACTGGTTTTTTATTTAGCGTATGGCTGATACAGACATATCATAAAATTAAATTACGTATACATATGTACATATTGACACACAAGAAACTTTGAAGTTTAGCACCTGAGAAGATGTTAAGCAGGCGCACATCTGTCACTGCTTCTCACCGACCTTTCCATTCTTCAAGAGGTTTGAAATCCTTAGCAACCATAGCAACCACGACAGCAGCATCTCACAGAGTTGGATGGCGTGATTTCAGTCTCTTACGATTTAAAAGCGGCAGGTCGCTATGCACGGGCAGGTTAGAATTCCTGGAGATCTTGTGGAATTCTCTCGCAAGAGCAGTACATCTGCGTATCCGGAGGCATTATACCGGTTAACAGTGAAACCCAATAAACAGGAGTAGATGTGATTGCGCCAGATATTATGCGCATTGTCGTATTCAGCTGGGTGTCAACAAGCGTTGCATGATGACTGTTCATCCAAATAGGTGCACAATACTCAGCACTTGAGTACACCAAGCCCAGAGCTGAAGATCGCAGGGTGGTTGCTGAAGATCACCAGGTAGTTCCGCATAGTTTATGTTGTTTCGAGTCCTCTACTTTTGGGCTAAGTTAAGAAGATATTGTTTGAAGCATAGTGTACGGTCCAGGATGACTGGTTAAACTGGTTAAAGGAATTCTGTGAGCGTGAAGTGAATTCGATGTCGTGAAAGGCCTTTTCTTACACGCTTTATTTCACCCAAATCAGGATCCATAAATTTTTTGTCTTTCTTGTCATCAGGCTCACATTTTTGACCTCTAGAAGCTGGGCTAAACCATTCTTAGACAACGTAGTGCAGGAAGTGCGCAAGATATTTAGGAACCCATGGCGTCCGACAGACAGCTTATTGACTCGTGGCGGCATAGCAAAAGTCACGCGGTCACTGTGAGTGTTTTAGAGGGAAATTCGAAAGTCATGTAAGAAAATGAGTTACAAAAGCACAAAAGTACACTATCTGATCAAAAGCGCCCGGACATTAATATGGGGTGTGTCCACCCTAAGACTTCCTGGTGGCTTGAACTCTGCTTGAGACACTCTCAATGAGGCGTCTGAATATCTGTGGAGGAATGACAGCCCATTCTTCCTTAAGAGCCGAAATCAGATGCTGTAGCTGTGTTGGACACTGGAGTATGGAATGAAGTCGACGTTCTAACTCATCTCAAAAATATTCCATCGGCTACAGGTCGGGATTCTGGGCAGGTCTGTACATTTCAAAAACGTTATTCTCCACAAACCATTGTTAGACAGATGCTACGTCGTCATTATGATAAACCAGTCATCTCATCTGAACTGGTCCTCTGCTGTAAGCAGTACACAGTGCGGTGACAGCTAAAATCTATTCATATCCTCCCGCATTCATTGTTTTCTTAACCGCAATAAGGGGGCCACATTCTAATCACGGAAAACACGCCCATACAATAACACCATCTCCTCCGAACTTTACTGTTGGCACTACGCATGATCGCAGGTGACGTTCTCTGGGCATTCGCCACACCCACCCGTTCACTCGAATTGTCATAGAGAATAGTGTGATTAATCACTCCAGATCACTCTTTTCTAGTCACACACTGTCCATTCACATCGCTCTTTACACCATACCAAGCGTTGCTTAGCATCGAATACAGAAATGTGTGGCTCGTAAGGATCTGCTCGGATATTGTTCCCCATTGTTTTTAACTCCCTATGCACACTTGCTGTGTTAGCTGGTAGCGCTCTCGACTCATGAGTGATTCCTTCCGCTGGTTTAATACGTTTTTTTTACAACCTTCTTCCACAAAGCTCGACGGTCCCTGTCCATCAGTACATTAGGTCTGCCTGGTCTTTGTTTATCTTTGGTAGTTCCTCTGAATTTCCACGCCGCAATTCACTTCATCAACAGTCGATTTGGACAGTTTTAGAAAGGTGGAAATGTCACTGTTTTACTTCCAGTGACTGGTCAGTGCCGCCCACTGTGGCCGAGCGGTTCTAGGCGCTTCAGTCCGGAACCGCGCTGCTGCTGCGGTCACAGGTTAGAATCCTGCCTCGGGCATGGATGTGTGTGATGTGCTTAGGTTAGTTAGGTTAAAGTAGTTCTAAGTCGGCGACTGATGACCTCAGATGTTAAGTCCCATAGTGCTCAGAGCCATTTGAACCATTTTGACTATCAATGGCCGCAGTCACTGAAATCTCTGAGCGACCCACTATGCTGTTCCTGCTCTTCTACCGAAAACACAATATTGTCTACTTCCTTTTATACAGTTGGTTCTGCCTCTCATGACATGTAATTTGCAATTCTGCATTACTTCGGAATTTCCAGATACTTTTGATCAGATAGTGTGTTTTTTTTACAAAAACTGAATATTTTTAGTGTAGTAATTACACCAATTGTAAAAATTCCAAAAATTTTTCAACATCGCTATTACAACACTATAACGGATTTACCCATATAATTGCAGAACAACCTACACAACTTCTGTTGCGGCTGTATCTGCCACTGTGGGTGCATAACAAAAATGTACTAGCGAAGTAAAGCTAGCTCTGTAATACTACTTTTGTTTGCTTTCTGTGTAATCTATTTTTAAGAACTACCATAAAAGACGAACGAACAGAACTAAAGGGAATAGCATCCGTGCCAAACGAAAATTCGTATGATTTCTTTGTAAGCTTGGCATTTCACTAAATCATAAAGCCGGCCGCTGTGGCCGAGCGGTTCTAGGCGCTTCTGTCCGGAACAGCGCTGCTGTTACTGTCGCAGGTTCTAATCCTGCCTCGGGCATGGATGTGTGTGGTGTCCTTAGGTTAGTTAGGTTTAAATAGTTCTAAGTCTAGGGGACTGATGACCTCAGATATTAAGTCTCATAATGATTACAGCTATTTGAACCATTTAAATCATAAAATGGTTAGTAAAATTTTATACAATCAAATAATGAAATGTAAATGCTGCGTTATAGGCTTTCAGTGCGAAAATGGTTCTACAGTGCTGTTTTTTCAGTTAGTTGCTGTAAAATCTGCTCTGGTGTAGCCCATAGCATGAGTTCAGCCTAGGGGTCTAAGCATCCTAAATATTACCATGACCTTCGACCATAAATATAATAGACTGGCCCTGACGTCATTTTCGTGGCTCCAACATCCCTGGGCTACAGTCACGTGAATGTAGGTAAAACATGGTTGTTTCGTGTTGCGCTTATGGCTATACTCAGCGTTTTGTCGGGGGAAATGGCATTACATTTCAGGTGTGTTTCTATGATAGTGCAGATGAGTTTATTGAAATCTACTGATGTGACCTTTATATGTTTTTTACACTTGAAATAGAGTATCACGTAAATTAAATTGTTGAAAGTGATGCCTGTAAAGTCAGACTCATATTACATTTTGGAAAGTATCTGTGCTAATTCGGTTACAGAAGTAAGTATAATTGTTCCTCGTTCCTACTCATAGGTTCCCTAAGAATGAAAACCGAAGGCAGCTTTGGATACAGGCCCTGAAACGGAAAAACTTTAAGCCATCTGCACATACACGCCTTTTTGTATATACAAGTGAGATTATAATAAGGTAAGAGCACCTATAGTCGACACATGAAGAGAATTTTTTTCTACCCTCTAATACTATTAAATAAATGTTGGCTCCAAAATTATTTTCTGAAACTTCGAAAGCTCACCTTTCATGTAAAATATCGTTTTTTTTTAAACTGATAGTCTAAACTTTTGTAAAAATAGTAGGAACTGAACCTTTGAAGTGCACCTAAAATTGATACTCTAAAATGGACCTGCTCCTAAAGTCGACCATTTTGGCACCTATAGATGACATAATTCCCATATCCCATTTTCTTTTATAAGTGACTAGAGCTCAAAACGCGGCGAATCCAATATTTAAAGTTTTGACAAGAGCCCACTCTTACTGTTTAAAAGAATTTTAACGACCCTTTACTTTAATTGATAGTTTATAGTAATTTCGTCCCGCTGACCACCAGAGGGGCGTTCGATGTATTTGTTAGATTTTACAAATGGTACTGTCAACAAATCCAGGTCAAATGTAGTTCTGACATAATTTTTCGCAAAAAAAAAAGTAATTTTTGTTGGAAGAGTTTGGCAGTCAAATGAGAAATGTGGGTAAAATACGATACAAACTTAGGATGGCAGACAGCTGATTTGAAATCCCGCCACGTTTTGCCAACAGTCACGTGGTTTATGTTGGAGACACACCAGCTCTATAGCTTCTGCACAGCAAGGCCAGTCTACTAGTATCTATGGTCGAAGACCATGACTGACTTGAACAGTTTTCAGATTAGCATAATTTAATACAGGTGTAGTCAAACAGCGCCCCAGCCGCTCTCTTGCCTGGCGATCCGAACGCAGCGGCGAGTGAGGCTGATGTATGAGCAAGAAAAGGCTGCAACGCCGCGAAGGTTTGTCCTACGTGAACGACAGAAGCGAGCGACAGCGCGCGACGTCACGCTACGCGTCGCTCCAGGGACAAGCAGCAGCACTGGGCCAAAAGGTCGGCTGTCCTGCGTACGAGCGACCATGTCGCGCTACAAGACTGCTGCTTCCGACCAGCTGTTTCTACAAAACGGTTCCCCTAAACTTTAGAATACTGTAGCTGGAGAGTGAAGCTACAAACTTAACTTTGCTTAGGAAAATAAACCGAAAAGGGATGCTGTGCATGAAATTTACTAAGGGAGGAAGCGTCATGATTTATACCATCAACTACGAAGATCACCAGACAGTTCTTCGAATACACGTGAATGAGCAGAGGAGCATTTGACTATCTCATAAATAAATTAAACACGAATGTTTTTTTACATGATCAAGAACTTTTAACAGCCGATAAACGCGGAAGAATGACTGACTAGCCTAAATATCAAGAATAAACGTACACAAAATAGACTGAGCTGTGGTGTAACGGTAGCGTTCCCGTTTTGTGAAAACAACTGTGGAAGGGTCGTGGGTTGACCCTCATGACCACCAAAAGCCAGCCCACCTCGAGAAAAAAGTGTGCAGTGAAAGTGAATAAATGCAATATAAAAAATGGTTCAAATGGCTCTGAGCACTATGGGGCTTAACATCTGAGATCATCAGTCTCCTAGACTTACAAATACTTAAACCTAACTAACCTAGCCGGCCGGAGTGGCCGAGCGGTTCTAGGCGCGACAGTTTGGAACCACGCGACCGCTACAGTCGCAGGTTCGAATCCTGCCTCGGGCATGGATGTGTGTGATGTCCTTAGGTTAGTTAGGTTTAAGTAGTTCTAAGTTCTAGGGGACTGATGACCTCAGCAGTTAAGTCCCATAGTGCTCAGAGCCATTTGAACCTAACTAACCTAAGGACATCACACACATCCATGCCCGAGGCAGGATTGGAACCTGCGACCGTAGCAGCAGTGCGGTTCCGGACTGAAACGCCTAGAACCGCTCGGCCATAATGGGCGGCCTCAACAGAAAAGATAAAGTGTTCCTCCTCCCGTCTCAAATAGTGAAGCAGTAGTCTAAAGTGTTTCTTCTCAGTGAAATCAGTGCTACAATGTGCTCCCCACTACACATCTGTCATGCTCACATCCAAATCAGAGTCAAAAGTACCACCAGTCCGTTCTAAACGCGTGTTTGTTAAAAGAGACAGCATTCACTTCCCGTCATGGAGTGTTGCATAACATCCATGTATACTTCATTATTTTTACTATATTCTTTTAGGATACAGCATTACTTAGTGAAAAGTGCCTATTAGAAAAGAAGTCCTGCCACTTCCTATATTTTAACTGACTGAGCTACAACACCGTATACTAAGTTTTGTATAAGTTATACTGTTTACACTGCATCGCGAAGTATATTTTTAAGGTCGTTCCAAAGTACTTGATCTTTTAAGTGTATACGCACCTATTCCAATAAATCACACACATTAAATTCCTAATAAATTACAATGAACAACCATGAAATTTTACAGATATCTGATGTTGCGAACGTAATTCATCAGCAACCAGTGTTAAGGCCAAGCGTTTTAGTTATTCTTAATAGTCTGTAAAAGTAAAGGATACAAAATATTTGAAAAGAAAGTCAAAACGAAAGAAATTGGTCAAATATTTTGTGAAATGATTTGTCTAAAAATAAAGGCCAAGCGTTTCAGTTAATCTTAATAGTCTGTAAAAGTAAAGGATACAAAATATTTGAAAAGACAGTCAAACGTCTTGTGAAATGATTTTCTAAAAGTATGAAATAAAAAATATTAGAGAAACGTTTGATGCACCTCATTTTCTGTTCATGATTTCGAGCATCATTCAAAGGCACGTAGAACGTTTCTCTGGTCTATTTATTTCTTTTACACAAATCATTTCACAAAATATTTGACCGATTTCTTTCGTTTTCTATTTTCAGTTTTATTCAGAAAGCATGATCATACTGACTCCTCGTTTGCCTTCCGAAAGTCTTTTGTTCTCAAAAGTCCTAAATATGGCACTTGATGCGAAGGAAGCCTTTTTGACATTTAAATACCGCACCAATGTATCTTTTTAAGTCCAAAATAGCTAGGCCTTGAACTGATTACCTTTTTGACACTTCAGTTACACAGCTTGGCAGCTGCCTTTCGTGAAATATTTCAATTTTTCCTCAACTCATTAATTAAGTTTTCCTTAATTACCCTGATTACTTTAAAGCAGTTAAATATTTTCATGCAAAAATAGCTCTCACGCTGGTCACTTTGACACCCCGTTTGCCTGTTTCTCTCTCTTTGTTTGGCTACGAACATTCGGACAAAACCACAAGATGTAATTTACAGGGAATCTTGTTTTCGTCTGCTCGAGCTTTTACAAAAACGTATCGAGTGTTAACCTTACGATAAAATAGTCCTTTCTGCGTGCTGTCATTTCCATAAAACGTCGTTTCGATATCTTGAACCGTTCATGAGATTCGACGATTTTTACCACCACTTGATTCCCGAAGCGCAAGAAAGGATTCGGACGCGCCGCGAGCGACCAGTCCGCGGATATAACAACCAATGCCTCAATAATGAAAAGAGGTGTCATTCCGATCTCAACTTTAAATACAATTTAGATATATTGGTAACATTTCATGCGCAATAATGTATGGCTTTAAATGAACTATACGGAAAGTCTTTGCAATGTGTTTTTACCTCTGCAAATTCTTAAAAATTTCGTGCAGCCATGTATTCAGTTACGTGCAGCACAGTAACTATGACGAATAATGAAAATAAATTCAGACCTTTGTAGAGCAAAGATATCAAGCTATAAGATGCGGAAGAATCAAAGTTTTCTTAAAATCGGATGATATGTATTCCATAGCTGCCGTCGCGACCGCTCCACTGCTTTGCCGAGTACGAAACGTGGCTGTCGCTCTGTGTCGCGCGTCCTGCAACGACGAGATTCAAACACGTTTGAATTCAAACGTCGCTATAGTTCAATTCTTTTATCTTGGCGGTTCGCGCATGCCCGCCCAGACGCGGGAGATTGGTGCGTTGCCAGTTGTACGCGCCAAGAGAAGCAGCGCCATAGTATAGTTCGCAAACTTACGTTTCAGGGGGAGCGCACAGTTTATGAAGTAAAGCCACCACGGCCGCATTTAACCCTTTCGCTGCTACAGAGACGTGCTCCCCGCATTCCGCGATGTGGGCGATTTTGTCATCATTGAACTACTCGCCTCTGCAGACACATGGTGTTTCGACTGCTTTGACATACTTTATCACTCGATTTCACAAAAACTATTTGGCCCAAGAATTTGATTTTTACACATCGTCTTGACTGATACCTTCCCCCCATAAATGACTTAATTTTGTTTCGATGTTCAAGGCAGTTATTGTGCAGCATTTGATGTAGTAAACCATTGCACTAAATTTTGAAGAGTTTGCACTGGTAAAAGTCCATAGCGTATACTTTCCGTATGGTCGATTTTAGTTGCCACTAGAAATTTCAAAAAATTACATTCAAACGAATAAAATTCATGAAGTAAGACACTTCAATATTGTTTTTAAATAAAGAAAATACTTAGCACCAAACACGGTTTGAACTCGGAACCTTTTTTTTTTTTTTGGAATATATTTTTTTTAATAAAATGGAACTAAAAAAAACAAGTGCCACCGCCACTTTTCATCCTATAAAAAAAAAAAAAATCTGGGCCACTTCAGGCGTTGGCTCCTGACTAAACCTACCCCAGAGAGCTGCCTATATACCAGGGGAAATATGGGAAATCAAGGTTAGGGCTATCCTTAAAAACAAAACAAAATCTTCCTTTTTCTGAATTTTATTTTAATTTTTGTTTGTTTTATATTTATTTATTTATTTTATTTTATTTAATTTTTTTTTGTGTAATTGATCAGAGGCCTTCTGCGCCCCGCTGGTAATATGTTGAGTCACGTCTTCTCGAAATTGATGTGTTCCGTTCAATTGTTCAAAAATGTTCATTGGTTCAAACAGGAAACCTTCTTCTCTCTTGGCTTAACACATTCCAGCTGCGAGGCGGCTCGTGGAAAGCACTCCCAAGGAAGTTCGAGAAAAATTGTCTGTATTTTGGGTGACGGACCACGACATAATGACGGTCATTGAGGTATGTCCAAAAATCGAGTACAGAGTCTACAGTTTGTCCAAATAAGTAGTGAATGGCATGTCCGCGAATCCAATTCACAGCATTGGTCTTTGTCCGAGGAAAATAGTCACGTTCCGGAAATAATAATGAAAGGGGAGTAATCCGATCCGGAATGTCCCGCGTTAGAAAAGCCACAAGACGTCGAACCAAGTGCCAAACCTCCGCCGCCGGTCCGCAAACAAACCGATGTTCATCATTGTCTGGCACTCCACACGTGGAGCATAAAGGTGATTGGGCGAGGTGGATACGATGAAGGCGAAATTGGTTGATTTGCTTACCATTGACAGTTATGTACCAGACAGATTGAACATTCGTGTCAAGGTAACAGGCGAACACCGCGCGCCATACATGACGCCAGTCAACCTGGGGGAACTTTAGTTCAATCGGGTTAGGTGGACGACCTAATTGGAGGACATTGTATACTGCCTTTGTCTTGAGTAAAAGCTGTCTTGGTAAGGTGAGGCGTAGATAACTGAGTTCCAGAAAGAAGTACCGTATATAATGGAACTGGGCCGGAACATCCGATATCATCACTGGGGCTGACAGTGAGACCGGCGAGTATGCCGACAGGAGGAGACCAGTGAGGCTCGTTGGGCAACGGGTCCATACCGTCAACTGGGAGCTGACAAATAGGGCGCGAGCTCTATCCGGCACGTGGAACAGACCTATCCCACCTCGTTCACGGGGAAGAGTAAGGGTCGCATAGTTAACTTTGAACAACATCCCAGAGCTGATGAAAGATGCCATCGCTGCCAACATGCGACGTGCCACAATAAGCGGGAAAGGTAGAACTTGTGCTATATGGGGAACTCGGGATGCGATATATGTATTGACATATCGAGCTCGTTGGAGAATATCTAGGGATCGAAGGCGATGGTCCATAAGACCTGCTCTGATCATTAAAAGAAGGCGTCGGCAGTTGATGGTGGCTGAACGCCGGAGATCAGATGAAAAATCTATTCCCAAACAACGAATGGTATCAACGGTGGTGAGAGGTGTAACGCACTCCACGGGAAGTCCCGTGCCAATGAACATAACTTGTGACTTACGTACGTTTAAAGAGCTACCCGACGCCTCACCATAAGTCGCTACCCACGTCAAAACAGCTCGAACTTCGTCGGCATTACGTAAACAGATGACGACATCGTCAGCATAGGCCGTGCAACAGAATCGGTAGCGATCTATGGACAACCCTACCAAACGTTGTCTTAGTCCACAGTGCAAGGATTCCAAGGAAAAGGCGTACAAAATTGCTGATAGAGGGCAACCTTGACGTACGGATCGACCTATTATTATCGGTGGAGTGAGTCTGCCATTGTACATAATCCTGGATGAGGCACCCCGCAGAAGGCGCATCACTACCGTGATAACGGCGACCGGGAAACCCATATGGTGGAGAACGGCCGTAAGGAACGAATGGTCAACCCTATCAAAAGCTTGACTAAAGTCCAAAGACGCAAGTGCCCCAGAGAGGCGTTGTGCCCGGGTAACGGCGATCATATCCCTGTAGCGGCATAAAGCCGTGCGAATATTGTTGTCGCCTCCCAAAGATGCTTGGTCTGGCGACACAACATAGCGGGCAACGTTTTTAAGTCGTGCTGCCAAAAGGCGAGTGAAGATTTTCATATCACTGTTAAGGAGGGTGAGGGGCCGATAATCACTGATATTGTTGCCACCGTGCGGTTTATGTACAGGAATAATAATTCCTTCCAGGAAAGCGTCCGGCACAGGTACTTCCGGAGACATCAGTTCCCGACAGATGGAGGTGAAGGTGGACTCTAACAAATCACGGAAGGTGCGATAAAATTCGAGGGGAAGACCGTCGGGGCCCGGGGAGCGATTGATGGTTCCTGCCCGGATCGCATCGCGGACTTCCTCATCAGTCACCTCCGACATCAAGTCAATCGCCGCATCTCCTGGGATACCACCGAAGTTGAGCTGTGAGACTTCCTCGATCAACTCTGGGGAATGTGGAACTGCGGCGTAGAGCTGCCGGTAGTGGGCGTGAAGTACATTCCCTATGGCAGATTGTGTTACGTAGCGACGCCCTTCTTGATCCGTTAGGACGTGAATCAATTTTCGGCGTCGATTTTGTCGTTCTTGGATGATATGGTACATCGACGGATGTTGATGAGGCATGCGATCAGCAGTACGAGATCGTACTATCGCCCCTTCCAAATGCCGTCGCATGAGATTGGAGATTTGGGCCTTTGCTTGGTTCATCCTTGTATGGCGCTCAGGGGAGGCTGGCATCGTGGAGCATTCTCGTAGGATCCTGTAGTAAAAGTCCATAGTGCTCTTCCTCCAGGCGACAACATCTTTGCCATACCGGATTAAAGTTTTTCGAAGAGCAGGTTTTGCACATTGGATCCACCAGGATATGGTAGACGGATACGTGGGTCGGCGTCTATTACATGTGATCCAAGTGTCTTCTATTAGAAGTCGACAGTCAGGTGAATTAAGAAGTGCCGTGTTCAGTTTCCATAAACCACGTCCGTGCCATACTGCCTGTCTTGTGAGAACAACATCACAGAAGTAAGCCTCATGGTCTGAGAAAGCAACAGGCCAGATTTCAGCCTGTCGAGTGTGTTGAATTAGGGATCGCGAGATGTAGATGCGATCCAGTCGGCTAGAGGAGTGCGCAGTGTGGTACGTAAAGCCCAAAAGATCACCGTGAACATGTCTCCACGTGTCGACAAATTGTGGCCGCGTGACGACTGTTTCCAGAGCTGCGCATGGTGAGTGACGCGGCAATTGATCCTGAGGTCGTTGGGTGCAGTTGAAGTCTCCACCCATGATCCAGTCATCGTGTGGTCCCATAAAAAGGGGTGTGACTTCATTCGCGAAGAAGGCATTGCGTTCACGACGGTAGCTGGAGCCCGACGGCGCATAAATATTGATGATGCGTACATCAAAGAGAGTAAGGGCCATACCTCTGCCGCTGGGGAGGTATAGGACATCTTCGGCAGGAAGACCTTCGCGTAAGATGATGGCAACACCACTACCGGTGTCCGAAGCGGGAGAAAGATGCACCGTGAAGCCATGTGGTGGTGAAAAATCGGCGACATGCACTTCCTGAAAAAGCGCAATATCTATGTCCGCATCATAAATCATATCGCGGAGCAGCGCTAGTTTGTGGGGCGCACGAATGGTCGCCAGGTTAATCGTTGCGACACGATAATGCTGGTGTTGGAGTCCCACAGGCACAGGCGGGGCTTCTTCTTCAGGAGCGAGAGGTCGTCGATTTTGCCGGTCCGCTGAAGAGGCTGCTATTGTGGAGAGTTTGCGGGCGCGGGCGCAACCGATGGGGGTGCCCCATCATCAGCAGCATCCATCCCAGTCCCTTCGATCTCCACGTCGTCTGCCCAGGAGACTGATGCTGCGGTAGGGCATCGGCTGTGCACGTCATCCACGTGGAGAGGAGACGTAGTTTTCGTCTCATCGGATAGGCGCTCTTCAACGTCGACCTGTGGGGGCGACGGCGTCAGTAAGGAGGGGTGTTCGTTGCCAGTGGTCGCCTGTGGCGGGTCTTTCGCATCAGCCTTTCGGTCATCAAAGATAGGTTTGTCGTCCATCTTCGGGTCTGCATCCCCGGTATCCATCCGTAGAATGGATTCATCAGGGGGTGTACGGCTACGTTTCTTTCTCTTTCGTGTCGACCCTTGTTTTCGAACAAGTCGTTCAGAGTCCGATTGCGGGTGGCTTTCGTCTGACTCCGGACCAGTCTGAAGGAAAGCAGAAGTAGGTACCACTCCCGGATCAACGTCCATCTCAGCAGCATTTTCAGTCACAGTGCTGCGATGATTCGGCAGGTTAGGATCTGGCGTCTGGGGCACCTCAGAAGGAATCTCAGGAGCGGTTGCATCTACCTGATCAGACGACGTCAACGGAGCAGGAAGACTCTGTGTAGACGTGCTACCTTCCTGGGCAACCTTGGCGTATGTGACAGGGATCTGAGTCATCACCGCTGGGGACGCTTCCTCGCCGACCGGCGTCTGGATCAGGCGGCGTCGCATGCAGGCGGATCTGACGTGGCCTTCTTGTCCACAACCCGCACATGTTCGGGGTTGGCCGTCGTACATGACAATGGCTCGCACCCCGCCAATGGTCAGGTATGATGGAATATGTTTTTTCAGTTCAATTTTGACCTGACGCACACCATTAAGGACATGGTAGGTCGTGAAGGTTTGCCATTTTTCCTCTACGTAACCGATGACGTTACCGTATGGTTGTAACGCAGAGACAACTTCGTCCTTCGGCACTTCAAAAGGTAGTTCAAACACCCTAATCGTGCGTTGACCGTACTCTGCGAGTTCAAGTGTTACAGCTCCGACGTGACCATCAGAGTATTTGAACTTAAGTCCATTGGCATGGCGGCGAATAACATCTTCACACACCTCGGTGTTTGTCATTTTAATATGATCGACACTACTCGTGATCGAAAAATGGATTCCGATAACGTGGTTAGGATCTAAACGAACTTCTTCACGTATGAACGTTTCAACTTCATGTGCACGAGGTCGCGCATGTTCAGCTGGGAAGGAAACTTTAAGGGTCGCACGGCGGTAAGCGCTCGACATGTTGTTCACGGTGGACGGACGCAAGCCTGAAAGCTACGACGCGGAAGTAAACAACGCCTGCAGCGGAGCACTGGCCGGCGCGCGGGGCCGTCCGCACGCTGCCACGGCTGAGAGCCGACTGAACCTTTCGTTTAACGACCTTACACTTTAACCATTCGCTAACGCACCTCGACATTTAATTCGTCTCCCGGAGGAGTTTAAACTATCACGCAAAATACCGAGAAACACTGTTGGTATGACTATGAATTACGTTTCGTCGAAGTACAATAGGAAATAAACAATTATTGCGAAAAAGCGGTTAGTGAGAATGATACCAAACACCTTTCCTTGCTATCGCTATTAAGAGTCTTATTGTTTGTTTGGTTCAATTAATTAATAGAATATGAAGCAATTGGTATAAAGAATGCTTTTTCCAAACTTTCCATAAAAGAAAGTCTGCTATCAAGACATTGCTTTTGTTCAATTACTTTATTTATGACTGAACATTTCTAAAACTGAAGACACTTGTCTGTGCCCTGCACTGCAGTCGAGCTCTGACAACGTCGTTCTCTGTTCATTGGCTGACTGTGTTTTGTGACGTCAGATGCGCAGAACGAACCTAAACTCGGCCGCCGTCATAAATGACGCGCACTTTAGTTGGAGCACAGAGAACTGGCAGCGCCACGGATGTCGCCCACGTACACGTCCTGAACCATACCTGTAGTTGTTTTTTGTGTCGCCTGAAGCTGTCGCGCGCTGTCGGTCGCTTCTATCGCTCACGTAGGACACATCTTAAGACGACGCAGTCGGTTTCTCACAGTCTGCTAAAATTAAAATTGTGTTAAATTAGATTCACTTTCTGCATTTCTTGCCCCCCTTCTAACAGCCGTGTACCGCAAGTCTCTAGAGGAACGGAGGGTTCCAAACGATTGGAAAAGAGCACAGATAGTCACAGTCTTGAAGAAGGGTCGTCGAGCAGATGCGCAAAACTATAGACCTATATCTCTTACGTCGATCTCTTGTAGAATTTTAGAACATGTTTTTTGCTCGCGTATCATGTCATTTCTGGAAACCCAGAATCTACTATGTAGAAATCAACATGGATTCCGGAAACAGCGATCGTGTGAGACCCAACTCGCCTTATTTGTTCATGAGACCCAGAAAATATTAGATACAGGCTCCCAGGTAGATGCTATTTTTCTTGACTTCCGGAAGGCGTTCGATACAGTTCCGCACTGTCGCCTGATAAACAAAGTAAGAGCCTACGGAATATCAGACCAGCTGTGTGGCTGGATTGAAGAGTTTTTAACAAACAGAACACAGCATGTTGTTATCAATGGAGAGACGTCTACAGACGTTAAAGTAACCTCTGGCGTGCCACAGGGGAGTGTTATGGGACCATTGCTTTTCACAATATATATAAATGACTTAGTAGATAGTGTCGGAAGTTCCATGCGGCTTTTCGCGGATGATGCTGTAGTATACAGAGAAGTTGCAGCATTAGAAAATTGTAGCGAAATGCAGGAAGATCTGCAGCGGATAGGCACTTGGTGCAGGGAGTGGCAACTGACCCTTAACATAGACAAATGTAATGTATTGCGAATACATAGAAAGAAGGATCCTTTATTGTATGATTATATGATAGCGGAACAAACACTGGTAGCAGTTACTTCTGTAAAATATCTGGGAGTATGCGTGCAGAACGATTTGAAGTGGAATGATCATATAAAATTAATTGTTGGTAAGGCGGGTACCAGGTTGAGATTCATTGGGAGAGTGCTTAGAAAATGTAGTCCATCAACAAAGGAGGTGGCTTACAAAACACTCGTTCGACCTATACTTGAGTATTGCTCATCAGTGTGGGATCCGTACCAGATCGGTCTGACGGAGGAGATAGAGAAGATCCAAAGAAGAGAGGCGCGTTTCGTCACAGGGTTATTTGGTAACCGTGATAGCGTTACGGAGATGTTTAATAAACTCAAGTGGCAGACTCTGCAAGAGAGGCGTTCTGCATCGCGGTGTAGCTTGCTCGCCAGGTTTCGAGAGGGTGCGTTTCTGGATGAGGTATCGAATATATTGCTTCCCCCTACTTATACCTCCCGAGGAGATCACGAATGTAAAATTAGAGAGATTAGAGCGCGCACGGAGGCTTTCAGACAGTCGTTCTTCCCGCGAACCATACGCGACTGGAACAGGAAAGGGAGGTAATGACAGTGGCACGTAAAGTGCCCTCCGCCACACACCGTTGGGTGGCTTGCGGAGTATCAATGTATATGTAGATGTAGATGTAGACCATGGCGTCCACGCACTTGCCCAAAAAAGCAAAAGCGGAGAAGCCATATTACTCAATGTTCAGTGGCAGCTGTTTTATTTTACTGTAGTTTGAAGGCCACGTAATGTGCTTAATGCTCCATCGCACTGTTGTGTTTTGGAAAAACATTCATTGGAAGATCATTACAAGACTAGCCACAAAGGCAATAAGCTGCACTTGCCTTCTGACAAAGAGAAAAAAGCCTGTAGCGAAAAATCTGAGTTAAGGCTATACAGAGCAGTGAAAAAATTTTGTATGGTCGACATTATCAATTAATTTAAGTCATTAAATGTCTTAATGCAAGTGGAGAATCATTTCGTAACAGATATGGCCCTCAAGATTAATGATATGCAACCAAAGTTAATGTTATGGAAAAGCCAGCTTCAGGTTCATGACATGGAACATTTCCCACAACTCGGGGCAGTCATTTGTGCATCAGATATTATCGACTATATTTCAATATTTCAAACATTTCATTATGAATTCTCAAAAGCGACTTCAAGACGTAGCACTTTGATGATTAATTTCGATTTATTTGTCATTCCGTTTTCGCTTTTGGCTGCTGATGTACCTTGTCATTATCTCCAACTTGGGTTGATAGCTGTGCATTGTTGCTCCTGGCTCAATGACCTGCCTGTCCAATCCAGGTATTTACAAGACTCCTCAAGAGCAATATCCTTGACTGCACAGGATAGCCGCTAAAGTTATGTCAGTGGTTCAACGTGTGTGTGGTTCAAATGGCTCAAATGGTTCAAATGACTTAACATCTGAGGTCATCAGTCCCCTAGACTTAGAACTACTTAAACCTAACTAACCTAAGGACATCACACACATCCATGCCCGAGGCAGAATTCGAACCTGCGACCGTAGCAGCCACGTGGTTCCGGGCTGAAGCGCCTATAACCGCTCGACCACAGCGGCAGGCATGTGTGTGTGCAGACGGTTTTTTTCCTGCTATGAAATCCAAAAAGTCCCGCCAACGTTTGGTTTTAACAGATTTTAATCCGTGTAACTACATGTATTTGACTGTATCACGAATCATAATTCCAGTCGGCCGGAGTGGCCGAGCGGTTCTAGGCGCTACAGTCTGGAACCGCGCTACCGCTACGGTCGCAGGTTCGAATCCTGCCTCGGGCATGGATGTGTGTGATGTCCTTAGGTTAGTTAGGTCTAAGTAGTTCTAAGTTCTAGGGGACTGATGACAACAGAAGTTAAGTCCCATAGTGCTCAGAGCCATTTGAACCATAATTCCAGATATATGACATTCTAAAATACAAATGTCTATAAATTTATAAACACAGCAACTTAATGTTAAATGCCTGTATGTAAAGCTTTTTGTAGTTAAAGTCATTGTATTACCACTATCTAGCACACTTATTGACTTATGTATTGCTCTGGCAGAAAAACAAAAAGTTAAAAATAAACACTAGCAATAGAATCCTGCTTATAAAAGTATGCTGCAGTATTCGCATATCAGAAGTAATCACACTGTATTGCAAATATGATTTCCTAAGTTTCCCATTTGTGCAGTCTTCAGCATATAGTCGGCTCACTCACAAACCTGCTCGAAATAGCGCAGTGGCGGAGGAAGCTGAGCCGACAGCTGCACTCGCAGAGCGTGAACATGCTCCAGGAGCGCAAGTCTTGGCAGTTCCTATTCTGTATCGTTCATACCGATCAGTGCAGTAGGCTAGCCTCGGTAGTGACGTCATTTTCGGTTATTTATCCGAAGTTCCTATTCAGTAAGCTTCTGAGACCTGTTACCGATTGGTCCTCCTGCCGATTTTTCGACAACTGTACCGAGAGGTTTTAGATTTTAATATGGCCCTCTCGTTCGGTTCGGTGGGATTTATTTACAGCTAGAGTTTGGAATTTGATATATTGAGCGGTTTTAGCTTCGGATTTAGTGATTATGTTACTGAAGAATCACCTGGACGTGTCTGGGTGGAAAGTTAGTTCATAATAGACTATTTTCCTTTGTTAGAAATATGGTTTGTATTGTTACTGTGAATGATTATAACATAGAAAACTGTTTCGGTCAATATTCTCACAAAATATCTCTTTTTTTACGTAATTAATAGTTTAAAAAATCATTAAATGTCAAAACATCGACTGTGCTGTATGTCACATGAGTGTTAGCTGAAATTACTACTGACTTCGCGTACTTTTTCCGCAAATGGTTTATCTGTTAATTATCGAAAAGCATTTAAAACTTTTAAGTAACAACGCAATGGAATTTTGTGAAACCTGATAGAGGAAACCTTCCAAAATTTCATGTATTTACGGCTTACGTCCGCATCATTCGGCAAGGAAGTCAGCCTGCATCTTTCTCGACTGGAATTATGTGGAATAAAGTACTGAATACATGTGAGTTGTAGTAGCCAAGTAACACATTCTGAGACTTCATTAATCATCAAAGTTAAGCATTTTTATGAAATATTCGTTGTAATTTACACATAAGAGCACGCTTTCTCAGTAATGAGTAACTTTGATTTCGTCACTTCCATCTGTTTAAGAAATGAAAGATGACATTCCCGTGTGTGAAACAACTGACAGTGGCATTTATACTTTTTCTTGTCACAAATAATTCACCATTTTTTTCTGAATACATGGTGATCTCCGAGTGTGTGGTCAGACAGGGATCTAAGAGCACAACTTAAATTACTGAGAATGAAACTAGCAGCAATTGGCATTATACTCTAGCTTCTCACAAGTATTTATCTGCGATTGAATCCTTAACAACAGCAGACTGAGATGAAAGATTCCCGCCACAATATTTTTAGACTATACTACCACATATGAAACATTTTGAGTCATCAGATGCATGTTATGAACTACAACGAACTTATAAAGCTGAACTCGCCAACTGCTACGAAAAGGCGATTTCTTAATTTTGTTTTTATGAACCAAATCATTGATGTAACATGTAGAGAAGTAGGTACTTCATCATTTGGATCTCATGGAGCGAGTTACAACCACGTTCTACGCAACTTCTTATTCTTTGTCACTCTCTTAAACAATGTTTCGGGTTCATGGAAATGTGTTCCGACTATGCAACTAATTGAAGGCAGTTTGTTTACTGCCATACTCTTCTTTTATTTATGAAGCATCTTCACAAATAAAAGAAGCTAAGCGCATATAGCAATAAACAAACTGCCTTCAATTAGTTGCATAGAGGAATATACCTCCATGAATTTTGAAGCAACACGGAATGATGGAAAACAGAAAAAATGACACTTTTTGTTTGGGGGGGGGAGGGGTTTCTATAGATGTATTTGTACAATGTGGCACTACAATCCATTCCTAACCCATATTGCGAAACGTAAAATCCAAAACAAGACATTGATGTGAATAATTTGACATTTATGACAGTTTCCAGAACACAGTCAATATTCCATCGTTATCACGCTTTCATGGAAGCCCATAGTCAGCGAAATTTGAACAGTATTACATACTCTAACCACACTTTCCGGTACTGTGAAGAATAGCGAGCCGTCTGTCGGCTGCTAGCCACTTTTGGTTTGTGCCGCTGCAGTGCGCATGCGCCGAATTGAGGCAGATTGCTTTTGACGAGTTGGTGCGAGGAGAACTGACAACAGCGTCTTGGTTCGCTAGGACCGTTCGGCATCGCTTCCGAAATGCTTACAGAATAATGTTGAGGTTCTCCTTCGAAAACAAGACAGTTTGGTGCCATCGCGTACCGAACCGATCGGCAAAATGGCGGAAAGATACAGAAGAGGGCCCCAGGCCTGGTTTAATATCTGACAGTGATTTGGATTCCCCCGACAGCCCGAGTATAAATATGGAGGGAAGCTCAGGGTTACTCAGGCTTCAAACCACGGGTGCAACTGGTTCCTGCAGAGGGCGTGGCCACCACTGCAGACACGTCACGTGGGCCCATCCAGACTTGACAGTGTTCCTAAATACCGCGACTCCAGACTTGTGCGGGAGTTCTCGCTATTGCCTGTACCTTCGATATGTGCCATTGATAACAGAATGATTATTGGCTGTGTTTACGTTTTTCGATTCGGTTCGCGTCCTGCACTGTCTGTGCCCTCTTACTATGACTTTCGCTACACTTTGAACTTTCCTTCTAGATAGCAGTACACGTCATGAACACCATCGTCTTTGACCACAGGAGCCATCTGTTTATTCCACCGGTCTCTGCGTCACTGTCAGTGCGAGTGATCGCTCGTAAACTGTGTTCTACCTGCGCCAAGTAGGATAGAAAAGTGATGACGTGGGCTTCCTCTCTGAGCACCTATTCACTGTGAAGCATAGATCCTGAGATTCTGAAGTTGTGGACACGGATTTACAGCTGCAAATGGAATAACAACTGCAGCGATAGGAAAAAGCAGTGGTAATTCCCACAGCAGCACAGACGAAAAAGAGGAGTTGCTACTCCAACTACTGCAAAACCAAATAGATTCTGGTCCTGATGGATCAATTGGGACTGACAGATCGCCTTGTCACCTCCTGTCAAAGGCGTCATCGGTTGCAGCAAGGAGGGATGTGGAGTCAGCACACCACTCTCTCAGCCGTTATTGACTTTCTTGATCTTGGAGCCGTTACTTCTTATTCAAGTAGCTCCCCAGTTGACCTCACAAGGCTGCTATATCCCGGCCCAGTCCTCCCATAAAGGAAAAATCCCTGGAAGTACTGGAAATCGAAACAGGGCCCCCACATAGCAGCCAGACACACTGACCACTCAGCTACGGAGGCAGACGAATTGTTTAGAGTGGTGCAAAAACTACACACACACTAGGACAACAATGTTTTGATCTTTCTGATGCTTGTGGATTGCTGACTGACTACTGCGCTCGCCTAACCTATGTAGTTGAAACTAGGCTCAAATTTAATATATACGCTAAGCAGTGCAAGCAAATATACACAGCATGGGCTGCTGAAATGCAAGGCTTAGCACTCAAGTGTGATTCTTCCAGTAAACGGTGTGGCACATCGTATGCAGTATCATTTATCCTTGATATTATTATACGTCTAGCTCGTGATAGAAAAGTTAGAGAGAAACTTTTAGAGTCATCTGTTCCACCACTGAGCGATGTGTTAAAAACTACCTAATCTCACAAGGTAACAGCGTCACGGCGAGCTGTGTTTCACAGTACTTCTGCTATCGGCCTTATAAGCAGCAGTAGTAGTTGTTGTAGTAGTGTTGTGTACATAGTTCCGCGTAGTCAGCGCGTACACAACTTTCCCAATAGAGCGCGCCCCGCTAAGCACAACAGAGCAGGCGCAGCGCTTGTCCATCTCCGCACTACGAGATGGCGCTGTCTTAGAGACGGACCAAATTCTGCTTCCGCCGATCCGCGTATTAATATGTAATGCAGCCAATGAGATTGCTGCTAACGTAGAACCTTTTCTCCTCACGGATCACACTCGCGCAGTGATACCTGAACGCTCGAGGTATTATAACGAGTGTACAGACCGCCAATTAGTCAGTCTGCAGTGCATTTGTCTGTACCAGTCTATAGTCAAGTTTCAGTCTGCGCCTAATATGATTATCATATTCCTGTACATAGCCACGAAGATAAATGTATAGACACTTTGTCAAGTATCAGAGATATGTGAGAATAAGATTAACGTACCAAGACCAAAGGAACTTCAGATTGTCAATTGTAAACAGCATCCAGAATCAAGTTACGTAATATCTATGATTTTTATTATTTTAATAAATGTGTGTTAAAATTAATCAAGTTCTGTTTAAAGTTGGTCACCGTCAATCTGCTACTCTAAGCGTGCAAGTGGCATTTCTATCATCTGACCTAACGACAGAAGATAAACACACCACGATAAGACCACGAGACATATTGCTGACACTCGCCTACTTCGTTAGAGCGACAAGTCAAATAATCTGATGGTGTGTGTACTGAAGGTCTTACAGTACGAACACCACGTCCGCAGCTCATAGTCGTGCGGTAGCGTTCTCGCTTCCCGCCCCCGGGTTCCCGGGTTCGATTCCCGGCGGGGTCAGGGATTTTCTCTACCTCGTGATGACTGGGTGTTGTGTGATGTCCTTAGGTTAATTAGGTTTAAGTAGTTCTAAGTTCTAGGGGACTGATGACCATAGATGTTAAGTCCCATAGTGCTCAGAGCCATTTCAACCATTTTGAACGGACACCACAAGTAGTGTTAGTCGCCATTGTATTCTGTGATCAGCGGATGTCAACCAATCATCATAATCCTTATTACCGAGCACTAGATCGTCTGGTAGTCTGGCGAAGCAGGATTCAGTACTTACAGCAGTAGTTAGCGGTCCACTGCCCTCATTGTTGGTAGACATGCACAAATTGTTCGCTGTCGGGGTGCCCCAAATTCAGAAGAAGCTCATACAAAAGTTTTTTCCACGTCGTTATCAAAGAGTCCCAGAAACGTTTGTGAAATCAAATCGTATCCAGATTGCGACCAAAGGAATGAACGATGTCGCTGCCCAGTCCGTGACGTCAGCTATTTTGCATGCTGCAAACCGAGAATATAGCAAGTGTCTACCTTGTAAGGCGGGAGACAACAGCAGCAACCAGTGCTCTGCATGCTATCTTGCCAGTACCAATAACAGCAGCAGACGATGTGCAGAAGCTCATGGTGCAGCTGGAACTTAATGGAGCAGTGGCAGAATTCCAGTTGCACAGAGGCATGAACATTATACGAGAATGCAGGCTTTCTCGGCGAATCTCGATGATTAAATCTTCTCGGGTTGACAGCCGAGTCAATGCATTGGTCTCCAGCAACGTTTCAGCAAGTTTCTATTCACAGACTATCCTCGAGTCCAGTGGTGTGGGAGGGTAAGCAGCACGGCTGCTGTTCCTCCGTCGACCTCTCAGGTTGATTGGTGGCCTCTCGTTGGAATCGGCATGTGGCTACTTCCTCAGGTTTTTGAAGTAGGCTTTTGCTGCTTAATCTTCAGGGGGCAGGCTTCTGCCCGCCCGAGCGCCACTCTTCCTTCACCCACTTCTCAGTGACTCGGTAGACAGTCGCAGGGGCTGAAAATAGGGTGGGCATTAAGCAGACGCAACTTCTCTTTATTCGCACGAAGTAATGGCCGCTATCGACAGGGGATCTCAAGTCGATTCCGTATTTCTAGATTTCCGGAAAGCTTTTGACACCGTTCCTCACAAGCGACTTCTAATCAAGCTGCGCGCCTATGGGGTATCGTCTCAGTTGTGCGACTGGATTCGTGATTTCCTGTTAGGAAGTTCGCAGTTCGTAGTAATAGACGGCAAATCATCGAGTAAAACTGAAGTGATATCAGGTGTTCCCCAGGGAAGCGTCCTGGGACCTCTGCTATTCCTGATCTATATAAATGATCTGGGTGACAATCTGAGCAGTTCTCTTAGGTTGTTCGCAGATGATGCTGTAATTTACCGTCTAGTAAGGTCATCCAAAGACCAGTATCAGTTGGAAAGCGATTTAGAAAAGATTGCTGTATGGTGTAGCAGGTGGCAGTTGGCGCTAAATAACGAAAAGTGTGAGGTGATCCACATGAGTTCCAAAAGAAATCCGTTGGAATTCGATTACTCGATAAATAGTTCAATTCTCAAGGCTGTCAATTCAACTAAGTACCTGGGTGTAAAAATTACGAACAACTTCAGTTGAAAAGACCACATAGATAATATTGTGGGGAAGGCGAGCCAAAGGTTGCGTTTCATTGGCAGGACACTTAGAAGATGCAACAAGTCCACTAAAGCGACAGCTTATACTACACTCGTTCGTCCTCTGTTAGAATATTGCCGCACGGTGTGGGATCCTTACCAGGTGGGATTGACGGAGGACATCGAAAGGGTGCAAAAAAGGGCAGCTCGTTTTGTATTATCACGTAATAGGGGAGAGAGTGTGGCAGATATGATACGCGAGTTGGGATGGAAGTCATTAAAGCAAAGACGTTTTTCGTCGCGGCGAGATCTATTTACGAAATTTCAATCAGCAACTTTCTCTTCCGAATGCGAAAATATTTTGTTGAGCCCAACCTACATAGATAGGAATGATCATCAAAATAAAATAAGAGAAGTCAGAGCTCGAACAGAAAGGTTTAGGTGTTCGTTTTTCCCGCGCGCTGTTCGGGAGTGGAATGGTAGGGAGATAGTATGATTGTGGTTCGATGAACCCCTGCCAAGCACTTAAATGTGAATTGCAGAGTAATCATGTAGATGTAGATGTAGACACTGCCTCGTGCAACAGGCCACGGGTGTGGCGAAGTTAGTCCGGGTGGTGTGGAAGGGGAGGCTTCGGCGTGTCTGGTGGCGTAAAGGGATAAGGGTTGTCCCAGTGTGGGTACAACCCATCCCTTATGGACGGCGCAATCTTGAGAAATGGCTGCACACTGCGCTCATCTGGGAGCGGCAGGTACAGGGGCAGCTCTTACTCTTCTGATGCCTCTTCCTCATCGTGTGAGGAAGCGGACGGCGTCTCTTCCCCAGTTCTTGTGTCTGTCTCCGCAACGGGAGGCAGAGCAGGCGTCTCGACGTCCATCTCCAGGTGCACCGCCTCCTGCTTTTCTGCAGGGGGTGAGGCGGTGGTCGTCTGCGTGGCGGCGCCCACCCCCACCGGCCGCCTCACAGGGGAGGCGTGGGCGGGGACAGGCGCCTTCTTCTTAAGAACCCGCAGCTCCTCGCGCAGCTGCTAGAGCTGGCGATCGACAGCTGCTATCTCATCCTTGAGTGCGGCCCTTCCGGCCGCAAAGGCGGCTGGGAAGCCGGCCATGGCGTCGTCAGTGGCGGCTTCGAGGCGGCGCGGCTTGCACCCCTTGCCAGTGCGGTTGGGGGGGGGGGGGGCCGCAGAGCGTGTCGCGGCGTGCTGGCTGCGGAACTCTTTGAGATAGCTGCAGCTACGCAAGTTTACGGCGTGTGAGCCTCCGCAGTTCGCGCATCTGCAAGCCAACCCTCGTGTCTTGGGGCAATTACGAGTGTCGTGCGCTGCCGCGCATTTCAAGCACGCGACGGCGTTCTTGCATACACTCTCAGTGTGCCCTACTTGCTGGCACTTGTAGCACTGCACCTCCTTCTGTGTACGCCTCGGCTGTTGTATGCCGCGGGGGTTACTCCCCATCGCGTCGATGAGAAGCTCCAGCGCGGCTGCAAGCTTGCTTCTCTTGCGTCCAGTCATATCTTACGGCTAGTGGCGTAGGCGAGCGACTGTGTGCGTCGCGTGTGCTCTCCCTCTCTCTCTCTCTCTCTCTCTCTCTCTCTCTGTCTTACTGCAACTGGCGACGTTTGAATTCAGACGTGTTTGAATCTTGTCGCTGCAGCACGCGCGACAGTGAGAGCGACAGCGACAGCCACGTGTCTTCTCAGCAAGGCAGTGAAGCGGACGCGACGGCTGCTATGAATTACTTAACATCTGATTTTTCGAAAGCTATTCGGTGAAAAAATTTGATTCTTCCACAACCTATAGCTTGATATCTTTAAACAGTAAAGGTCTGAATTTATTTTCGTTATTCGTCATAGTTACTGTGCTGCACGAAATTGAGTACATAGCTGCACGAAATTTTTAAGAATTTCCAGAGGTAAAATCACATTGCGTAGACTTTCCGTATAGTTCATTTAAGGCCATACATTATTTCGAATGAAATGTAATCAATATATATAAATTGTATTTAAAGTTGAGACCGGAATGAAATCTCTTTTCATTCTTGAGATATTGGTTGTTATATCCACGGACGGGTCGCTCGCGGCGCGCCAGAACCCTTCCTGCAGTTCAGGAATCAAGTGGTCGTAAAACTCGTCGTATCTCATAAAAGGTTCAAGATATCGAAACGACGAATTTTGTAAACGACAGCACGCAGAAAGGACTATTTTATCATATGATTAACACTCGATACGTTTTTGAAAACGTGTGAGTAGAGCGAAAACAAGACTCCCTACAACTTACACCATGAGGTTTTCTCCAAATTTTCATAGCCAAACAAAGGGTGAGAAACAAGTAAACGGGGTATCAAAGTGACCAGCATGAGGTCTAGTTTGGCATGAAAATATTTAACTGCTTGAAAGTAATCAGGGTAATTAACGAAAACTTAATTAATAAGCTGAGGAAAAATTTAAATATTTTACGAATAGCTACTGTAAATGAAGTGTCAAAAATTTCATCTGTTCAAGACCTAATTATTTTGCACACGAAAAGATACATTGGTACGGTATTTAAATGTCAAAAAGGCTTCCTTCGAATCAAGTACGTTAAGAAGGCGACAAACGAGGAGTCAGTAAGATTATGTTTTCTGAATAAAACTTGAAATTAAAAAATGAAAGAAATCAGTCAAATATTTTATGAAATGATTTGTGTAAAAGAAATAAGTAGATCAGAGAAACGTTCTAAGTGCCTTTGAATGATGCTCAAAATCATGAACAGAAAATGAGGTGCACCAAACGTTTCCCTAATACTTTTTATTTCATACTTTTAGACGAATCATTACACAAAATGTTTGATTTTCTTTTCAAAAAATTGTAAGCTTTACTTTTACAGACTATTTAGAGTAATTCAAATGCTTGGCCTTAACATTGACTGCTGATGAATTACGTTCGCAACATCAAATATCTGTAAAATTTCATGATTCATTGTAATTTATTAGGAATCAAATGTGTGTGATATACTGGGATAGGTGTGAAGATCAAGTTCTTTGGCAAGACCTTAAAAATATACTTAGCGATGCAGTGTAAACAGTATACATAAAACTTAGTATACATAATTGTAACTGAGTCAGTAAAAATATAAGAACGGTCCAGAATCGAAACCTTTTCTTTCGATAGGATCTAGAGAACTTTATAGGATCAAATTCACTTATTTCTAAGTGTACATCTATATATATTTCCCATGTATTTATTTAGTTTTATATATTTAACGGGATCCTACTACCGCCACCAGAAGGTTCCGAGTCGTCTTCGCGTAATGAATGTAAGGGGGATTCCCTCTAAACCGTTTGCTCTAAGGATCACTCGTATGCCGTGAATCATTTTTAAGTGAGCCTACTAGTACTCGGAATGCCCCAATGGGCAAGAGGATCTTCGAATAATGTGGATAAATAGTTCGATAGTCGTGTGCGGTACAATGCATGGTGGCGGAATGCCTCATGAGTCGTTGTCAGGTGGACCCACAGGTCCAGAGCGTTTTCGGGAGCGGCTTGCAAAATGTAATACAGCACCATGCCGTTCAGCCAGTTGACGGCGTTAGTTCTTGTAGTGGGAAAGAAAGTGGTATCTGGGTGTAGGAGTTCGTCTGGCGTGACAGACCTAGACCTCTGTCAAACACGTAATCACGAACAATATACACTACCCCTACACCACAGCTAGCATTTGTTCACAGGTGTCAATTTGTTTACTTACGTTTGTATTTAGCGTAGTTAGTCGTGTAGTAGTCATTCCTCCGCATTTATTGGCTGTTAAAAGTTTTTGATCATGTAAAAAAATATATTCGTATTTAATTTATTGATGAGATAGTCGAATGCTCCTCTGCTCATTCACGTGTATTCGAAGAATTTGTCTGGTGATCTTCGTAGTTGTTGATGATATTTATGAAATTCTCCATGGAGATTCCTCTCTTTGTAAATTTCATGCACAGCATTCCTTTTCGTTTTATTTTCTTAAGTAAATCTAATTCTGCAGCCTTACTCTCCAGCTGCAGTATTTTACAGGTTAGGGACGCCGTTTTCTAGAAACAGCTGGTTGGCTCTAAGCAGCAATCTTGTAGCGCGACATGGTCGCTCGCACGCAGGACGCCCAAGCTTTTCGCCCGATGCTGCTGCTTGCCACTTGAGTGTCGCATATCCAGAAGTCACTCGCTGCCGCTCGCTTCTGTCGCTCACGTAGGACACGGCCTAACTATAAGCCTTACTTGAAGGCTGAATTGGTGAGGTGTTTTGTCTTTGCGACATTTACTTCTGCTTTTAGAGTGGAAGGGTAATGGTTATGGCATTTTTTGTGGGTCCTGTCGTTTGTGAGAGAAGTGTTTTATTATCCTGGGTTTATCTGGGATTAGGTAGTGGGTTTTATGAATTTTCATGTTAATAGGGATCTGGGCTTTCGATTCTGAATTCTCTTGGGTTGTAGTTACCAAGGGAACTTATCAGCGCTTTCAGGGATTGTCTACCTCTATCGTAGGTAGAATGCTTGGGCGATATTTTTAAACCTTGTTTTAAGAGGTTCTATATTGACGGCAGCGTGCAAGTCTGCAGTGGGGAAACTGGAGTCTACGTGTATGGCTCTTTTCTAGGCTCTGTTCTTTATTGCTTGCAATCTTTTGATATGGGATTTTGCAGTGTAGCCCCATACAGGACAGGCGTATTCGAGGATAGGGCGCACTAGTCTGCATTGGCTGCTCTCTCTGTTTAGAATGGGGTATAGTACGTGGAGCCTTTGACTTTCTTTTGCCCTCAGGGCTTCCATGTGTCTATGCTATATGAGGCGTTGGCCCATAGTCACCCCGAGGTACTTTGTCGGGCCGCCACTCTATGTTGCGCTTGTGGTGACGGAGGGTGGGGTGTGGGCGGCGGCGTGAAGGTCTCTTCCCTTTCTAATGCGTAAGCATAATTGCTTGTGTTTGTCCACTGTTCAGTGTTATGCGCCATTTCTTGGCCCATCTGCCCGTTTTGTCAAGGACGTTTTTTAATCGTATAGTGACTAGGTTCCTGTTTGAGCTCTGTGCAAAAAGGGCTGTATCATCAGCGTACTGCTCTGTTTCTACCGCCGGTTCGATGGGGTGTCCGCTGTGTATAGGTTGTATAGGATGGGTCCTATGGCGCGACCTTGTGGTACTCCAGCATGGATGCGTCTTTTTGCTGAGTGTGTGTTGTCAACTTTTACTGCGAAACTTCTGCCTGACAGGTAGCTTTTTGTGAGTTTGACTATGTGCTCTGGGAAGCCCTGCGTGTACAGTTTATGTAATAGTCCCTCGTGCCAGACCGTATCAAAAGCTTTGGCTACGTCTACTAGGACCATTCCGCAGAAGTTAATTAGTTGTTCTGGGGCAGCATGGCCTCTCTGAAAGCCAAAGTGCGTCCTGGGGAGTATCTGCTCTCCTGCTATGTGCTGCTGTATGGGGAGAAGCAGGAGACGTTCATATAGTTTGCTTAGTGACAGTAGCAAACTTATTGGCCTGTAATGTTGTGGAAAGATTGGATCTTTGCCTGGTTTCGCGATTCCAATCACTTCTGCATGTTTCCATTCGTTAGGGAACTTGCGTGATCTCATTGAAGATGTTCGCGATGTGCGTACTCGCTACTGGGGGAGTCGTTTCAACAGCTCGTTTGTGACTTTGTCGTGGCCAGGCGCCTTGCTAGTTGGTAGCGATTTTATGACTGCTACTACGTCTTCTGCGGTGAAGAGCGGTAGAGCGTCATTTTCATCGTCTTCATCGAGGAAGGCGGCCAACTGCCTCCTGCCGATGGTGTCGTGTTCCCTATCCTGTGACTCTGCCGGTTGGAATTGTTTTTCGATGTCCGCGAGCGTGTTAGTCTTGTCAGCAGCACTGAACGTGAGACTTCGCTCACCGTGCAGAGGGGGCATTTTTTCGCGTCTTTTGGTAAACTGTTTGGTTGCCTGCCAAAGGCTGTTGTCTTCTACTTTAAGAGTGGAGAGACATGCGGACCATTCCTGGTTCCTGTGTTCTATGAGGGCTGCTTTCAGCTCTCTCTGGAGCCTGTTAAGCAGTCTTCTGGTGCCTGGGTTTCTTGTTAATTTCAATTCCTTCGTGATCGTATTTTTGTTCCTAAGCTGAGTAAGCAGGTGCGGTGGGAGCTGTTTAGAGGGGAGGTCGCTTTCTGGAGGCCTGGGTGTGGCTTCCTGAGCTGCATGTAGGATCGTTCCGATGAGGTGGTGGAGCGCCTGTTCTGTGGTTTCTGCTGTGGGAGGCGGGGTGTCAGCAATGTCTGTGGCCAAGTCATGACGGAATTGCTCCCAGTTGGTGTTTTTGTATGAGTACTGACGCTTCTGACGCAGGTCTCGGACGGTTTCGTGTTGGCGAAGAAGACCTTTCGCCAGCCGAGGCTTCCAGCGGCCCGGGGAGTGGAACCCACCCCAAACAGGTTTCAGGCGGTGGCTGATGAGCCAGAGACAACACAAAACAACACGATAGAAACACAAACACAGAAACAAGTCACCCACCAACTCCCTCCAATTGTAGCAGAGTTTTCTCAGAATTACGAGGAACTCTTCGAGTTGCTGAAAACAGAAATCGGGGGAGGTGATGACAAAACAAAAATATCACTACACGCACTAGATGACTACAATACAGTCAAAACACTTTTCACGAATAAAAACATACCTCACTACACGTGCCCCACAAAAAAACACGAAACAAGAATATCGTCATCAGAGACCTCCCAAGACGACTGTGCCCCCAAGCAATCAGAACAGACTTGACTGCCCAGGGGTACGTGGTCGAGCCCGTGCAGCAGATGGGCAAAGTGGAGACCAAGTGGCCACTTTTCCAGGTCACACTGCCAGACATCCCACAGAACAAAAGGGAAATTAAGATGGTCCTGGCTGTGCCTGTCAACACCGAACCACTCCGCTGAAAAAACAGTGCTTCAGATGTCAGGGCCTAATCATATCGCCACGCACTGCACCATGGCGATAAGGTGCAGAAAGTGCACTGAGGCCCATGACACGAGGTCATGCACACTAAAACCTTCGGAATCACAAATAAGGTGCGCCCTGTGTGGCAGAAACCACACAGCGGGTTACCAAGGTTGTGAGGTCCACAAAAGACACTCAAAGCGGACAAAGGACGCAAAGGACCCCTCCCACACACGAAAACAAGACACCACCACCCCATCCGGACACACAACGAAACAAACACACACAGACAGGGCTTGGGTAAAACCAAGACCAGACACACCAAGGGCAACATACGCTGAAGTGGTTTCTCCCTCGAGAAACCATGAAAACGTAGCCCTATCACCACAACACCAAACACAGTCACAAGAACAACACTGGGAAACACACAACAAGAACGACCAGATCCACCAAGACAGAGGAAGCTCTAGGGAACTCCACACTCAGTTCACCCTCTCGGATCAGTTGTTAGGCATTATGGTGCAGACCATGAATCTCGTCATGGAAATGATGAAGGAATTTAGGGAGGCCCAGAAGGAGAACACTCAGATCCTCGTTGCCCTTCAGGCAGCAGTCCAGCAGTCGCTCCCCTGCGCGACTTCCACAGTGGTTTCAAATCCCATCATGGATATACGACCATACATCCAAGGCCTGACAATGTGCATCTTTAACGCAGATGGCATTGTTAATCAAGAGGTCGAGTTCAGAGAGCTCATGAAGGAGTTCTCCATCGACACATGCATGATGGGAGAAACCCACCTAAAACCGGGAATAAAAGCGAGAGTCCCCAACTACGTTAGCTACCGTAAAGGCAGGCCAACTCAAGGCGGAGGGATGGCCATATACATAAAAAGAGGGATCCTCCACCACCAAGTATTCTTACCAGCTACCAATAAAATCGAAACCGTGGCTGTGGAAGTAACCACTGCCACCGGACCCCTAACAATTGTTGCAATCTACCGACCCCCACAAGACGAGATAGACGAGGGAGATATAGCTGCTTTAGGGCAAATTGAAGGCAAACTCATAATAGGAGGCGACTTCAATGCCAAACACCTCGATTGGAACTCTAGAGTAACCTCCAGAGCAGGCGCCAAATTGCGACGACTAGTGCGCGACCACCACTTCGAAACATGGGGTCCGGTCGAGCCCACACATTTTCCAAAAAATGGAGGTAAGCCCGACGTGTTAGACATAGCCCTCACTAGGAGGATCGCGGGGTTTGTGGCCGCAAGGACAATCAACAGAATGTCCTTCGACCTTAACCCAGTGATTCTAGAGGTCGATGTGGGAGAATGGGTAGCACTTCCACGTTACCAGACGTCTTACAAACGCACAGACTGGGAGAGATACTGAGAAACTGTCGCCCCTGATATCGCTCGCGCTCCGCCACCTACTGCCGAAACAGTAGAACGAGCGCTACAAGACCTAACAGGCAACATTCCACAGGCAGCGCAAGATGCCATTCCCCCACAAACGGATGGCCCGACCCCGCAAGTACAACTCCCGGAACACTTACTAGCCCAAATCCGTCACAAGAACAGAGTGGCGAAATAGTGGAAGATCACCAGAAATCATGCTACAAGGAGGCTGCTCAATCGTCTGCAGAGAGAGCTGCAGATAGCGCTCAATGAGCACAGAAACCAGCAATGGCAAAACCGCCTCACAGCTCTCAAAGTAGACGATCACACACTATGGCAAGCAGCCAAACAATTCACAAAAAAGACGCGCTAGGAAGCCGCCACTGCACGGCGAGTGGGGTCTAGCCTACAGCCATGCTGAAATGGCCAACGCCCTCGCCGACTCCTTCGAGAAGCAGTTCCAGGCAGCAGCACCCCAGGATGAAGAACATGAAGAGGTAGTCCGTCGTCAACTGGCTGTCTTCCTCAATGCTGAGGAGGACCCAGAGGACATTGCAAAAGTAATTAGGTCCTTCCCCACAAAAAAGGCGCTGGGATGTGATAGTGTTACCAATCAGTTAGTTAAAAACCTCCCACCCTCGGCTATCGAACACCTCGCGAACTTCTTCAACGAGATTACTCGTTCCTGTGAGCTCCCAGCTTGCTGGAAACACGGGGAAGTGGTCGCGATACACAAACCAGGGCAAGACTCTCTATTACAGCAGCACTACAGGCCGATTACACTCTAGCCAACTCTCAGCAAGATCTATGAGCGCCTCCTGCTAAAAACCCATACAGGAACATATTACCAGAGAGCAACTTCTGCCGGATTTCCAATTCGGATTCCGGCAGAACCACTGTGCCCCACAACAGATCATGAGAGTGGCTGAAGCAGCCACAGAAGGCTTCAACCACAGAGGCTACTGCAGTATAGTGCTACTAGACGTAGCCAAAGCCTTCGACTCAGTATGCCATAGAGCACTACTCTACAAGTTGTACACTCAAGGGTTCCCCGGGAACAAAGTTAAGCAGATCAAAAGCTATCTCACGGATAGAACTTTCTCTTTCAAAGTAGAAACTTCCACCTCCACCAAAAGGCGTATTCGTGCTGGGGTGCCACAGGGATCGGTCCTGGGGCCCGTTTTGTACAATCTGTACACTGCGGACACACCAACGGCCCCCCTAGTGCACACCGCACAGTACGCAGATGACACAGCCTTCTGGACTCGAAATGCAAACAAGAATCTGGTCATCCGTGGGCTACAAAGGGCTTTAGATGACACAGAAACTTGGGCCTGTCACTGGCGCAACTCCATCAACTCTGAAAAGACGCAGATTATGCTGATCACCCGGAGGCTCGAGGAAGGCGCGAACCTTCTCAACGCCCTCCCCTCCACCTTCACCTAATCAGAACCCAACTCCCCTGGCGCAGATCCGCCAAGTATCTTGGCGTAACCTTGGACTCTCGTCTTATGTGGAAACCCCACATAGACGAGGTCCACAGGAAGGTCTGTGCCTGAATGTCCATCCTACACCCAATCCTCAACACTACCAGCTCCCTTCCCTGCTCTGTAGGAGTGAATGTTTATCAGGCCCTTGTACGGCCAGTAACGGAGTATGCATGCCCTGTCTGGGGATATGCGGCGAAGCAGCACCTGGACAAGCTCCAGAGGTTGCAGAACTGCGCCCTCAGGAGAGCATTGCATCTACGCCTGTGATTCCCCACAGACGATCTGCACACTGCAGCTGAAATCCCACTCCTGAAAGAGCGTTTCCAATATCTGGCAAGGGCCTTCCATGAAAGCTCTTCCAGATCAGGAAACATCCTCATCCACTCCCTACGTCGGTATGACATGTCCCGCGACAAGCACAAACGCCCATTGACGATCTTCGACGACTAAGTCGAAGAGAAAATCCCTATATCCAATCCCTAATCCTCCTGCCTCCCCCTTAATATCATTCATCTCGCCAACCTCAGGCAAGTACCAGACACACACAGAACATTCATCACATTACATAGACACCCAAAAACTACAGAAATAATCACACACACAAGTAAACAAGTGGAGTAAAAGCCGAAAGGCTACAAACTCCACTAAACACGTCCCCAAAGAGGGAAAAGTATCAAATGAGAGTGAGTGAACCCGACACTTCGCCTGAAGATGGCAAGTAAGAAACTTGCTGAAACGTTGCTGGAGAACAACGCATTGAATCGGCTGACAACCCGAGAAGATTTTATCATCATAAGCATGACCATGTTTCTGATTAATTTTGACACGTAACAGTGCACTGAATCCTCACAGCTGTCGTGTTCTTGGCGTAGAATTGTGACGTACAATGGACAATCGACCCCATTGCTGGATCAGATCGTAGTCCAAGATCAGTATAAAAATAACGCTTGGCAGCTAAAGTTGGTAGTAGAAACTCTTGGGTGACAACCATCATGTTTGGCCCAGACACTTTTATGGTTTGGTTTCCAAATTCAAGATCAAGTAAATCTAGTTTCAACCGTGATTCCAAGGAAGCTGATACATTCTGTGCGCAATATAAGCAACTGTTTGCATTAGATTTAGCAACAGAGTTTAAAGTCCATGAACCCTTAAAGTAATCAGCAGTACCTTAGATTTCTAAAGCACTTCCAGTGCCTGTTTTCCATGTACTACCAAGTTACAATGCGGAACTAGATAGATTGCAAAGTACGAGAGTAATATCCCGAGTCTCGTATAGCCTGTGGGAAACGCCCATGATTATAATTACGAAGCCAAATGGATCACTTGGAATGTGTGTCGATTTTAGGTCTACGATTAACGCTCAAACTAATGTAAATCCGTACCCATTCATAGACAAGGGGAATTGTTGAAAAAGTTGGATTGGAGCCACTATTTTTCCAAGGCAGACCTCGTTCAGACAAAAATTTTAATAACTAATACGCCAGTCGCCTTGTATCGTCCTGACAGATAGCCGTTTGATGTTGCGAGCGTTCCCACAACTCATTCAAGGTATGAGAAAAAAACCTGCAGAATCTAAAATTTTGTTTTAGCGGCTTCAAGCCCATGGCCTCCATTGCCGCCTTCGTGAATGTAGTTTCTTTGAGCCAATTCTGAAATACCATGAACATATTCACTCTCTAAGACAAAAGAAAAAAAACAATGTACCATGAAGAAATTATCCAAATGGGATGGAAATCGGTAGATGTGATGTAGTTGTACAGACAAACAATAATTTCAGAAAACTTGCATGATTTATTAAAGTGAAAGAGTTACATAAATTGAGCAAGTCAACAATGCATTGCTCCACGTCTGGCCCTTATGCAAGCTGTTTTTCGATTTGGGATTGCTTGAAAGAGTTGTTGAATGTTCTCTTGAGAGATATCGTGCCAGATTCTGTCCTAATCAATTGCATAAAAAAGGAGTTAAATTCGAGTTATCGGAGGCGCGCCAGAAAGCTTTCTTGCAACTTAAAAAGTGACTTGTGTTGGCCTTTTGCTTAGCAAGGTTCAATCAGGGCAAGAACTTAATGCTAGCTACTGATGAGTGAGATTGTAGCACTGGTGCAGAGCTTTCCCACAAATACGCCGATGGCACAAAACAGCTACTTGCATTTTTTGTCTAAGACATTATATGTACTGCAATGAAATTACTAGCAAATAGAAAAAGAGGCGTTGGCTGTCACATACGGCATCAAGAAGCTTCATCTATATCTCTCGCACTGAGTCTCACCTCTCACTGAACACAAGTCCCCTATTTCTATTCGGTATCCACTTAAAATTTCACGACAAGGTGGCGCAGTGGCTGCAAGATTGGGCGTTATTCCTTAGTAATTACAACTCCGAGATCCATTATCGGCTCACCACGAAAGACTCAAACGCGGACGCATATTTTCACTTGCCATACAACCCGGATGCAAAGTATGACAGGGACGAAGCACTACATTTTGCGTTAGATGCTGATGAGCGACACACCCTCGACAAATTCCCAATTATGGCACGCGAATACCAACAAATACAGGCTTTTGTCCTCTGCTCCACAAAGTGTTATCTGTCGCACAGCGGGCCTGACCAGAACGCCTACCTAAGGGCGCAGACTCACCATGGGGCACATATTTTTCGCTATGACACTGGCTTAGTATTATGTATGTGGGGTGATAATTCTGGCCATGCTCCAGCCCTGCATACTTAAGTTCCTCCACACTGCATGTTGAGCATGTGCAGAACGAAAGCAATAGCGCAGCAATCAAGTGTACTCGTCAAGTCCAGAACTACTAGGCCTCTGTCCACAGTCAGTCAGCCAGCCCTGGCCCAGTGATTCAGCCCTGGCCACGCCCTGACCATCCCTGACAAAGTGTACATATTGATCTTGCCAGACCATTCTGAGCACTGTTGTTGCTAATTTCTTACACCCTCTCTAAATTTTCATATGTGGCACAGATAACTACCACAATCATGTCAGCTACCATCTATGCCCTCTCCATCATATTTACGATAGGAAGAGCACATTCCACTGTGATTTCCGAGAACCCACTTTTCAGGATTTTTGTAAATGCAACGGTATTAGAAACTGACCAGGGCCCCTCACCATCCAGAATCCAATTCGAAAGCCGAGTATATAGCTAGGACCTTCAAAATACAAATGCGCCAGATAATGATGGCAGTCGACTCTGGGGAATCACTCACCAGCTTCCTCGCAACCTACTATTTCGTTGCTGTAAACGGACGTAGTCTGGCAAAACTTTTACATGAGTGCAGACTCTGCACTCTCTTCGACCTACAGTGCTCGACTCAGCCGTCATACTGCCCATACACACAGCCTTATCAACAGCTGGGCTCCCACGTGTGGGCTCGTACTTTCGGTCGGAACACCGTGTTGATCCAAGGTGTCGTCGTTGGTTATAGGAGGTGGCAAATGTTTGAGCTTACAACCTTCCCGGAGCACATAGTGAGACATCACGATCAGCTCCGGTTGCAACGAGGCATAGCACACCCCAGTTCCCCCACTCTGCCAACTGGGCACGGTTCATGCAACCAGGCTGGGAAAAGCCTGCCTTACAGGCTACCTGCCACGCTACAACCTCTGTCCCCGTGTTAGGCACCAGCAAGGATCGACAATAACCAGTGAGGGCAACTCCCTAAGATACTTCCAGCTCCTACCAACGCCTGAGACCCTCTCGCTAAGTAATTGCCAAAGGTTGACCATTCTCGGAATGAGGTGCCCATGAAGGCTGAGCTGTTTTGCCCACCTGGACTACAGCCGTCACCCACTCCCCTGCAGGTACGATTAAGCAGTGCCCCAGAAACAGAGGATCTGCCAGCAATTCCACTAACAGCGCCAATATCAAACCCTACCGATCGCGACGAGGAAATACCGCGGTAGCCTTTTGCGAGTATTCTAACATCTTTCTCTCCTCTCCCTCAACGAAGTCGCCACATGCAGAGCCATTTCCGCCTCTGTGTGCCGACAAAAGGGGGAAGGGTTTAGTATTCGACAGTGATTCGGATTTCCTATCCAGTCCGAGGAGGTCAGAAATTCGGGCTTCATACCACGGCCGCCACCGTCGCTGCATAGATGTCACGGCGGCCCCTTCCACTGACGCGACAGTTCCCGCAAATACAGCGGACGCATGTTAGTCCGGTAGCCCTCGCTATTCTCTCTAGCCTTCGATACAACCATTCATAGCAGAGTGATTGATCTTTTCTGTCTTTACGTTTTTCGATTCGCGTCGCTTCGTCGACTGATTGCGTACGCTACTCTTTAGTCTTCATTTCTGGCTGGCTGTGCACATTGTGAACTCTGTTGTCATCGACCACAGGAATCGCCTGTTCGTTCAACCGGTCTCCGAGTCACCGCCATTGCGAATGATGATAAACTGTGTTTTAAGTGTGCTGAGTAGGATAGAAAACATAGAGTATTATTTATTTAGATAACCAGACTGAAATGTGCTCCTATCATCGCACAAAAAAGGCGAATATGTCCTGGGCACTGTTAGGGAACAAGCTTTTCGACTTATCTGCCAGCTTCAAAGACATTTAAATCAAAATAACTTGAAATATTGGCCGTTCTTTTACTTATTAGTATTACTACTCATGTCATGGTAGCGTAAAGCGTCGTGTCAACTAAAGTAACATGATGCCATGTTTTGTATCCCGCCTCGAAGGCGGCGCGTGGGTAGGAGCAGGAAACGGTAATACACGTCGGTACTGCAAGAAAGTAAAAGTGGTTTATAAATATATACAGGGCATACATAACTTTGTAATGATGAGCAAGCCTAAACCCGTCGTAAGCAGAGCAAAATATATGAAGTGAAGCTGAAGTGAAGTGTCCCGACCGTCTGCTCTTGATCAAATGGGCAGAATCTGGAGCGGAGCTCGTAGATCTGGACAGCACCGACTAGAGGGCGCTGTCGTCGGTGTCTGTCGTAGTGCCAACCTAATAACTTTAATACGCCGTGGATCGTTGCTATCGATACCACACCATGTCGCATAACATGACACATAACATCATGTCATTCAACATGGCATTTGTTACGTCGTGCAATATGACACAATGTGTCATTAAAGTTTAGGATGCATGTGTCCCCACTCTGAGATAATTCCTATTATAGATGTCCCCTACTCTCGGATACTTTCTATTGTAGATTCGTCCTATTCTCTAGAAGCATAGACATTTGTGTCTGTATATTCTTACACCCCTCACCATACATGTAACAGATGGAGAATTTGGGGGAGAAATGGTCCCCTCGGGAAAAAAAACTTCAACCTGCCGACATGCACAAATAAAAGAATTGTTTTAGAGTCCCCACAGGAACAAATCCACCCCTAGAAATTTTATTCCATCCCTCCCCCATGAAAACATGTTTAGCTGTTGCATATATGCTCTTCAGCCATATTATATTATACAGTATATCGTTTACTATGGCTAGCGAATCTCCTGGATTTTGGGCACGGGATCAAGGACTTTAGCCTATAAATTGCAAGATAGAGATGTGCTACCACCTTGCAGCTAAGAGAGTTCACTGCGCTGGGAAGTAGGGTTAACTCGGAAAAAAGCGCGAATACGTCAAGATATTTTGATTTAAATGTCTTTGAAACTGTCACGTAATCTTTTACCTCCCTAACTCTGTCCAGGACATATTCGCCATTTTTGTGCTCTGACAGGAACACTTTTCGTTCTGTTTCCCAACTTTTACTCTAACATAATTTTGACATTAGACTGATGTAGAATTTTGTTGACTCAGGAGATGACTGATCCGGTATAGGTTTTCTTACTGTCTTTCGAACCATGTTGCTTATATCTTAAGAAGGGTAAAAGCTTTCATAAAACAACAGGAAAATCATTAGTTAAATGTATTTGTCTACCTTCATACAAAATGTGGACCAATTCCCATAAGTCTGAGACATAGAAGTGGCGCGTGTAAAAAAACTTACAAAAAACTTGTTTTTGTCACGTAAAAACAGAATGGAGCTAGATTTTTGAAAGTGAGCTTTCAATTCTGTCGTAATGATGCATTTTTTATTTATATGATTCACTTTAAACCGTTTCTGCGCATTCAGTTCACGCAAGAACAAGTTCCAAGTGTTGCGTTTAGCTCTACTTTAAACCATCGTATCTCGCCAACGGATAAAGATTATTGGGTAAAGAAAAAATCGTTTTGACTTTATCCATATATCTGCCTTCGTGCAGAGTTTTAACCCATTCGTACATGTTTAATATATGTAAGTGGTGCGCTTGAAAAATCTTCGTGTATTTTGCACTTAAAATCCAAACGAAGCAAGATTTTTCAAACGGTTAAAACTTACATTAAACGCCCGATACGCCGGTGGACCAAAATTGAACCATGAGTCTCGTTCCAGTCCGGAGTTATTTAAGAGTGTTTTTGCGCGTCAAATCCGAACGGTGCACATACAAATGGTGACCTTAGATGAGCGTTAAATTCATCCCAATTAATATCTTTTGCAAAAGGAATTAGGCGATTCGTACAATTTGCCTAGGCTCCAGTTCCGGTTCATCGTTCAAACCTTGCTTAATATACTGTAACATAGCTACAGTAAGACAGATTTTCGAATGGCTATCAAATGGCCGCCGGTCTAGGCTAAACCAAACACTTTTTTACCTCATGTTCTTAGCTCAAATAGGAACCGAGCACCAAGACTATTCCCACCCCCACCCCCAAACCGGGATTCTGCGCACGGTATTTTCACGATTACTGGACTTCTTCATTCTTACTATTTCTTTAGAATAGGTTAATGTTGCGACTGGCTGATGTATGAGTATTAATGAAGGCAAAGACCCACAAATGTGAATGACTAAAACTAGGAAATAACACAAAGTTGAGTCACGTAGCTATCATTGCAGGAAAGTGTAAAGTCTAGTATTCGGTGACATTTTCGTCCTTAGCACACCGTGCTTCTACACCGCTTGTGTGCCGAGCGCTGCGTGCACGACTCACCGTTAACTTGAACACTTTGTCCCCGTCGTGGAGTGTCTTGCTGTGAACAGTGGCACCGTCGGCAGACTGCTTCTCGAGCACCCAGCCGTTGGAATTTAGCACGATGAAGCCTTTTATTAAAGCGTCAAAAGCTTCAGTACAGTATTCCATTACTGCAGACGCAGAAAAGAAGACGCCTTAAAAGCAAGAAGCGAGACGCAGGTTTACCACGCGAATGCCTGTTAAACAGAACGCGCAGTAGTTTTAGTGCTCAGTCTAGCTGTATTGTGAATCACATTTCCTTGAATGTCCCTCCCTCTTGCGAAGACCAGCCTTGACTCATGGCTGGAGAAGTTGTAGCTTGTCTTGAGCGCGAAGCCACCTGTGAGGCACTATTTCATCATCAAAGCGACTGTGGTCGTGTGCTGTATTATTATGCGAGGTTAACTTAAAAGGTTTGTATGAAACTTTTCTTTAGGTTAATAGATACTTCCAAGCAGACAGAAGTAAGTTTGTCGTTCTTAATGGTGCGACACCAAAGGTAGTTAGTTTTCAGTATCTCGAGGTGGTATAATGGTGCCGAGAATACAGAATATCGCAAATTCCGGAACTCTGTAAGTAATATAATGAGAAACAGCGATTTTGCAAAAACCTTAACATTCACTGTGAAAATATGTGCATCTCGTGTTCTATAATGACAAAAGTGATCTAAATAAGCACAGCGAAAACAGACAAACACGTCGATGAGTTCGAGTGTTCAGCAACCACGTCTTGTCACAAATTCACCGTGCTCTAGAAGAAAATGTTCGTTGGTGTGTAAAACGAGCAACGGAGGGAATAGTGCGTTTTAAATACAAAGTAACACAATAGTTGAGTGAATGCTGAACAAAAACAGAAAATATGGCTGTATACAAAGGAACGTTATGTTTATTTAGGCCAAAAACTCATGAAGAAGATCTCATCACATTGTGAACAGATGAACTGATCTACTTGAAACACAACAGTGTTGATTTTTAGAGCGTCGGCTTGGATTCATTAAAAGAATGACTTACGAGGAGAACACGACAAGCGCCATAACCTGTTTTCCTAGAAACTTTGCTAAGTGGAGGAGGAGTCAAAATAAGCGAACACATGCCTCGGCTTGTCTGTAGATACTCGTCCGTTTATGAGAAAAGGACAGTCAAAGTTTTCGACGTAATTTAGATGTCTTTTAGCCGCGTCAAGTTCAACAGTAGTGGTGGCACACACGCTAGTGTCATGGCTTCGAGCTTTTCCACCCTGTATTCGAAAGCCGATTTTTTTTCATTTATCTACCCATGTCTGCAGAATATTACTACACGAGTGATTTTTCCTACGTATATTGAAATAGTATTGCCCTTATTCGTCCACAAACTATTTGTCCGTTCAACTAATTACACAAAATAAATGGATGAGAAAATTATTTGAAATTGTTTTCGGTGAAATTCCTTTAGTGTGTCTTGCCAGGAATAATGGTGATGTTGCGTACTTACACTTTTGGAAAAGTGATCTATCATGCATGGTTTGAAGCAAAATTGTTGCCAACACGCGAAATCTTTATCAATGTTAACGCCGTTTCTTTCTCGAATGAGACTCAAACCAGGAACTGTGACTGTGGCAAACCTTCTTCAGGCGATGCTCATGGTGTTCGTAATTTCTATGTTCCAAATGTTTCTACGATCGGTGTCATTCAAGGGAATGCATGAAATGTTCCTGAAGAATATTGTTGTTGTTGTGGTCTTCAGTCCTGAAACTGGTTTGATGCAGCTCTCCATGCTACTCTATCCTGTGCAAGCTTCTTCATCTCCCAGTACCTACTGCAACCTACATCTTTCTGAATCTGCTTAGTGTATTCATCTCTTGGTCTCCCCCTATGATTTTTACCCTCCACGCTGCCCTTCAATACTAAATTGGTGATCCCTTGATGCCTCAGAACATGTCCTACCAACCGATCCCTTCTTCTGGTCAAGTTGTGCCACAAACTTCTCTTCTCCCCAGTCCTATTCAATACTTCGTCATTAGTTATGTGATCTACCCGTCTAATCTTCAGCATTCTTCTGTAGCACCACATTTCAAAAGCTTCTATTCTCTTCTTGTCCAAACTATTTACCGTCCATGTTTCACTTCCATATATGGCTACACTCCATACAAATACTTTCAGAAATAACTTCCTGACACTTAAATCTATACTCGATGTTAACAAATTTCTCTTCTTCAGAAACGCTTTCCTTGCCATTGCCAGTCTACATTTTATATCCTCTCTACTTCGTCCATCATCAGTTATTTTGCTCCCCAAATATCAAAACTCCTTTACTACTTTAAGTGTCTCATTTCCTAATCTAATACCCTCAGCATCACCCGACTTAACTCGAATACATTCCATTATCCTCGTTTTGCTTTTGTTGATGTTCATTATATATCCTCCCTTCAAGACACCATCCATTCCGTTCAACTGCTCTTCCAAGTCCTTTGCTGTCTCTGACAGAATTACAATGTCATCGGCGAACCTCAAAGTTTTTATTTCTTCTGCATGGATTTTAATACCTACTCCAAATTTTTCTTTTGTTTCCTTTACTGCTTGCTCAATATAGAGATTGAATAACATCAGGGATAGGCTACAATCCTGTCTTACTCCCTTCCCAACGACTGCTTCCCTTTCATGTCCCTCAACTCTTATAACTGCCATCTGGTTTCTGTACAAGTTGTAAATAGCCTTTCGCTCCCTGTATTTTACCCCTGCCACCTTTAGAATTTGAAAGAGAGTATTCCAGTCAACCTGAAGAATAAGCGTAACAATAAAATATAAGAATGAATTTAAGAATTAATATAAAAATTAATATCAGAATGAATATAATAACTGATATGAGAATGAATTATAAGACTAGGAGAATTTAAAAAGATTTTAAACCCTAAAAAAACAATTCAAACATATATTATATAATAAATATATGACGCGTATTGTAAAACCCAGTTGAATTTTAGATTTAATATAACACCCTTACGTTCCCTAACCGGATAAGAAACATTCTTGTAGCAATCTTCTGCGGACATGGGTAGATCAATGAAAAAACAAACAATAATCATGTTTGGAACACGCGGCTCAAAAGTGAGAAGCCACGACGCTAGTTGCTATGAAACCGTTTCGGTTTCAGTTGTAACGCACTAAACGGCACATAAACTGTGTCGAAAAATATGACCGTCGTTTCTGAAATACGGTCGAGTATCTACGGATCAGCCGTGACAAATGTTCGCTTATTTTGACGCCTCTTCCACTGAGTGAAGTTTCTATGAAATCAGGTTGAGGCGCCTGCCGTGTTCTCTATGTAAGGAATTCTTTTAACGAATCAAGATCGTCACTCTTAAAATCAGCATTATCTTTTTTTTTTTCAAGTAAATGAGTTCATCTATACTGTAGCGCCAAAAAACTGGTTTAGGCATGCGTGTTCAAATACGGAGATATGCAAACAGACAGAATACGACGCTGTGGTCGGCAACGCCTATATAAGACAACAAGTATCTGGAGCAGTTGTTAGATCAGTTACCGCTGCTACAATGGCAGGTTATTAAGATTTAAGTGAGTATGAACGTGGTGTTACAGCCGGTGCACGAGCGATGGGACACAGCATCTCCGAGGTAGCGATGAAGTGGGGATTTCCCCGTGCTACCATTTCACCAGTATACTGTGAATATCAAGAATCCGGTAAAAGATGAAATATACGACATCGTTGCGGACGGAGAAAGATCCTGCAAGAACGGGAGCAGCAACGGCTTAAGAGAATCGTTCAACGTGACAGAAGAACAAACCTTCCGCAAATTGCTGCAAATTTCAATGCTGGGCGATCAACAAGTGTCAACCTGCGAACCATTCAACGAAACATCAATGATATGGGCTTACGGAGCCGAAGGCCGACTCGTGTACCCTTGACGATTGCACGATACAAAGGTTTACGCCTCGCCTGTGCCCGTGAACACCGACATTGGACTGTTGATGATTGTAAACATGTTGCCTGGTCGGACGAGTCTCGTTTCAAATTGTATCGAGCGGATGGACGTTTGTATGGAGACAACCTCATGAAACCATGGACCCGGCACGTTGGCAGGGAACTGTTCAAGCTGGTGGAGGCTCTGTAATGGTGTGGGTCATGTGCAGTTGGAGTGATATGGGACCCCTGATACGTCTAGATACGACTCTGGCAGGTAACACGTAAGTAAGCATCCTGGCTGACCACCAGCATCCATTCTTATCCACTGTGCATTCCGAAGGACTTGGGCAATTCCAGCAGGACTAAGCGACACCCCACACATCTTGAATTGCTACAGAGTGGCTCCAGGAACACTCTTCTGAGTTTAAACACTTCCGCTGGCCATCAAACTCCCCAGACATGAACATCATTGAGCATATCCAGGATGCCTTGCAACGTGCTGTTGCACCCCTTTGTGCCCTTCGGATTTATGGACAGCCCTGCAGGATTCATGGTGTCAGTTCCCTCCAGCAGTACTGCAGACATTACTCGAGTCTATGCCACGTCGTGTTGTGGCACATCTGCATGCTCGCGGGGGCCCTACACGATATTAACCAAGTGTACTAGTTTCTTTGGCTTTTCAGTGTATTAACAATGTAATGAGATCGGTCTTATGAGTATTTACCTGAATGAGCATAACAGCCCTTGATGAAGGGTAACAAATCCGGCAGTGAACTGGAACAATCGTTAATGTGTACAGAGCAAGCTTCTAAGAAAATTCAAATGGCTCTGAGCACTATGGGACTTAATATCTGAGGTCATCAGTCCCCTAGAACTTCGAACTACTTAAACCTAACTAACCTAAGGACATCACACACATCCATGCTCGAGGCAGGATTCGAACCTGCGACCGTAGCAGTCGTGCGGTTCCGGACTGAAGCGCCTAGAACCGCTCGGCCACAGCGGCCGGCAAGCTTCTAAGAATCAAAACGGCGTTTTACGTAAATCTGAGAACACTATGCCAGTGAGAAATAAATTCGATGTCCTGGCCATGTATGAAGATCAAGAAATGGTCACTAACAATGACACCTTGAGAAACAAAGCCGTAATTAAAGAACAAAGCAGGAATGCTGTAAATGAAGTGAACTGAATTTAGCCTGAGTTATCTAAGCCAAACGTTTCTAGTAACGTAGGAACCGCACAAACGAAAGGCACAGCAGTGCTCAGTACAGAGAATACAGAGTAGGACGGAACAGTGATAACTGTGGGGCCAGTCATGCAAGTGGCATGAACGAAATCATAAGAAGAAATCTCTACCTTCATTAGGACTGGGACCGTGTCAGCGTTAGAAATAGCCAACCGTTATTGATAGCACATTCAAATACAGAGAAACGAGTAGCAAATTACTGATAAAGCTCTACAAGACTGTATAGAAAATCTAACACACAAATGGTTCAAATGGCTCTGAGCACTATGGGACTCAATTTCTGAGGTCATTAGTCCCCTAGAACTTAGAACTAGTTAAACCTAATTAACCTAAGGACATCACACACATCCATGCCCGAGGCAGGATTCGAACCTGCGACCGTAGCGGTCTCGCGGTTCCAGACTGCAGCGCCTAGAACCGCACGGCCACTTCGGCCGGCTCTAACACACACTAATGTAATAATCATAAACACTCCACTACGTTATGACTTACCGTCATAGTCGTGTGTCAACAATGAATCTGAGCATAAATATTTGTTTTGCAGGAATTTTAAGAATACTGGAATTATGTATATAAGTTACTTAAGACTCAGAATTCATGCGAATCATGGACTACACCATAAATAAAAAGGAAAACAGCTTTTGGCAGCGAAAATTCTGTTTTAGGACGCCTGGAAATTACAGGCACTCCTAAAACAACTTCTCAGTAGTTGCTGATTACAAACTGATTAACAAAGAAAAGTGCGACGAAAACATTTACGAAAGCCAATACACTGCGTACTGAAACCATCATTGCAAACTACAACAAGCAGCTAATGACAACCCTATCAAGAGGATACTTTCCTTCTGAGATAAACACCAAACGCAGGTCCACCCAAGCACGAATCCAGCAATAAAGTAAGGACAGCGAAAAAGACCTACCAACTAATCACTACGTGATCCATCCAGAATCACCATCGTCACCCACAGAATTGCAAACTAAGCTCAAAAAGATCTAAAACAAATTTAACAGCAGCACCAGCATCAGCAAAAACACGCAGAAAGTGACTGAGAACAAGAAGATAAGTAGCGAAATCATAATCAGTAACAACAGCAGCAGACCCTCAGAGAATGGTCTGAGATCAAAAGATGCACAATAGTGAGTCACGGTTTTTTGTGATATTTGTATCATGAAACGTATATCGAAAAGATAGAGAGAGGAAGTGTTTACTGTAATCGCTAAAAATATTCTGTCTCTCCAGATCAAATTGTGTCTGCGAAGTTATCTAGACGCAGGTAACCAGCCTAGGTAAACTCAGTCATCGAATGGTTTACCAGCCACCCGATAACCCTGCGACAGTTGTAGAATCATTCAAAGGTCAACTTTCAGCAGCGCGGAAGTAACCAGCTCATTCACTGTTAGTTGGAGTCGACTTTAACCTACCTAGGGTGGGTGTTTATCGAGTCGTTCCCGTTAGCTGGGAGAGGGAATCTAGTGAAGTATTTGATTTGCGTAAGACTAATTACATTTTCTTGATCATGTACCAGGCATCTACATATTGAGTAAAAAAATCTGAATTCAAACTATCCCAATAAAATTCTTAAAATTTTACATTTCTTCCTGTTGCTCGTTGCAAATGCAATAAATAGCGTAATACAAAAGTGCAGTAATAAGCAAATAGTCGTTTCAAGCGTATACCTCCGTTTATCATTCTTTATTTCAAAATGATCAATACGATGACGAACATTTTTTGGAAAACATAATACTTACGTATTGTATTTGACCAAACAGCAAATGGAATGTTTTTATTAGTTGCAATCCACAATGAATCCAAATATTACATTTATGTGATCATACGTATCGCTTTGTATGTAGAAAAACTGTATCCTCCAGTATATCAAAATATATAGATCGTCTTCTTTACTAAAGGAACCTTGCCCACCCCTGATACAGTTCACGCTTCTGTAGGTTGCTGCTTCCTGGCAAGACTTACAGAACTTTCTCTGCCACAGATGATGGAAATATCGTCCATCATAGCGAAAATAGTCTCTCTTCAAATCAGACTAGTCAGCTCTAACCACGACCCACTTAGGAAGCTTAGGAAAAACCGGCCAAACACCTTCAACTGAACGAAATCTCATTCCTTCTGCAGGCCGAAAGTGGTCGAGATGACTGCAGTAGCAAACTGTGCATTGGCAGCCAGGAAATCATATGTTCAACAGCCCCTATTTTTCGGTGATGGATAAAGTTATTCTCCGAGGATAATCAAAATACTGATGCTGAAAAATTATGTAACATGCTTGAGCAAAAGATGGTTAATGTTTATAGAGGTCACATATAACTCCCGCAATTACCGTTCGACAATAAACACTTGGAGTTCATGTATTCATCACACGTACATATACAGGGTGGTCCATTGATCGTGACCGGGCCAAATATCTCACGAAATAAGCGTCAAACGAAAAAACTACAAAGAACGAAACTTGTCTAGCTTAAAGGGGGAAACCAGATGGCGCTAAGGTTGGCCCGCTAGATGGCGCTGCCATAGGTCAAACGGTTATCGACTGCGTTTTTTTTTTTAAATAGGAACCCCCATTTTTATTAGATATTCGCGTAGTACGTAAAGAAATATGAATGTTTTAGTTGGACCACTTTTTTCGCTTCGTGATAGATGGCGCTGTAATAGTCACAAACATATGGCTCACAATTTTAAACAAATAGTTGGTAACAGGTAGGTTTTTTAAATTAAAATACAGAACACAGGACGTTTGAACATTTAATTTCGGTTTTTCCAATGTGATACATGTACCTTTGTGAACCTATCATTTCTGAGAACGCATGCTGTTACAGCGTGATTACCTGTAAATACCACATTAATGCAATAAATGCTCAAAATGTTGTCCGTCAACCTCAATGCATTTGGCAATACGTGTAACGACATTCCTCTCCACAACGAGTAGTTCGCCTTCCGTAATGGTCGCCCATGCATTGACAATGAGCTGATGCACGTTGTCAGATGATGTCGGTGGATCACGACAGCAAATATCCTTCAACTTTCTCCACAGAAAGAAATCCGGGGACGTCAGATCCGGTGAACGTGCGGGCCATGGTATGGTGCTTCGACGACCAATCCACCTGTCATGAAATACGCTATTCAATACCGCTTCAACCGCACGCGAGCTATGTGCCCGACATCCATCATGTTGGAAGTACATCGCCATTCTGTCATGCAGTGAAACATCTAGTAGTAACATCAGTAGAACATTACGTAGGAAATCAGCATACATTGATTGCACCATTTAGATTGCCATCGAGAAAATGGGGGCCAATTATCCTTCCTCCCATAATGCCGCACCATACATTAACATGCCAAGGTCGCTGATGTTCCACTTGTCGAGGCCATCGTGGATTTTCCGTTGCCCAATAGTGCATATTATGCCGGTTCACGTTACCGCTGTTGGTGAATGACGCTTCGTCACTAAATAGAACGAGTGCAAAAAATCTGTCATCGTCCCGTAATTTCTCTAGTGTCCAGTGGGAGAACTGTACACGACGTTCAAAGTCGCCGCCATGCAATTCCTGGTGCATAGAAACATGGTACGGGTGCAATCGATGTTGATGTAGCATTCTCAACACCGAAGTTTTTGAGATTCCCGATTCTCGCGCAATTTGTCTGCTACTGATGTGCGGATTAGCCGCGACAGCAGCTAAAACACCTACTTGGGCATCATCATTTGTTGCAGGTCGTGGTTGACGTTTCACATGTGGCTGAACACTTCCTGTTTCCTTAAATAACGTAACTATCCGGCGAACGGTCCAGACACTTGGATGATGTCGTCCAGGATACCGAGCAACATACATAGCACACGCCCGTTGGGATTTTTGATCACAATAGCCATACATTAACACAATATCGACCTTTTCCGCAATTGGTAAACGGTCCATTTTAACACGGGTAATGTATCACGAAGGAAATACCGTCCGCACTGGCGGAATGTTACGTGATACCACGTACTTATACTTTTGTCTGTTACAGCGCCATCTATCACAAAGCGAAAAAAGTGGGCCAACTAAAACCTTCATATTTCCTTACGTACTACATGAATATACAATAAAAAATGAGGGTTCCTATTTTAAAAAAACGCAGTCGATATCCGTCTGACCTATGGCAGCGCCATCTAGCGGGTCAATCATAGCGCCATGTGGTTTCCCCCTTCAAGCTAGACGAGGTTTGTTCTTTGTAGTTTTTTCGTTTGTTGGTTATTTCGTGAGATATTTGGCCCGGTCACTATCAATAGACAATCCTGTATTCAATTACCATGTCATTATTAACAATTTATGAGAAACAATCAAAATGAAAAATGATGAGACACATGAAAAATTAGATTCAAAATGACTCATAAAAAGCGTCATCTCTAAAAGTAAAGGAAAACCAGTTGCAAATCATTTCTACTGTACTGTTGCTTCGATGGCCAAAAACATTACTAACGAATTAATAAAAATGAGAAAACTCAAAAAATATCTGATATCTAAAGGTAAATGGAATTTAAAATCGTAGAACTGTTCAACAGTCGAAAAACGCAATAATAAACAAAATTAAATTGACTTACTTATATATTATCTCTTGAAATATTTATCACACTACACACAAAGGCACAAATAAAGGCAAATATGAAGATATGTGGAGGGCATACCACCATACATTAAAATCACTTAAAATCTGATTCAAACCAAGCTAAATAATTATCCCAGATGTAGAGCTAGACAAACAACAAATCGCTAAAGCACAAAACTTTGAATCTTTTTGTGTGACCCAATTACTGAAACCAGTATGTGAAATTAAAATGAAATACCGTGTCTAATCAATACAAAACTAAGAACCAAACGTACACATTCGCCTAAGTACATACTCCACAAGCAACCGTGTGGTGAATGGCAGAGGATAACTTGTTCCACTACTAGTCATTTCCTTTCCTGTTCCACTCGCAAATAGAGCGAGGGAGAAGCGACTGTCTATATACCTCCTACTCGCCTTAATTTCTCTTATCTTCGTTGTACTTACGCGACATGTACATATGGTGACCAGTAGATTAGTTCTGCAGTCAACTTATAAGGCCGGGTCTCAAAATTTTATCGTTGATAATATTTTATGGGAGTGGAGCTGTAGAGCTTTCATGAATGTTGAGAACTGCGTTATGAATACACAGCTGTAACAGTATATTTTATTAGACATGAAAGATGTCTGTCTAGGATCGGACCATCATGGGGTTCACTGTACCAGAGAAGAACAAAACCACATTTACCAAATTGTGTAACATTAAAGTATGCAGCTGATACGAGAAACGACATTAAGTACATCATATCTTACATCATCTTACAAAACCATCTCAGCTTAGCGTTTGCGTAATTGTAATAATAGTTATCAGATATATATTGTTTCATCACTGATAGGAGCTGCATATAATATTGAGATGACAACGGTTATGGGAAAACGGTATGTACATATACGGTATGTACATATACAGATGGTGGTAGAATAGCGTACACAAGGGCAGTGCATTGGCCCAGATGTCATAAATTAACGGACTTTCAACGCGGAATGGTAAATGGAGCTAGACGCATGGGACACTCCATTTCGGAAACCGTAAAGGAATTCAGTATGCAGAGATCCACAGTGTCAAGAGTGTGGCGAAAATACAAAATTTCAGGCGGGAAGTACGACGATCTTCTGCGTTATGACAGTGCAGCAAAATTTTGTGCAAGCTGGTGGTGGCCCCATATTGGTGTGGGCTGTGTTCTCATGGAATGGACTGGGTCCTCTGGTCCAACTGAACCGATCATTGACTGATAATTGTTATATTCTGTTACTGGGAGACCATTTACAGCCTACATCCAGCCATCCTGATTAAGGTTTTCCGTGATTTCCATAAATCGCTTCAGGCAGATGTCGGGGTGGTTCCTTTGAAAGAGCATGGCCGACTTCCTTCCCTACCCTTCCCTAATCTGATGGGACCGATGACCTCACTGTTTGGTCCTCTCTCCCAAAACAACCAACCAACCATTTACAGCCATTCATGAACTTCATGTTCCTAAACAGCGAGGGAATCTTTATTAACGACAATACGCCGTGCCACCAGGCCGCAGTTGATCGCGACTGGTTTGAAGAACGTTCTGGACAATTCGAGCGAATGATTTGGCCACCCAGATCACCTGACATGAATCCCATCGAACATTTATGGGACATAAGTGAGGGGTCATTTCGAGCAGAAAATCCAGCGCCGGCAACACTTTCGCAAATATGGATGGCTATAGTGGCAGCACGGCAGAGTATTTCTGCAGAGGACTTCCAACGACTTAAAAGGAGCTCTGACACGATATTAGGAGGTATCCCATGATTTTTGTCACCTTAATGTATAATGATTGCAGGTTGTAGTAGAAAATGGCAATGACACGGAAGCAAGCGCCTCTTCGTGATCACATCTGTTGGACTCTAGACAACTGCAAAACCATGGCCTGGTTGGGTGAGTCCCGATTTCAGTTGGTAAGAGCTGATGGCAAGGTTCGGGAGTAGCGAAGACACCTCGAAGCCATAGACCCAAGCGGCCAACAAGCGCTGTGAAAGCTGGTGGTGGCTCCAAAAAGGTGTGGGGTGTGTTTACATGGAATGGACTGGTTTCTCAGGTTGAAATGAATCGCTCATTGACTGGAAAGGCTATGTTCGGCTACTTGAAGACCATTTGCAACCATTCATGGAACTTCATGTTCCCTAACAATGAAGGAATTCTTATGATGACAGCGTGCTATGTCACCAGGCCACAGTTGTTCACGATTGGTCTGAAAAAACTTCTGGGCAATTTGAGCGAATGATTTGGTCACCCAGATGACCCGACATGAATCCCATCGAACATTTGTGGGACATAATCAAGAGGTCAGTTCGTGCACAAAATCCTGCATCGGAAACACTTTCGCAATTATGGACGGATATAGAGACAGCGTGGCTCAATTTTTCTGCAGGGACTTCCAACGACTCCTTCCGTCCATGTGACGTCGAGTTGCTGCACTATGCCTGGAAAAAGGAGGTCCGACACGATATTAGGAGGTATCCCGTGACTTCTGTCAGCTCAGTGTACGTAACATTATGTTTATTTAACCTCATAGACATTTGTGTGTGGTATACTCATGCACTGAAGAGAGTAGGTCGAAGAGTATTCAACTAAGCATTTAAGGTTCAAAATGGTTCAAATGGCTCTGAGCACTATGGGACTTAACATATGTGGTCATCAGTCCCCTAGAACTAAGAACTACTTAAACCTAACTAACCTAACATGCCCGAGGCAGGATTCGAATCTGCGACCGTACCGGTCACGCGGTTCCAGACTGAAGCGCCTAGAACCGCACGGCCACACCGGCCGGCAAGCATTTAAGGCATTGCAAACATACACCAACTACTGATGAGCTAGTTTGTTAATACTACTTACATATTAACATTTCACATCACGACGAACACAAGATGCATCCATTATGCAACATTAATAATTCAATTAGATACAGGTCGCATTTTATGATTACTGTATAACATTAATGGAAACACAGACAGACACACTTCAGTCTAACCAACTCTGAAAGTTATTAGGTAGTGATCTTACAGATGACATAATCATGACATGCAGTGTCAATTAAAATCTAAATAATTTTTTTATTCCCACGTGGATGCGTATCAACATTTGGTACATAGTTAAATATTTATTATAAGTGATTATAATCATTAGTTTTGACAGTTCTGGTACCTTGTCTGTTTAACATAATACTTATTTATAGTTGTATAGTATACTACAGAAAAGGACGTTTATGTGCTACCATACCATTTACTGTTTCCTGACCTTTGTCATGAAAAGTTATGTAACTGTGGATGATTCGTAAATAACACAGTCAGTGCGCCCGTTAGAGGTAACCAATAGTCATAGATATCTACATTACAAAAATTGTGAGAACACGTGGTGCCCTGACCAATTCTTTCTTTTATGCTCATAGTATCAACTATATCTATATTAACATGTCATTATTTATAAATCATAATGATATATAGTACAGAAACAACACGTAGACTATTAAGAAAATGGAAATGGAAATGGACGTACGGCATCGTTGGCCGGGAGGCCCCAATCGGGGAAGTTCGGCCGCCAAGTGCAAGTCTTATTTCAGTCGACGCCACATTGGGCGGCTTACACGCCGTTGATGAGGATGAAATGATGATGAGGACAACACAAGACCCAGTCCCCGGGCGGAGAAAATCTCCTACCCGGCCGGGAATCGAACCCGGGCCCGCTTGTATGGGATGCGAGCACGTTACCACCCAGGTAAGCAGGCGGACATTATGTTAACGTCACAAAGACAGCTGACATACATTGGCAGTCTGGAGGTTTAGTAAAAAATGTGATGATTTGTAAACCTCTGTATGCATTTGGTACAGCTGTGTATTGCATAATGTAGTTCTTAATATTTATCAGTAGTGTTTCCCGAAAAGAACGTCATCTTCCCTCCTAGGATTCCCATTTGAGTTCACTAAGCATCTGCGTAAGACTCGCGTGTTGATCCATCCTACCTGTAACAAATCTAGCAGCCCACCCCTGAATTGCTTCGATGTCTTCCTTCAATCAGAACTGGTGGAAATCCCGAACACTCGAGCAGTTCTTAACTATGGGTCACAGTACAGCTCTATACGCAGTCTCCCTTACAAGTGAACCACATATTCTTAAAATTCTCCCAGTAAACCGAAGTCGACCATTCGCCTTCCCTACGACCGTCATGACGTTCTAGTGTCATTCAATGTCGCTTTGCAACGTTACGCCCAGATATTTAATCGACGCGACTGTGTCAGACAGCACACTACTAACACTGTATTCGGACGTTAAGGGGTTGTTTTTCCTACTCATCTGCATTAGCTTACAATTTTCTACATTTAGCGCAAAATGCCATTCATAACACCAACTAGAAATTTGATCTAAATCATCTTTTTTCCTCCTACAGTCACTCAACCTTCCCGCACATCACAGCCTCATCAACAAACAGCCGCAGATTACTACTCACTCTGTCCGCCATATCATTTACGTATATAGAGAATAAGAGCGATCCTATCACACTTTAAAAAAAAATAAAAAAAAAAAAAAATGGCTCTGAGCACTATGGGACTTAACTTCTAAGGTCAACAGTCCCCTAGAACTTAGAACTACTTAAACCTAACTAACCTAAGGACATCACAAACACCCATGCCCGATGCAGGATTCGAACCTGCAACCGTAGCGGTCGCGCGGTTCCAGACTGTAGCGCCTAGAACCGCTCGGCCACCCTGGTCGTATTATCACACTTCCCTGGGAGACTCTTGTTGATACAGTTGTCTCTGATGAACACTCGCCGTCGAGGACAATGTACTGGATTCTGTTAGTTAAGAAGTCTTCGAGCCACCCACGTATCTGGGAACCTATTCTGTAAGCCCGTACCTTCGTCAACCGTCTGCTATGGGGCATCGTGTCAAACGCTTTCCGGAAATCTGGGAATATGGAATCTGCCTGTTGCTCTTCATTCATGCTTCGCAGGATATCATGAACTGAGTTTCCCACAAGTGATACTTTCTAAATCCGTTCTGGTTTGTGGCCAGAAGCTTTTCCGTCTCAAGAAAATTTATTATATTCGAATTGAGACTATGTTCAATAGTACTGCAGCAGACCGAAGTTAAGGATATTGGTCTGTAACTTTTTTGCAGGTCTGTTCTTTTACCCTCCTTATATACAGGAAGCATCTGTAGTTTCTTCCAGTCGTTTGGGACTTTGCGCTGGACGACACATTATCGATAAATGCAAGCTAAGTAAGGGGAAATTGCCGTGGAGTACTCTTTGTAAAATCGAATTGAGGCTCCATCGGACCTGGTGGTTATTGGTTTTCAACACTTCCAGCTGCTTCTCAACGCCAGGGATGCCTATTTCTATACCCCCATATTGGAGTATGTGCGACGGTCAAAAGACGGTATGTTTGTACGAGCTTCCTTCGTGACTGATTTCTTAAACGAGAATTTTAAAACTTGAGCTTTCTTTTTGCTGACTTCTATTGCCCTACGAGACTGCTCAATAAGTGACTGTATGGAAGGATTTGGCCTGCTTCGCGGTTTTTCGTAGGTTCGGAATTTTCTCTGATTCTCAGGAAGATCTTTTGCTAAGGTATAACGGTGGTAATAGTTGAATGCTTCGCTCGTCGTTTTTTCGTCCAAATTAGATGCTACCAGTGTAAATACATCTAATAAAAAAATATGAATCGAAAGAAGGAAGTGCTATTTTCTTTAGCGAATATCTTTCAGTAAGCACATACTCAACTTAGATACTTAGGTATCAGTGGGTCACAAAAGTCACTCAGAAGTTAAGTCCCATAGTGCTCAGAGCCATTTGAACAAAAGTCACGCATGCAATACTTCACATGGAGCGAGGTGGCGCAGTGGTTAACACACTGGATTTGCATTTAGGTGGATGACGGTTCAAGCCTGCGTCCGGCCATCCTGATTTAGATTTTCCGCCCTTTCTTCAATCACTTCAAGTAAATGCCGGGATGGTTCCTTTGGAAGGTCAAGGCCGATTTCCTTCCCCATCTTGCCGTAACACGAGTTCGTGCTCCGTCTTCACAAAGCCTTAAAAGCACTTACTTTAGTTCAAAAAGGGGTCCACTACTCAGGAACACTCATCTTCAATAATTTGCCAGCAAACATAAAAAATTTAGTTACAAATAAAGATCAGTTTAAAAGGAGCCTGAAAGACTTACTAGTGGCCAACTCCGTCTACTCCATTGACGAATTTTTTAATAGAAACAAATGATGTATTGTGTATATTCATACTATTAGTATTGTTATTTCAGCAAAAAAAAAAAAAAAATTGACATGTTCCACATCCACGAGGATCTCCTCAGCATGGATCTATGGAACGAAAAACTAATCTAATCTAATCTAATCTCTAATGACCTCGCTGTCGACGGGACATCAAACATTAATCTCCTCCTTCTCCACAATATTTCAGATTTACATGCCATTTCACCTAGAAATAAAAATAATATATGACCCCTCCTTTAGTGTGTTTGTTTTGATGTACTGATCACTGAAAGAATCATAGCTCTCTATAACTGCAGTCGTTCCCTATCCCCGTTGTGTATTCGGTGAACATATCACTTAATGGGATTGCTGAAGTGGATGGGGGGAACTCAGCTGATTGGAACGGCGCAAGAATGTTGTCAGCAGTGTTATTACTCAACGTTTACCATAGTTGAAAGTAAGCAGTGATGCATGAATGTGGTTTATTTAGAATATTATGAGGCGTAAAAGCATAGTGAATACAGTGAAAAAATGACCAATATTCGTAAGTTTTTGTACCTCATAAACGAATAAAAGCCGAAAATGAGCGTGAGGGAATCGAAAATTATATTACCTGCGACGAAATATCAAAAGACAAGAGCGAGCCAGACTCAGATATATCTATTAAAAATTCCAGTTATTGCACTTATGAAGGAAATACAGACATAGCCAGTACTTCTACTGGCTTCAGGTGCTTTGATGGACGGGATAGTAGTCTCCTGGTCAATATTTCCGACGTCAGAAATAATGTTGAAAGAAAAGGTTGATGATTCCCTGAAGTATAACGTTATATTGAATCCATTGTCACCTGACGAAATTATAATTTCAGGAATGATGTAGACAGCATAACTAGATTTTTTCGGTACGGCTGCCTGTCATTATACCCATGGTTGGTTTATTCTAGCTCAGTTAAAGTTGTGTCCTTCCGGCCACGTATAACGCATGGCAGTTATCAAAAGGTTTCACGAATCTGCAAAAAGGGCATATCACTTCCAAATGGCATAAAGGTGCAGCTGAAAACTCAAAAAAAATTGTTAACGTCATGTCAAACAAAACTAAGGGTGCAGAAGAAATCACGAAAGAGAATGTTACAAAATTAGTACAGACTAATTGTGCTAGCATTAAATCAATTCTTTCTTGCATACTGTTCTGTGCATTACATGATTTGTCTTTAAGAGGGAAAATAAAATTCAAATTCTGTTTCTAAAGATTTATTGCAGTTTACAGTTAAGTCAGGCAGTGGCAGATTAATGAAATTTCGTTGGTGAGAGCGGTTTCCTAGAAGAGAAAGAAAATTCAGGGTTCCTTCCCCTGAAAGCGTATGGAAAAAACTTCAAAAACTGCTATTTTAAGCAGTTTTTATTATTAACAACATCGAAGAAATTCTAAAATGTGCTTTGTCGTAGACCAACAGGTTTTTAATTCCTTGGAATGTGTAGCATTCACATCCTTCTTCTTACTTCTACACATATAAATCATTGTTAACATGAAAACCTATTTTGTCAATTAAGAGCTGCTAAGCCAATTAAAAGATACGAAATTCAGATTAGAATGGAATACTCTTAAAATTATAGTTTTTGATATGTTCACAATTACATTTTTGCCAGTTTAGTTCAGAAATATATACAGGGTGGTCCATTGATAGTGACCGGGCCAAATATCTCACGAAATAAGCATCAAACGAAAAAACTACAAAGAACGAAACTGGTCTAGCTTGAAGGGGGAAACCAGATGGCGCTATGGTTGGCCCGCTAGATGCTGCTGTCATAGGTCAAACTGATTTCAACTGCGTTTTTTTTTAATAGGAACCCCCATTTTTATTACATATTCGTGTAGCTCTTAAATAAATACGAATGTTTTAGTTGGACCACATTTTTCGCTTTGTGATAGATGGCGCTGTAATAGTCACAAACGTATAAGTACGTGGTATCACGTAACATTCCGCCAGTGCGGTCGGTATTTGCTTCGGGTTACATTACCCGTGTTAAAATGGACCGTTTACCGATTGCGGAAAAGGTCGATATCGTGTTGATGTATGGCTGGCTATTGTGATCAAAATGCCCAACGGGCGTGTGCTATGTATGCTGCTCGGTATCCTGGACGACATCATCCAAGTGTCCGGACCGTTCGCTGGATAGTTACCTTATTTGAGGAAACAGGAAGTGTTCAGCCACATGTGAAACGTCAACCACGACCTGCAACAAATGATGATGCCAAAGTAGGTGTTTTAGCTGCTGCCGCGGCTAATCCGCGCATCAGTAGCAGACAAATTGCGCGAGAATCGGGAATCTCAAAAACGTCGGTGTTGAGAATGCTACATCAACATCGACTGCACCCGTACCATATTTCTACGAACCAGGAATTCCATGGTAACGACTTTGAACGTCGTGTACAGTTCTCCCACTGGGCACAAGAGAAATTACGGACGATGACAGATTTTTCGCACGCGTTCTATTTAGCGACGAAGCGTCATTCACCAACAGCGGTAACGTAAACCGACATAATATGCACTATTGGGCAACGGAAAATCCACAATGGCTGCGATAAGTGGAACATCAGCGACCTTGGCGGGTTAATGTTTAGTGCGGCATTATGGGAGGAAGGATAATTGGCCCCCATTTTATCGATGGCAATCTAAATGGTGCAATGTATGCTGATTTCCTACGTAATGTTCTAAGGATGTTACTACAAGATGTTTCACTGCATGACAGAATGGCGATGTACTTCCAATATGATGGATGTCCGGCACACAGCTCGCGTGCGGTTGAAGCGGTATTGAATAGCATATTTCATGACAGGTGGATTGGGCGTCGAAGCACCATACCATGGCCTGCACGTTCACCGGATCTGACGTCCCCGGATTTCTTTATGTGGAGAAAGTTGCAGGGTATTTGCTGTCGTGATCCGCCGACAACGCCTGACAACACGCGTCAGCGCATTGTCAATGCATGTGCGAACATTACGGAAGGCGAACTACTCGCTGTTGAGAGGAATGGTTCAAATGACTCTGAGCACTATGGGACTTAACATCTATGGTCATCAGTCCGCTAGAACTTAGAACTACTTAAACCTAACTAACCTAAGGACATGACACAACACCCAGTCATCACGAGGCAGAGAAAATCCCTGACCCCGCCGTGTTGAGAGGAATGTCGTTACACGTATTGCAGGTAAATAAGTATCGTAGAAACATAAAAGACAATTATTTTCACAGCATCGAGCAAATCATACAGATGCTGAATTTTTACATTTGCTACTGTACCATTACAATATGAACCCAACAGGACTGATCTGGGGCCAAGTTGCGGGATTTGGCCCAAGAAGTAACAAGACTAATCTGTCAGACGTACTGGAACTAACGCACGCAGCTTTTTCGCGTCACTGCCGAACGCTTGCGGGATATAGAAGGGCTCGTCATAAAAGTAGAGAAAATGCTGCGCCTGGTTGGCTTCGTGGATTCTGTTGTTGATAGGCTCGTTGTCAACGCAGCAGGTGACACTTCCAGAATTGAAATGCTAAGAGATTACCAGACGACTGACTGTAAGTAATACCTTCAGTGGCTTCAATATTTAACTATACGGTGAAATCCTTCAATACTCTCTGACGTTACACACAACTTATGCAGAAAAATTGCCCTGTGGCTAAGTCAGGAATTTTCATCATTCTTGTTTTTAATTACAACAGTACGTCAGCTGAAAGAGGATAACCTGTTGCGGTTTTCGTCTAGTCGTCTAAGGAACGTATAGTGTGAGATATGCAGTGTATTATTTCATTCTGCTTAAAATTAAATGCTTCTCTGCTTGTCCCTTTTTACGTGTGAACTGCACCTGAGCACGTCACTGCAGGTTAACTGTACCACCTGACCGGTAAGTCGATGTGCTCGTAATGCACAGCACAAAAGTACCCTCATTATCGCACTTGACAGTACTCGAGACAGCTTGGCTGCAGTGCCACGTGAAACGGAAGTCCAAAGAGATTCCAGCAAACGCGAAAGAAAACATAGTGCTATGTGTTGTGTCTAGACAAGACAGCCTAGACACAATGAGAGGAAGCCGAAAGGCACGCGCTTAAACTCACGCAGGCTGGCGTGAGGTCTGAAACAGGATACGTAATGAATGCTATAAAGAAAAGTACGTAGCTTCGGGAATACTTAACTTTAATCCATAATTGTAGAACATCGCTCTTGATGATACATGCTTCATGTAATAAATTATCAAAGCTATGGCGCCTTGCTAGGTCGTAGCAAATGTAGCTGAAGGCTATGCTAACTATCGTCTCGGCAAATGAGAGCGTATTTGTCAGTGAACCTTTCCTTGCAAAGTCGGCTGTACAACTGGAACGGGTGCTAAGACGTGTCTCTAGACCTGCCGTGTAGCGGCGCTCGGTCTGCAATCACTGACAGTGGCGACACGCGGGTCCGACGTATACTAGCGGACCACGGCCGATTTAAAAGGCTACCACCTAGCAAGTGTGGTGTCTGGCGGTGACACCACACTATGTTTCATCAGTTTTATTCTTATGATGAACGGATAATACATATATGAGTATCTCAGTTGCAAAAGCGGCTAAGTCAGTTTTAAAAGATTTTTGGGAAAAGCAAAAAAAAAAAAAAAAAAAAATGTAGCCCTGCTGTCACAGCAGTACTACAACGGTGGTTAATATCTAAATTAAAAAAAGAGAGAATCATAGCGACCACATCATAAATGTCTCTATATTCCTACATTAACCCCTTATTGGTATTTTTATGTAAAAATTTGTACTTACCCCGTTTTGCAACCGAATGGGCCAGTTAGCTGATTCTGCGACACCATCGGCGGCCATGATGGAATGCAGCCGGTTGCAAGACCGGCCCGCTTCTGCAACTGCATCGGCGGCCATGATGGAATGCAGTCGGTTGCAAGACCGGCCGAAATATTAATTCCGGTGTTTATCTGGCTATGCCGGTAAGAATGGTAGACTACAGTAGTTTACTAAAATAATGCGAAAGGATGAAAATTAAACGAACAAAGTGCTGAAATACTGTTTTATTTTAGATATTTAAAAAGATTGAAACCTTTACAAAAAAAAAAAAAAAGAACTAAACACGAACTACTACAAGGTACAATATTAACATCACACAGATTTAATCACTGAATTCAGTCTTAACACCTGTCATGAAAATGAGAACTCTTTGGAAACAAATCTTGGAAAAATGAAATACTGCAAAGAAACGATCACAAGGTAAAATGAAGTGTACAGCGCTTAAGCTAAGTTCGGGGAATCGTCATGTAAGAGCCAGGATTCAGGAGCTTTGATGACGTCAGTGACGATCTTCCTCCAGTCTCTCACTTTGCGCTCGTCCAACCCCAAATGCACCACTGTGCCGAATTTTTCCATTATGCCGACGTATACTGCAAGGTTTTCGATTACGCTCAATTTTGAAAATTTTCTCTCCATGTTTCCAAAAACTCTATCAGGGTGTATAAAACAATAACCGACGATCGTGAACCAAACTTCAACGCTCTCTACGTGTACTGGAGCAGCGTACAGGAACCAGTACATCAACATCCCAATCACTGTTGTATTCTTGTTTTGCCCGCCGCATCCATCCGAAAAGAGGTGTAATTTGGTGACACCATGCAAATTGGAGTTAAGCAATTAATGATGAAGAGGTGAAGCAATCTGATTCGACCCTTTACAAATTAGTTCCCCAGCCAAACATACGAGGTCACATTGTCTTTCGTCTGACTGCTCGTAGAGGAACCTCGGCAAACCGTGAAATTATATAAGTACATCTGTCTGGAATAATAAGCCGCCTGAACTGGGACTTTTGGAAGGACTAAATTTTTCTAGTAGTCGTAACTTAAAATTAGTTGACCTTCGATGTCGTCCTTCAGCCTTTCATAAAAAACATCGTTCCGAACTTTGTGAGCTGTAAGCAGATGTTCCAAATTTTTCTTTCCCATTGGCCGATTTTCCAAGTAAATCATGCTTTGTAAGGACGAGCGTGTAGAGCATGTGTCAATAGAAAGTGCTCCGAAGCCAATATTTAAATTATTGTGGAATATTGTCCGGTAGTAGTCATACTTTACGTCCAGACTAGGATATTTGTCATAGAACATTTCCAACATTATTTTTACATTTAATTCACTTGTCAAACATTGGCGATGTAGCATTTTCCCTCTAGAATAGTGACTTTCGATCGGCTTGAATTGTTCAATGTGTCTGACAACTGCATTTTTCCTATCTTCGCACAGCTTCGTTCTTCTGTCACATCCTTTTCTTTCAGCGGTTGCAGGTGAGGAATTGTTCATTATACTCTGACAAATTTTGTTGAGTCTCATTTTTTTATATGCAAAATCCCATGAAAGCCGCTCTGCAAACCCTGATGTTTATAGAAACTCCTTCACTTTTTTGGGAGCACAAACTCCGTAATTAGTTGCTTTCTTGATACTTTGTCTGCTGTAGGCTTAGAATCTTAGATGTTCGAGGAGATGACACAGTGACATGCTGTCGAATGTAATTGTTCTGCCATTCTTGGTTATTTTGTTCGTAAAAGTTTTGATAGGTCCGTCTTACGTCCTCCATAGTGAGTTCTTTACATTTCAGCTTTCCAGCAGGATGTTTACAGTTTGACATCTGTGGAAACCCTTTCGGTTGGTACCTACAGATAAATGAAAAATGAAACTGAAAACCAACTGATAGTAGTTTTATTTCAATGCAATCAGAAGTTCGGTGTTTCTATTTCCAAATACGTTGAATTTACAAGAAATTTGTTCCAGAAAAGGTTAGGTAATGTTGCCAGGGCATTAATTTCAACAACATTAAAATTGTAACGAATATTTGAATATTACTCTAAGCAGTGGTCTTTCTTACCTCTTTCTTTTCTCGACGATTCGTTTCCATTGGTTTACATTCCGTCTTCTCTTTCTAGAAGTAGAGTTTCTCGTGGCATCTCCTCACTCATCATTAACGCTAATATCAGCTCTATTGTCGTCGGGTTCGTCGAAATGTACTACAATAGTAGAAATTTCCTCTTCATTATCCCTGTCCATTTCGAACTGTGCTACAATGAAACTGCCTACAAAGTCGTTTTAAAATACACAGTGGACCGAGTGTGCTGGTAGGTATTTTTATCGTATAACAATGCCTTTTCGCCCTTATAGCAATGGAAGCAAAAACATATGAGAATCTAGAATGAGATTTTCACTCTGCAGCGGAGTGTGCGCTGATATGAAACTTCCTGGCAGATTAAAACTGTGTGCCCGACCGAGACTCGAACTCGGGACCTTTGCCTTTCGCTGGCAGAAGTAAGGCTGTGAGTACCGGACGTGAGTCGTGCTTCGGTCGCTCAGATGGTAGAGCCCTTGCCCGCGAAAGGCAAAGGTCCCGAGTTCGAGTCTCGGCCGGGCACACAGTTTTAATCTGCCAGGAAGTTTCATATCAACGCACACTCCGCTGCAGAGTGAAAATCTCATTCTGGAAACATCCCCCAGGCTGTGGCTAAGCCGTGTCTCCGCAATATCCTTTCTTTCAGGAGTGCTAGTTCTGCAGGGTTCGCAGGAGAGCTTCTGTAAAGTTTGGAAGGTAGGAGACGAGGTACTAGCAGAAGTAAGGCTGTGGGTACCGGGCGTGAGTCGTGCTTCGGTAGCTCAGATGGTAGAGCCCTTGCCCGCGAAAGGCAAAGGTCCCGAGTTCGAGTCTCGGTCGGGCACACAGTTTTAATCTGCCAGGAAGTTTCATATGAGAATCTACCCAGTACTGCCAACCCAAACGTTTTAGTCACAAATGGTTCAAATGGCTCTGAGCACTATGGGACTTAACTTCTAAGGTCATCAGTCCCCTAGAACTTCGAACTACTTAAACCTTACTAACCTAAGGACATCACACACATCCATGCCTGAGGCAGTATTCGAACCTGCGGCCGTAGTGGTCGCGCGGCGCCTGACTGAAGCGCCTAAAACCGCTCGGCCACTCCGGCCGGCAAACATTTTAGTCACATGTAGCTAAAAATCGGAACTTTTTAAAAGTTTTACGTGTGACAAGATAATATGCCCGGGTCACCAACCGCACCCTTTGTCGGCGGCCTTTTATCCCATTAAGACTGCCTCTTATGTAACCGAATAGGATTTGGCCGCTTTTGCAACCTAACGTGTAGAAAACATAGCCGCCTTTGCACCCGTACGCGATTTTCGCACATTTTAAAATACTTAGGACCGTTTTTGAAGCCTGATCGATACATTATTACATAGTCCGTGAAAACCTGTACAAGAAAGTGCCTCTAACTCAATTTTCGATGCTTTTGCAACTGGGCTACTCGTATAAACGGTGATCACCTAAAACCTGTACCGCAAATATTGCGGAAATGGAAAGTGCTACTGATGAGCTGTTCTCACAGAATGGATTGGTAAAGGAGGTTCGTATTGTTAGCCAATAAACAGGTCTTAATAATAATTCGAAAGAGTATTTTTTGTGCAAGCATAGGTTTTTTTAAGTGGGACAATGCCTGTGGACATTAACGTATTAAAAGTAGGGTAAACTAGGATGTCAGTGGTGTTTGTTGCAAGATTCTAGTGCGAGTCGCTTAACGAGATATCGTATTTTGAAAAATTCCCACACTGATACTTGGTTGTGCCATTCAGCTTGCATAGTTGCTAGGTATGATGTTGTTATGTTTCCTTACAGTGTACTTGTGCGTTCCTTGAATGCACTGCGACTTGCTAGTCAGTCAGTGTGTGTCAATCCAAGTGTGAGTGGACGATGGTATTTACCAATGCAGCAAAAGCCGCCATGCTCATGGTGTATGGGGAGTGTGGGATGAATGCAGTTCGTTCTTGTACAGTGTATGCGGCAAGAATCATCTCTGGAATTATTTATCAACCTCTTCAACCAGTTACGTGGAAGTTGTACACTACTGGGCATTAAAATTGCTACACCACGAAGATGACGTGCCACAGACGCGAAATTTAACCGACAGGAAGAAGATGCTGTGACATGCAAATGATTAGCTTTTCAGAGCATTGATACAAGGTTGGCGCCGGTGGCGACACATACAACGTGTTGACATGAAGAACGTTTTCAACCGATTTCTCATACACAAACAGCAGATGAGCGGCGTTGTCTGGTGAAAAGCTGTTGTGATGCCTTGTGTAAGGAGGAGAAATGCTTACCATCACGTTTCCGACTTTGATAAAGGTCGGATTGTAGCCTGCGGTTTATCGTATCGCGACATTGCTGCTCGCGTTGGTCCAGATCCAATGACTGTTAGCAGAATATGGAATCGGTGGGTTCAAGAGGGCATTATTGAACGCCGTGCTGGATCCTAACGGCCTCATATCACTAGCAGTCGAAATGACAGGCATCTTATCCGCATGGCTGTAACGGATCGTGCAGCCACGTCTCAATCCCTGAATCAACAGATGGGGACGTTTGCTAGGCAACAACCATCTGCACTAACAGTTCGACGACGTTTGCAGCAGCATGGACTACCAGATCGGAGACCATGGCTGCGGTTACCCTTGACGCTGCATCACAGACAGGAGCGCCTGCGATGGTGTACTCAACGACGAACCTGAGTACACGAATGGTAAAACGTTATTTTTTCAGATGAATCCAGGTTCTGTTTACAGCATCATGATGGTCGCATCCGTGTTTGGCGACATCGCGGTGAACGCACATTGGAAGCGTGTATTCGTCATCGCCATACAGGCGTATGACCCGGCGTAACGGTATGGGGTGTCATTGGTTACACGTCTCGGTCACCTGTTGTTCACATTGACGGCACTTTGAACAGTGGACGTTACATTTCAGATGTGTTACGACCCGTGGCTCTACCCGTCATTCGATCCCTGCGAAACCCTACATTTCAGTTGGATAATGCACGACCGCATGTTGCAGGTCCTGTACGGGCCTTTCTGGATACAGAAAATGTTCGACTGCTGCCCTGGCCAGCGCATTTTCCAGATCTCTCACCAATTGAAAATGTCTGGTCAATGGTGGCCGAGCAAATGGCTCATCACAATACGCCAGTCACTACTCTTGATGAACTGTGGTATCGTGTTGAAGCTGCTTGGGCAGCTGTACCTGTATACGCCATTCAAGCTCTGTTTCACTCAATGCCCAGGCGTATCACGGCCGTTATTACGGCCAGAGGCGGTTGTTTTGGGTACTGATTTCTCAGGATCTATGCACCCAAATTGAGTGAAAATGTAATCACGTGTTAGTTCTAGTATAATATATTTGCCCAATGAATACCCGTTTATCATCTGTATTTCTTCTTGGTGTAGCAATCTTAATGGCCAGTAGTGTAGTATAACCACTAGACAATGTAACAGAAAGAAACAGGTGATGACAGAAGAGGGGGAAATTAATGTTCTTGCTGCTGTTGCGGTTGATCCGCACGTTAGCTACCACTCAATCGCGCGAGGAAGTGGTAAGAGTCAGGCAAGTGTCCTACGCACTCTCCCTTGATATAGGTTCTCTCTATCAAGAGGTGCGCGGAAACGATGATGAGAATCGTGTCAACTTCTGTACAGGGGCATTAAGACAGGATACTCCAGATGTATCAGTATCTTGTTTAGTGATGAACCCAAAGTTACCAATCATGGAAAGGTAAACTTACGAAACTTGCACTACTGGTCTATTGACAATCCCCACTAGCTTCGTCAGGTGGAACGTAAACGTGTGGTGTGGGATAATGAACCATGAGCACATTGGCTCGATTTTCATAGATGGAACACTGAAAGCACATAAGTGTTGCAGCCTCCTAACAGACCATGTCCCACGGATGATAGAAGATATTCCACTGCAGACTAGAAGGAACCTGTGGTACCATGTGATGACAGTCCAGCCCATAGTGCACGAAGTACTACAGCATGTCTTCACAAATTATTTCCAGGTCACTGGGTTGGACGTAGAGGACTTGTGCCTTGGCCGGCCCATTCCCCGGATTTGATGCCTGTACACTTTTTTCTGTGGGGAAAGCTGAAAGACGCTATCTAAAAGGACATACCAGTTACACACAATGATATGCAACAACATATTACTACAGCCTGCTTGGACATCTCCGCTGAAATGCTAGCATGTGTGCAGAAGTAGTTACATACCAGACTGGAAGTGTGTATTGCCGCTGCCAGTGGTCATTTTGAACACAGCCTGTGATGGCCAGTTGTCTCATTACTGGTCATAATCCACATACCTAGTGTATGCACTTGTGTTGTTCTTTAGTGTGTGCTACCACTGGCATTGTACAAGAGTCAGAATTGTAACTTTTCGAAATACGATATTTCGTAAACGACTCACTAGAATCCTGCAAAAGAAACACCACTAACATTCTAATTTACCCTTCTTTTAGATCCTTAATCTCAATAGGCACTGTTCCATTTAAAAAGTGTATGTTTGCACAAAAAATACAATCTCTAAGAATTATTACAATCTGTTCATTGGCTAACAATACGAGCCCCTGATTACCAACCTATTCTGTGAAAACTGCACGTCAATAGCACTTTCCATTTCAACAATATTTATGGTGCAAGTTTTAGGTATTTCGCCCCGTATAGTATCGTATGTTGTGGGTCAGAGCAAACACGATTTAGTTTCGCCATAAATCAATTTGAAAACTGATGTTGAAGTTTGGGGTAGTGATTCAGAATTGTAAAGTGAGGGAAATTTATCCATATGAAATTCTTAATTGCAGGAAAAAATTATTAATTGAGAGAATAGGGCCTATGATAGGACCAACTGAACATAACGGGAAAATGCAAAATCTGGAAATGTAAAAACTGGTTTTGCTGTGAAGTAATTATATTGTTAGTTTATATGTGTTTATAGAATTGACAAGGTACTAAAACGGCGTTGTGACGACCCGAGCAGATAACAATGTACTCAAAATGTCAAAAATCATGTTTATGTGGAAAATATTTTCCTCCTACTGACAAAAGAACCAGGGGTCACCTTGAGGTACATGGTGCACAACCACGCATGGGCAGCACAAAGTGGCCTACCGGCCTTATCGCTTCACACAGTTACCAATTGACTCATGCGGCCATCGTGGCGGCTGGTCTTGCTTTTAGTCAAGTCAGAGCTGTTTCCAGCTGTTTTTATGGTAAGAAAGTTCTTTGGTAATATCTTCAAGCTGTACTGTGCAATCACTGATACTCCCAGAGAAATAGAGTCTGCTGTTCTTACAATTGCCAATTCTGCACAAGCACAGATTGAGGTTTGATCTTGGAGGGGGGGGGGGGTAAAAAGTGCAAAGTGCGTGGCTTGCTGTCTCTGCAGACACTCCCCCGCCCTCCCCCCATCTCCCCCCCCCCCCCCAATTCCCTTCCGAAACTCATCTTGCATAAGCCACTTTTAATGTACCACATATGTCTGTGATTTTAATAACAATAAAATATAGTAATGTCTTTAAAGTAATAATAATAATACACTCTACAATAAAACAAAAAAAGACCCACCCTGAAGAATTATCTGAATGGGACAGAAATTTGTAGACATGATATAACGTACAGACAAATAAATTATTGCAATTTTAGATAAACTGGATGATTTATTCAACGGCAAGAACTTCACAAATTGAGCAAGTCAATAATGCATTGGTCTACCTCTGGAACTTATGCAAGCAGTTATTCAGCTTGGCATTGATTGACAGGGCTGAAGGATGTCCTCCTGAAGAATATCGTGTCAAATTGTGTCCAATTGATGCATTAGAATGTCACAATCCAAAATGGTTAGAGGGCCCTGCCCGTAATGCTCCAAATGTTCTCAACTGGGGAGAGATTTAACTACCTTGTCGGCCAAGGTAGCCTTTGCCAAGCATGAAGATGAGCAGTAGAAACTCTTGTCATGTGCGGGCAGGTATTATCTTGCTGAAATGTAAGCCCAACATGGCTTAAAGTGACAGTCAAGTTAGTATCAGGTGCCCTGATGAACAGACCATTTGGAGGCCGCTGCAGCACTTTGAGGTTTATTCTTATTTTATAAGACCTCTGTTAACATAATTTGGCGAGAACAAACAGTACTGTTCTGCAATACTGAACATACAGCCAGTGTTACATAGATTCAAAAACATTGTGTCATTTGTTGCAGTATACAGAAGTCACAGCTGCACTCCATCTCAGTGGTAAAATCATGGCTAATCATGCTCATATAATTGGCTTTGCAGGAAGCCAGAACATTTTGTTTGTGATCATACCTTTGGCAACATTAAAAATTGTCTATAAAAAAAAGCAGAAATCTTCAAGTATCCTGTTCTGTTTCTTTGGTATTTTTCATAAGACAAGCCTTTGTTTATGGAAGGAATTTTACCAATTTACCTCTAGTTTTGGTAAATGTTTGTATGTCAGAAGCAGTATTCAAATGTGATAAGCTGTTGAAGAGGTAAAGGTAAGAATGTTCATAGTCCTGCACACAACAATAATGTTCCTTAAGTTTCAAGTCAAATAAGTAACTTAAAAATAGGTATAAAAATAAACTTCTTAAGCATTGTGCATTGTAATACATTATTTATTACATATTCAGAAATAAAAAATTGCATTTAACACATGGAACATGAACAGTTAATTTCAAAACAAAAAGACATCAGGACTTTGACTGTTTCTGCCAGTTGTGGAGCATAATTAATTGACAGGTCATCAACATTCTTAATGTCATCTTCATCTCCTCGTCCAAACCTAGGGCAGGAACCAGTGAATCACAGAATTCTTGAGGATTGGGATTGGTCAAGATTGGTTTTAAATGTAGTAGATTCTTGAATTTTGCAGGTTTAAGGGGCAGTTTGCCATTGTAAAGTTCTCTCAGTTAGTTTAGATCACTTTGATTGTTACACTTTCTTGTTTTCCGTGCCTTGATTCTCAGCAAAAACAGCTTTCAAATAGTTTTAAAAGTAGTTTGTCTTGTGAAGCACCAATCTTGCCTCCTTTTGGTCAACTTTAAATTTCTAATTGGTGGTGTTGCCACAAGGCACTTTTTAACATAAAACACACATAAAAAGTCTGTCTAAGTTTTAAATTTGATGTCTATGGCACAAATGATGTTAGTGAAAGGTCATGGTTTGATTCTGGTATTTCTGATGACATCCCTCCAGTCATCGGATGTCTCAGTGTAAGATTTCGCATTGACAAGACCTTTCATATAACAGTGGCCTCTTATAGTGAAAACTACTTTTACAGATGTACGTTGTTTCTGTGCATGAGCTGTGTAGTGCAGAAAATGCATAACCATGAAATTCTTGTTCTGACTTGCATATGAGTTGGGAAAAAAGAATGATGTGTTTTACTATTGGGCTGAGATTATTCTCATCATATGTCCTCTTCCAGGTGGCACTTTCATCATACATGTAAAATACTGAAGTTTAGTCCGATGATACGTGTATATTAAAAGATATGAAATTCAGTTGACGATGACTGTATACATCAGGTGTGGTTACATTAAGAGTAGGCAGATTCTTTTTTTAATCAACAATAATTGCCTCAATTTCTTCATGTTTTCCGGATTCCTTATAGCAGTTTCTTTTGACTGAATAAAACTTCGCACTTCTCACCATATGATCTTGTCTTTCCTTTGCCACAAAGCCTTCTTAGCCTTAAACGGTATTATAAATTGCCATGTAGAGACTTTAAAAAAACACTCTGAAATCTGTGGCTCTCAGATAGATGGTTGAAGTAAATATAAAACCAAATAAAATCAACTGTGTGAATAAACTAAATCCATTTTTTTTCCTTCATGAAATCTATGAGAGGAAGTCATCTTTGTAAGTAAGGTAGGTCCTGGGCTAAGGAGGCTTCAGGTCCTTTGTCAGTAGTATCAGTAATGACACTGATACCTATTATTTCAATCAATTACAACTGTATATGTCTTTTTCAGGGTATCCAAAAATAAATATTGAAGTTTCCATCAAAAATTTCTTGGAAAGTTGTTGAACCACCAGTATGCTCTTTGTTAGACTCAGTATATATTACATATAGTTTGGCTTCATCTAGCCCTTCAGGTAAGCACACTCTTGATGTATCCTTTAAAGAATAGTGATATTTCCTTCCTCTCATAGATTTCATGAAGGAAAAAAAATGAATTTAGTTTACTCACACAGTTGAGTTTAGTTGGTTTTATATTTACTTCAACCATCTATCTGAGAGTCACAGATTTCAGAGAAGTGTTTCTTTAAAGTCTCTACATGGCAATTTATAATACCGTGTAAGGCTAAGAAGGCTTTGTGGCAAATGGTTACATCTGGCAATAAATCACTACCATAAACATGTGCACGTGCCTGATAACAATAAGACACACAATCACTTGCCACTGCATCATACTTTCTGTTGCACCACTGCTGAACTGGAACAATTGTGATCAGTTCACTCAAATACTGAGTCTGTTTGTTGCAACACCCAAGTTTATTTACGTTAGATATAATGTGTGGAGTGCCACTATGAGGACATGACCGAGCACCTTAAGATTTTGCATGAACCGAGGACTGGCAGCCACGTAACACGAGAAAATGTGAAAAGTGTTAATATGTAGTAAAAACCTAAGAAAATGTCCCGTTTCCGTCACTTACTATCGAATCGACCTAACGCCAGATCATCACATTGGTCGCTTTTCTCTCTGAAACGGTTACATTTATCGTCTGCAAGCCCTTGTCGCGTGCTGCGGTATGCGGAGACACTACAAGCAGCACAGTAGAACACAGAAGACGCATCTAAGTTGATGCAATCGGCCAGTAAGAAGAGCAACATTTCAAGTTTTAGTTATCGATTATTGATTTCCATTTTCAAGAAGGGATGTCGAACAGATGTGCAGAACTATAGACCTATATCTCTAACGTCGATCAGTTGTAGAATTTTGGAACACGTATTGTATTCGAGTATAATGACTTTTCTGGAGACTAGAAATCTACTCTGTAGGAATCAGCATGGGTTTTGAAAAAGATGGTCGTGTGAAACCCAGCTCTCACTATTTGTCCATGAGACTCAGAGGGCCATAAACACGGGTTCACAGGTAAATGCCGTGTTTCTTGACTTCCGCAAGGCATTCGATACAGTTCCCCACAGTCGTTTAATGAACAAAGTAAGAGCATATGGACTATCAGACCAATTGTGTGATTGGATTGAAGAGTTCCTAGATAACAGAACGCAGCATGTCATTCTCAATGGAGAGAAGTCTTCCGAAGTAAGAGTGATTTCAGGTGTGCCGCAGGGGAGTGTTGTAGGACCGTTGCTATTCACAATATACATAAATGACCTTGTGGGTGACATCGGAAGTTCACTGGGGCTGTTTGTGGATGATGCTGTGGTATATCGAGAGGTTGTAACAATGGAAAATTGTACTGAAATGCAGGAGGATCTGCAGCGAATTGACGCATGGTGCAGGGAATGGCAATTGAATATCAATGTAGACAAGTGTAATGTGCTGTGAATACATAGAAAGATAGATCCCTTATCATTTAACCACAAAATAGCAGGTCAGCAACTGGAAGCAGTTAATTCCATAAATTATCTGGGAGTACCCATTAGGAATGATTTAAAATGGAATGATCATATAAAGTTGATCGTTGGTAAAGCAGATGCCAGACTGGGATTCATTGGAAGAATCCTAAGGAAATGCAATCCGAAAAAACAAAGGAAGTAGGTTACAGTACGCTTGTTTGCCCACTGCTTGAATACTGCTCAGCAGTGCGGGATCCGTACCAGATAGGGTTGATAGAAGAGATAGAGAAGATCCAACGGAGAGCAGCGCACTTTGTTACAGGATCATTTAGTAATCACGAAAGCGTTATGGAGATGATAGATAAACTCCAGTGGAAGATGCTGCAGGAGAGATGCTCAGTAGCTCGGTACAGGCTTTTGTTGAAGTTTCGAGAACATACCTTCAGCAAAGAGTCAAGCAGTACATTGCTCCCTCCTACGTATATCTCGCGAAGAGACCATGAGGATAAAATCAGAGAGATTAGAGCCCACACAAAAGCATACTGACAATCCTTCTTTCCACGAACAATATGAGACTGGAATAGAAGGGAGAACCAATAGAGGTACTCAAGGTACCCTCCGCCACACACCGTCAGGTGGCTTGCGGAGTATGGATGAAAGATGTAGATGCAGAAGGAGACAGAGACTCCGTGAGTTGTAATACAGCTAGGAGAAGCTGGATGTTCTTTCTGCAATATTGCAGAAAGACTTGGCAGGAATGTAGCCACTTTGCATGACTGTTGGAAGTGGTGCTCTCAAGAATGTAAGATCGCATGAAGACCGGGTTCTAGACGGTCACGTCACCCTCCAAGCGGGAACATGTTTCGCACATGATACTGCATATGCAGCTGCAATTTGAGCAGCAGTTGGCACCACAGTGACACAACGAACTGTTACGTATCGTTTACTTCAAGGACAGCTTCACACGAGATGCCCTGTAGCATGCATTCCACTGACCCCAATCACTGTCATTTTTGACTTCAGTTCCATTAAGCAAGAGGTCATTGGAGGACATGGTGGAGGTCTGGTTCTGCCTTGGTGCCAGTGATGGCCATGTGTTGGTTAGGAGGAGGTCAGTTGAGGGTCTGCAGCCAACCTGCCTGCGTGCTAGACATACTGGACCTACACCTGAAGTTAGGGTCTGGGGTGGGGGTGCAATTTTGTATGACAGCAGGAGCACTCTCATTGTTATATTATGCATCCTGACTGCAAATTTGTTTATCAGTCTGGTGATTTGACCTGTTGTGCTGCCATTCATGAACAGCATTGCAGGGGGTCTTTTCTGAAAGGATAACACTCAACTACATACCTTGTCATTACACAACATGTTCTACAGAATGTCTAAATGTTGCCTTGGCCTGCTTAATGACCAGGTCTGTCTCCAATTGAGCACACATAGGACATGATCGGATGAGAACTCCAGCAGCATCCACAAACAGCATTAACCATCATTTACAGCATCATCCACAAACAGCATTAACCATCCCTGCATTGAACAAACAAGTGCAACAGGTGTGTAACTCCACCCCACAAACTGATATCCGGCACCTGTACAACACAATGCATGCATGTTTGCATGCAACATTCTGGCTGTTATACTGGTTACCAGCACTTCACATTTGCAATGGCTTATCTCACACTTACGTGAACCTGTGATCTTTCAATGTTAATATAAGTCCGTTAGTATCGTAGTCATTTTACCAGAACAGTTTTTCTCTGTGATTGTTTCTCTAGAAAGCAAAACAGGCATACACGATTATTGCATATAATACTGAGGTAAATATTTAGAAATCACTCCTTTTCTACTCTTCATATCTTTCAGGCAACTATTGCAATATTACCATATTGTCAACATGCATGTGTGAGCATTTTGACTGTTACCTCTTACACCAATCACAAAGTAACTACTAGTGTTACTTTTCATTTCTTATTGATGTAATTAACTGTGTGTGTGTCATGTTGATAAATATAAAACAAAACTAGGTCCCAGCTCTCTGGCAGAAACGTGGCATCTTTTTGACAATATTCAGGCTTTCATTTCAACAGAGTCATATAATAATATAGAATAAAATTTTTAATATGATGTTTTTGGTATTGCACTTTAGTGAGTAAAAATAAAAATTATTTATTAACAAATGCATCATGAAAGCATTTTTAGTTCATACAATACCGCAGCAACTTTGGTGTACAGAAAATATCATAATCTGCAGTCTTCAGTATTAGATTCATAGTTACAGACTAGATGTTCATTACTTAAAGCTACAGGACACTCATTATTCCAAAACTTGTGCACAAATGTCTGTGTTGCATCTTCTGATACTATGCTCCATGTGTATTGCATACCTGTACACTGATTTTGAGACAGTATGGATTCTCACTGGAGTTTTTTCCATGTTGGAGGACGATCACAAACTTTCACCATTCATGACACAAATTGGCACTTTTGGTACAACCTAAAATAAAAGAGTATTTATCAAGAGTGTTTCCAAACTGCTTACATTTATATGCAGTACACTGACACTAATAAATTTTGTTCAAAATATTAGATATTTCATTGAGTTTGATCCTCCTAGTTGTGTCTCTAACAGAAATATGACTTTCAAATAATAAACTTTCTTCCACACAATGTAACTGCCATATAAGAAACAATATTATATTATTAATACTGTGGAGAGGCCAGAAAAATGTGGTTCCAGAAGAGGGGCAGCAGCCTCTTTAGTAGTTGCAGGGGAAACAGTCTGCATGATTGACTGATCTGTTACAATAATGTCAAACAATATGGCCTTGCTGTGCTGGTACTGTGAATAGCTGAAAGCAAGGGGGAAACTATAGCCATTACTTCTCCCAAGGACATGCAACTCTACCATATAGTTAAATCATGATGGGATCCTCTTGGGTAAAATATTCCGGAGGCAAAACAATTTCCCATTTGGATCTCCAGGTGGGGACTACTCAGGAGAACGTCATCATTAGGAAAAACAAAACTGGCATTCTATGGATTGGAGCATGCAGTGTTAGATCCCTCAACTGGGTAGGTAGATTATAAAATTTAAAAAAAAGGAAATGCTTAGGTTGAAGTTAGATGGGATGGGGATTAGTGAAGTTTGGTAGCAGGATAAAGAGAACTTCTCATCAGGTAAGTACACTGACATCAATAAAAAATCAAATAGGGATAATGCAGGTGTAGGTCTAATAATGAATAAGAAAATATGAGGATTGCCCAGAAAGTAGTGCACCACATTTTTTTCTTCAACAATCCTTTATTGAAGATAACAAGAATTACACACATGAAAGAATGGTGTTTCATCTACATACCCTATTTTTCCACGTAATCTCCATCCCATCCTATGGCCTTCCTCAAGCGCGAAATAAGGGTGTGTATGCCCTGTCAGTACCAATCCGGGTCCTGGTGGTGGAGCCAATGCTTCAATGTGTGAATCACCTCCTCATCAGCAAAATGTCTTCACGAATGGCATTCTTTAATGGCCCAAACAAGTGGAAGTCCAAGGGGGCTAGGCTAGGTGTGTTAGGTGTGACAGACACTGCTGCAAATAATGGAGCTCCACCAAATCACCTTCTGACGACCTCACCCTCCATGCCCAGCAACTAACTGTACTTCTGTTGACAGCATATGCTCCATAGACTGTGCACAAGCATTTGTGAATATTCACCACAGTTTCTTTCTCTGCAGTGAGAAATTCAATGATGGCATGTTGCTGTAACATGCATCTCCTACAGATGCCATTTTGAAACTGTCCTGCAGCTACACTATCTGTCAGAAGTGACAGAATCTTGACGCGCTCTCTCTCTCAGGAGACTTCAAATAATACATATGGAATATTCTGCATTTGTAGCATTGTTTTTGGCTGAGAAAAAAAAATTGGTGCTTTACTTTCTGGGCGACCCTCATAGCAATGTGGGTAAGCTACTATGCGCAGCACAGTGAACACATTATTATACACAGGATAGGCATAAAGCCAACACCCACAACAATAGTACAAGTTTATATGCGAACTAGCTCTGCCGATAATGAGGACGGTGAAACAATGTATGATCAGACAGAAGAAATTATTCAGACACTTATGGGAGAGAAAAATTTAATTGTGATGGGTGACTGGAATTCAGCAGTAGGAAGAGGAAGAGAAGGGAAAATAGTAGGAAAATATGGACTGGGGGAAAGGAACAAAAAAGTAATCTGTGTGGTAAAATTTTGCTCAGAGCATATTTTAATCATCAACAATACTTGGCTCAAGAATCAACAATCATGGAAGACACCTGAGATAATGGGAAGTTTCAGATGATTACATAACAACAAGACAGAGATTTTTGGAACCATATTTTAAACTGTAAGACATTTGTGGAGCAGCTGTGGACTCTGACCATAACTTATCGGTCATGAACTGTGGATAAAACAGAAGAATAGATTGCAAGAATGATGGAAATGAACACGGTAGAAGAAAAATTGATAGCTTGAGAGATGAAATAGTGAAGGCAGCAGAGGATCTAATAGGTAAAAAGACCAGGCCTGCAGAAATCCTTGGACATCACAGGAGATACTAAATTTAACTCATGGAAGAAGAAAATATAAAAATTCAACAAATGAAGTGCCAAAAGAGAATACAAATGTCTAAAACATGCAATTCACAAAAGTGCAAAATGGCTAAGCAGAATGATAGAGGAAAAACGTGAGTCTATAGAAGCATGTATAACTAGGGGGAAGATAGGTACCACCTACAGAAAAATTAAAGAGGCGTTTGGAGAAAAGAAAACCAGCTGTATGGCTATCAAGAGATCAGATAGCAATCCAGTACCAAGCAAAGAACAGAAAGGTAGAAGGAGTATATAGAGGGTCTGTCCACGAGAGATGTACTTGAGGGCAATGTTATAGATATCAAAGAAGACGTGGACGAAGTTGAGATGGAAGATATGACACTGTCAGAAGAATTTGACAGAGCACCAAAAGACCTAAGGAGTTGACAACATTCTGTCATAACTACTGATAGCATTGGGAGAACCAGCCATTACAAAGCTCTTCCATCTGGTTTGCAAGATGTATGAGACAGGCAAAATACCCTCAGACTTCAAATAATAAATCTAATTCCACAGAAAGCAGGTGCAGACAGGTGTGAATATTACTGAACTATCAGTTTAATAAGTCATGGTTGCAAAATACTAACATGAATTATTTACATAAGAATGAAAAAAAACTGGTAGAAGCTGACCTCGGAGAAGATAGGTTTGGGTTTTGGAAAACATTGGAACATGTGAGGCAATATTGACCCAACAACCTATCTTAGGTCTTGTAAATAGGTTGAGGAAACGGAAACCCATGTTTACAGCTTGTGTAAATTCAGAGAAGGCTTTTGACAATGTTGACTGGAACCCACTCTTTGACATTCTGAAGGTGACAGGAGTAAACTAAAGGGAGTGAAGGATTATATGGAACTTATACAGATATCTCAGTTATAATAGACCAAGAACATGAAAGGGAAGCAGTGGTTGAGAAAGGAGTGAGACATTGAGAAAGGAGTGAGACAGGGTTGTAGCATATCCACAATGTTACTCAATGACACTTTTATTTTAGCAATTGTTGGGGCGGGAGCTGCAGTCACTGAATGTGCTGCACTCTAGGTGACTGTTATTCTATGGATACTTACCTCTCTTGTGCACAGAAAATAATGGTGTTTCTTCAAACCACAGTAAATACTCACTTGCAGAAAAAACAACTGTTTAAAATTTACCACTGCATATATCTTCAAAGGAAAAGGAACCAATAATGAAATGTTCTCTGAATGTGCACCACACCTTTTCACTGCTAATACAAAGGTATTTCCACAATTAATCAAACTATATATATACACATTTCAATTACTTGAAAAGTGTATCTCATCTGCCTGCATGACATTTGTCTGATTGGTTGATTGATTTGGGGGAGGGAACAAACAGTGAAGTCATCAGTCCCATGCATGACATTTATGTCCATCCATATTATTTTCCATTTGTTGTGTGTTGGCCTGATGCAGCTAAGTTTATTGCAAGTCACTCTAAACAGTATGTATTGTCAAAGTTTTTCATCATCGTTATCACTGAGAAACATGGCACCACACCCTCTCAGCTACTGTTCAAAAACAGTATGAACAATAATGGAAATTCATAAACTGTGAGTTACCTTATTACATTACGGTATGGGAAGATTTCAACTTACTAACTATAGGCTGGAAAACTCTATAATGATTATGGCAAGCAATAACAACAGGGATTTGTGTGATATTGTTATGAATCCTTATCTAAAATTTACCTTGAACAATTAGTAAGGGAAGTGACTTATAAGGGGAAATGTCTTAAATCTTGTTACAAATTGGTCATAACATTTTAATTTAGTTAACATAAAGCAGAGAATCAAAGCTGATATAGCAGTTATAGCATCACCAGCATGAGTGTTATTAGATATGTTAAGAAAGGCAGATAGATATTTCTCATTAATAAATGTGACAAGAAACAGATTTCAGATTATCTGAGCAGACAACATGAAACATTAATCATTCTGCTGTTAGCTGCCCTAAATGGTTGGTATTCCACAATTTTCACTCTTATAAACGACATAAATTGATGTTACAGTATTCATCTGTGGCATGCTAGTGTAGAATATGTGACAAATTCAGCTAAGTAAAAAGACCCAAACATTGCACATGTTTATTTAAATATGTAAACTAACTTTCAGTTTTTCCATGGTGTGAGACCACGTCATGTGTCAGGTAAAACTGATGCAGAATTCTAGAAATATTTTATTGTTTGTATTAAGGCTTGTGTGTATCATAATATATTGTGTATCTTCAAACATCTGTGAGTGCTGCAAAAGATCTGTACTACAATGTCAATTGCAAACTACATTTTGGCAGCAGAACCGATCATTTAGACAACCACTGCCTCCTGATTTCAGTTGGTACACGTGTGCTAAATGATACATTTTTGAGAATTTTTGGAAGCTCTGAGTGCTGTGTGTAACATATTTGACAATAAATCAATGGTTTTGAGCTATGGTTGTGTACTCTGCAAACTTTAGCAGCAATATATTTTTGGAAAATCATTTCCCCACGTGAATCTGTTAATGAAGATGATTTCAACAGAAGTTTGAGACAAAGTAATCTTCAAAAATTCACTGATATTTAACAAAAGCCACTTTCTTGGGTGTTGAAACTTCATATCTTAAAAAGGAACTTGGAGGCCTTGTAGAGTAATAAATCACAAAACTAAAAAATCCAAGATTAGTTTAAAGTTACTTGTTTATTGTTCAACAAAAACAATCAGTTTTTGAAAAAATAAGTTAAATTTAATTGGATAAATAAAAAAAATCTACTCACCAAGAGGTGGCAGAACACACACATAAAAGAAAATTGTAATTAAGCAAGCTTTTAGAACCAGTGGCTCCTTCTTCAAGCAGAAGGATTGAAGGGGAAGAAAGAGGGGTGAAGGAAAAGGACTGGAGAGGTCTAGGAAAAGTGGTAGATTTTGGGAAAGTCACCCAGAACCGCAGATCAGGGGAGACATACCGCACAAGATGAGAAGGAAAGACTGATTGTTGGGGACTGCATCAGATGATATTTGAAAACCTGAGAGCTTAAAGGTGGAACACAGGGTAATATGCAAGACAGAGATTACTGCTTACACATCATGCACAAGTTAATAAGAGCAAAAAGATAAGTACATTGTATGTAACAGACGTGGGAGGGGGTGGTGAAAAATAGATAGGTAAGATAATGAAAGATGTAGAAAACTAAAGTGGAGTGAAGAGAAGAGTAGTTACTGTGAAGAAATGCTGGGATGGAAGAAGTTAACATATATTAAGGCCAGATGGTTTGCGAGAACCAAGGACATGTTGTAGTGCTAGTTCCCACTTGCAGAGTTCTGAGAAACTTGTGTCTGGGGAAAGAGTACAGATGGCATGTGTGGTGAAACAGACTCCGAGGTCATGGTTATCATGTTGTAGAGCATGCTCTGCAACAGGATATTGCATGCTCCCAATATACACCCTCTGCCTATGCCCATTCATCCTAATTGATAATCTGGTGGTTGTCATGCAGATATAAAAGGCCAAACGGTGTTTACATACCAGCTGGTACAAGACATGTCATTTCACAGGTGGCTCTCCTTTTGATAGTATATCTTTTGCCAGTTACAGGGCTGCTATAGGTGGTGGTAGGAGGGTGCATATGGCAAGTCTTGCAGTGAGGACGGTCACCAGGCTAGGAGCCATAGGGTAGGGAGATGGGTGCAGACGGAGTACAGGACCCGACAAGAATATTGCAGAGATTGGGAGGGCAACAAAAAGCTGTTCTAGATGTGATGGGTACAATTTCAGACAGAATGAATCTAATTTCATGGTATGTTTTTAGGAAGTCATGGCCCTGTTGAAGTAGCTGATTACACATTAAAGTCCAGGATAATACTGAGTCACCAGTGGTGTGCTTCAAAGCTGTTTTTACAGTGATCAGCAATACGAGGATTGGATGGGATGGCCCGGGAAATCTGCTTTTGAACTTGGCTGGTGGGGTAATTATGTGCAGTGAAGGCTGAAGTGAAATTCTTGGTGTATTGCTCTAAAGAGTTTGCATCTGAACAAATACGTTTGTCTCAAATGCCAAAGCTGTACGGGATGGAACATTTGACATGTCAAGGCAAATGTATTTGTTCAGATGCAGACTCTTTACAGCAATATACACCAGTCTCACCTCAGCCTTCACTGCACATAATTACTTCACCAGCCTAGTTCAAAAGCAGATTTCCCGGGCCATCAAATCCAATCCTGGTACTGCTGATCCCTCCAAAAAAACAGCTTCAGAACACAACACTGGTGACTCAGTATTGTCCTGGACTGGAATGCATAAATCAGCTACTTCGACAGGTCAATGACTTCCTAAAATCATGCCCTGAAATGAGATGCATTCTGTCTGAAATTTTTCCCACCACATCTAGAACAGGTTTTCGTCACCCCCCTCCCCTCCCCTCCCCTCCCCGCCCTTCCCTTCCCCTCCCCTCCCCTCCCTCCCCCCCCCCCCCCAATCTCCACAATATTCTTGTCAGACCCTATGCTCCTTCTGCACCCATCTCCCTACCCAATGGCTCTTACCCCTGTGACCATCCCTGCTGCAAGACTTGCCCTATGCACCCTCCTATCACCAACTATAGCAGCCTTGTAACTGGCAAACATATACTATCAAAGGGAGAGCCACCTGTGAAACAACACGTCATGTACCAGCTGTCATGTAAACACTGTTCGACCTTTTACATCAGCTTGACGACCACCAAATTATCAATTAGGATGAATGGACAAAGGCAGAGGGTGTATTCTGGCAACATGCAACATGCACGCTCTACAACATGACTATCACGACCTGGGTGTCTGTTTCACCAAACATGCCATCTGGATTCTTTCTCAGACACTAATTTCTCAGAACTCCGCAGGTGGGAACTAGCACTACAACATGTCCTTGGTTCTCACCACCCACCTGGCCTTAATTTATGTTAACTTCTTCCACCTCAGCATCTCTTCACAGTAACTACGCTCTGTGTGCTCTCAGGTTTTCAAATCTCATCCGATGCAGTCCTCAATAATCAGTCTATCCTTCTCGTCCCGTGTGGTAAGTCTCCCCCAACCTGCGGTTCTGGGTGACTTTCCCAAAGTCTACCCCTTTTCCTAGACCTCTCCATTCCTTTTCACTCATCCCTCTTCCTTCCCCTTCAACCCTTTTGCCTGAAGAAGGAGCCACTGACTCTGAAAGCTTGCCTAATTACAACATTCTTTTATGTGTGTGTTCTGCCACTGCTTGGTGAGTAGATGTTTTATCTAGCCAATTAAATTACTGTTTGTTGTTCAGATAAACATTGCACCACCCACATGCAGCCCCACTGTGAATGCTGCTCTCAGGCACTGGGTGAACTACTTGGTGTTTGCAAGTAATTGGAAATTGTCCAGACTGCTATCAAGCATTTGAAAGCCGGTGTGAATGGATGGTTGGGTAGACTTCTGTCAAAGGAGCGTGAACTACTACCCTCTCCCAAGGGTACTGTTCCTTCTCCAGGAAATACAAGATGTTGACAACTAGACTTTGAGTGGTGAGTCAATGTTTGGTCCAGAGGAAGGCCAGGACTGGGAAGAACTTCAAAGTTCTACACTTATCACTTTTACCAACAGGTTTAAGGTGCTGTCTCCCACTGGAATGATAACTGTTGGGGCAGTAGGACTAAAAAAAAACATTGTTCATTGTTCATTGGTAGCATAGTAGGATAATGCAGTCAATCTACACAGGAAACTGCTTAAAAACACTTCCACATTCCATTTCAAGTGTATGGGGCCCATAACAATTAGTACTGACATGTATATTGAATGTAAACAAGTAAAAGTAGTATGAATGGTCACAGGTTTGTTTGACTCACAGGAATGCTGAAAACCTTAAACTGGCACACACTTGAATATAGATGCCATCTGTTACTGGTAGTGGTGCATACACATCTTGCTGACACAAGCACTAGTCATTTTTTTAATAGAATTATTCTTAGTCTCGCAGCCCAACCGAGATGATGCAGCTGTGCCAAATGAGGACACCACATGGGCTTGTCAACAGAGGTTATTAGTCGAGGCCACTGCAGGACAGCAGTTTTGCACACTACATCTCTCCACAGACTTATGGAGGCATGACACCACTGGCCACTCATGTGCATCCCCGGCAGCACAGCACCTTTCAACGAAAGGTATGGCACATACACAATGGTACTCATGTTCTCTTTCTTGTTTTTGTTCCACAGTTGCAGTTTTACCAATGGTATTGAAATATATTCCTCTTCCGCAACTGTAATAAGCGACTTATTTAGACCAGACGCATTTCTCTCTTTTGAAGCATCTTCAGAGGACAGTATTTTGTCTCCTCCATTGCCAAGTCACCTATCATAGTTTTGCGCTGCGGTTACACAATATTCAATGTTTGTGTCGGCTGATCAGTGTTTTAGCAAATAAATGCTGTTTGTGTGTGCCACACACAAAAATTATATTTGACATAGCTCAGAACACTTCACTGATAAATGGAGTCCTAATGTTTTTGTAAGTCCACAGTTTTGTTTAATGTATTTTGTCTACTTCCTTTTGATCGCTTGAAGTGCTTTTAAATAAAGCCAAACGTGCCCAGTGTAAATAAAACTTTTGTTACAGTCGCGAAAGATGGAATATTTCTCAATATTACATACGACACCTATGTGGTACTTAAATTAAATGAGATATTGTTATACAGTAAATTTTACATGAAATTTAGGTATCTTGTCCACATTTCATTCTCAACGTTGTGGCAACTAAAATCGACCATATGGAAAGTATACTCTATGGACTTTTACCTCTGCAAACTCTTCAAAAATTTCGTGCAATGGTTTACTATATTTAATGCTGCATAATAACTGTGTTGAACATCAAAACAAAATTAATTCATTTATGGGGGGAAGGTATCAGTCAAGAAAATGTGTAAAAATCTAATTTTTGGGCCAAATAGTTTTTGTGAAATCGAATGATAAGTGTGTCAAAGCAGTCAGAACACCATGTGTCTGCACAGGCGAGCAGTGCAGTGACAAACGCGCACAGCGCAGAATGCAGGGAGCACGTCTTTGTAGCAGCGAAAGGGTTAATGCGGCCGTAGTAGCTTTACTTCATGAACTGCGCGTTCCCTCCTAAATGTAAACTTGCGAATTATTCTATACTATGGCACTGCTTCTCTTGGTGCGTGCGTCGTGTGCAACTGGCAACGCAGCAATCTCCCGCATCTGGGCGGGCATGCGCGAGCCGCCAAGATAAAAGAATTGAACTATAGTGCACACATAAAGTTACACAGATGTAAACACACCTTTACAAGCAGGTTAGTTTACATGCATCTAGCAGTAGTTTTGTCAGAGAAAGTTGTTGTTGCGTCAAAAGAAAACTTCACCTGATAAAACAATAAATTATGAGACAGAATTTCCTCCAAGTGCCTATTTTCTGGGGGCAAAACTGTTAGTACGGCCAAAACATATAAAATTATACAAAAATACCCTAGCTTTCAAAACTATCTGCTGCTGCTACTGCTGCTGGTGTGTGTGTGTGTGTGTGTGTGTGTGTGTGTGTGTGTGTGTGTGTGTGTGTGTGTGTGTGTGTGTTTTGTATGTTCCACATCTTCTCCTAAACCAGTGGACCAATTTCAACCAAACATGATATACATATCCATTACTGTCAAGCAACAATTGCTGAGGGGCAAGAACCACCTACCCACCACAGTTCAGGACATATGACTTCATTAACACTGAGATGCATGAAAAACTGCTACATTGTGCATGACATTTACATTTTTTACTCCTTTGCTACTAACTCTATTCACAACACATTTTGCAGACACTATCCACAAAAGCTGCTGAATGTAACTATAAAATTATATCATTGTATGATATACAGATCAGGAGAAACTTTTGCATCATGCATGACATTTAAATAAACTTATTCTTAAGTACTAAAACACTCCTAGTCAAGTCAACTTAAGGTAATCCCTTACACCTGCTTGTGCTTTTGGCATGTTTGAACTGTGAAGCACAAACGGCATTAGACGAAAACTATAGCTGCCTACAGAGATATGGAGAGGCATTGCCATAGTGATGTTCACAAAACTGCACATCTCACACCAAGTATACTGCTCAAATACATACAAGGTTTCATTTCTAATAGAAAATTGGCAAAATTAATATCCACGCAATGCTGGGTTTGTCAGCTAGTAAGTCTATAAAAATCAGCAGCAGGGTGCAGTGCTGTTTATGAAAGAAGACAGTATATTGAACATTTCAGAAACAGAAGTCAGTGTTTCCAGTAAATGTTCAGTATTTATGAGAAATAACATGTTCTTACGTAGTACTTGAAAGTCAGTAATAAAAGTTAGTGTGATCTTATAATCTTTTAAATGAACAGATGCATCACCCATGGGGCAAGTGAACAGCCGATCTATTTCCTAATTCTTGTCAGTAAACTTTTACTTGTGTTTTATCTTTGTATCAAACTGATGTTGGACATATGATTTATCTATGGATAAACAATAAACTAAACAATTGTGGCTTCATACTTCTACAAACATTATTCATTGTATAGGAATCATAGCCAGAGTTAGGAAATTGTATGTCCTGTTTTCCTCATTATATTTTCCACACACAGTCAAACATCAGTTCAGTGTCAGTTATTATTACTAAATTTTATGGACAGAAAACTAGAACTTACAGTGTTGACATAAAATTTACACTTCATATTGCAGGTAAGTGTGGCTTGGTGGTAAAGTGCAATCTTTGGATTGGTGACTGATTTACTTTTTCTATTCCAGGTAAACTTCGAGTAAAACACACTGGATATTCTCATTCAGAATAAAGCAATAAATAAATAAATATGTACAGTATTATTTACATATTTTAGAATCACAGTGAATAAGTATTGTCACACATACCTCAGAAAGTACAGCAATGCATAAATATTCAGTAGCAACACAATATTTAGTCCAGTTTTTAGCTAAATGCTTGTATTCCAGTTATAGCTCTCCCAAGAATGAGAGCATGGATATCGTGAGTACCTATAACAGATTGATCAAGTGCAGTTGTCCATTATTTGCATTCAGGAAACAAAGAGGAAAAAGACAGAAAAAGTATATGACCTTACCTTCATATGTATTGACTGATTCCAGATTCAGAACATGTCTAATAACATGATATTCATCAGAAATGCCATTCCCACCCAACATGTCACGGGCAGTGCGTGCAATGTCCAAAGCTTTTCCACAGGAAATATGTTTCAATATTGATATCATTTCTGGAGTACACCTTAAAAGAATATGTACAAAATGAAACTTTACTTATGTGGAGAAAATGAAGATGGTTTAATATGTAAGTGAGAAAGTGAGGAATTTGTGTAAAATCTTGAGAACAGCTATTTTTATTACATTATTATGAAACACGCAATAACAAATGGCTTTTCATGTAAGACAACTTTTGTTGGTGAAACTGAAGCATATAATTAGGAGACCACTCTTGCATCACAACATCCAGTTTCATACTACACCTAGTCACCTAATAGATAGCTGCCTCATCTTGACATACAAGACAGCTGCACATTATCAGAACATGGAATCTCCATGTCCCCAATGCATGGTTAATGACACCCCAGACCAATTCAACTGGGATTATGTGCAATCAGGACATCAAATATCCCTCAAACCACTGTAGCGTGATTTTGACCTGTTGGTATGGATTGTGTTTTCCTGGGAACGCCACATCTGGTAGGGAGACCATAAACTATGAAGGAGCATATGTGACTAATAAAAATACTCGCATATTCCACAACTTTCATAACGCCTTCTATAACAACCGCAGGTCCCAACAAGGTCCATGTCACCTTTTCCGAACCTTCAACTGAGTTGCCACTCTGCTACTAGGAAATACATATTTCAAACTCTAATCTCTAATAGGTTACAATATAATTAGTTTGCTTTTGATAAATATTAGTGATATCAGAATATGAACATCCAATAACCTATGCTGCTTTTGCAGTAATCATTTCTAGCTTCTAAATTATCAAAATGTGACCTCTGTTGAAGTTAATCAGCAGTTTTCTGTAATCTCAGAATACGGAGTACACTGAATGACTTAATTGCACTCTTGGCACCTGTCATGCCATGAGTACATTAATTTGAGATAGTTGCTTTGTAGGAAAGAGAGTGGTCCCGTTTTCAAAGTGAACACTTCGGCATGCCACATGACTGGCAGTCATCAAATTTTGTACTGGTCATTGGCATAACAGTTGAGAGCAGGATGTTAAAGATATGCAATATTAGCATATTTCATCAAGATCAGATCATGTGTATATGGCACGTGAGACACTTCATTTGAGGCTATGCAATTGATGGGCTTTTCATATGCCACTCTTTCAAGGGTGTTCCTGAGGACTTGCTTATAGGGAAAATAACTACCACCAATGTCATAAGTCATGAGAAATAACACAATAATGAAAGAGATTGCCACTAGCTCCATTAGTTAGTGCAGGTTGTAAGATTTAAGTGGTGGGCCACAGCCAGTTCAATGCAGAACAACAACAATGTCATTTTCTCCTCTGTCATTCCTTAGTTGCTTCAAATTTCATGGAGGTACGTTTCAAAAATGTAAGTCAATGAAAGTTAGATTGTTTATGCCATATACGTTTCACTTCTTTTATTCATGAAGCATCTTCAGTGGCCTGTAATACATTTTTCTTTTTATACATAAAATAAATGTATTATGTAATAGTTACAATATGTTACTATGTTACATTTTGTCATGTTTTTCTCTTGTTTTTTAGATTACAAACAACTTTTATTTCACAGATCTTGTGAGGTTCAATTATCATTTGATGTTACTTCCGATTTTCAGTATTGTTTGTCCATATGTGTGGTCCTGTAGCTGTGTTCGTTCAGTCCCCATGCTCCAGCTGGCCGATTTCTGGCAGTTTTTTCACCCACATTTATTACAACACATTACTTGCACTTTTCATTTTGTGATCAATATGTGCTTGTTTACAGTATGTGGTATTGCCAACTATCACCATGTGGTTTATCTTTTGTCTTTTATGTGTGGTTTCATATTTTTCATCTGTTTTGTGTGTGTCTATTTTGTTATGTGTAAATGTTACATTATTTGTGAGAGCAGTCTTCTTTTTCCTTAAGTGAATAAGTGTGTGTGTGTGTGTGTGTGTGTGTGTGTGTGTGTGTGTGTGTGTGAGACAGAGAGAGAGAGAGAGAGAGATGGGGAGGGGGGGGGGGGAGAAAGAGTCGTCAATTATTTACTCTGGTTAATGTTTCCGATTTCTGTTTATTATTGTTTTAGTGGCTAACATGATCAGAGAGTTATTGATTACATTAATTAGGTCATTAATTACTTTCTTTTTCATTGCATGGGCTCTTTGTATGTGAAAGTTTTCTCGTAATGTCAGGAGTTTTTTGTTGTGACTGTTCACTCTTCTCACATAAAATTATTAGAGTGAACGATCGCAACAAAACTCCTCATATTAGAAGAAAACTTCCACATGCAAAGAGCCCTTGCAATGAAAAGGAAAGAAATTAATGACCAAATCAACACAAGCAATAACTCTCTGATCATGTTAGCCACTAAAACAATAACAAACAGAAATCTGAAACATGACAAGAGTAAATAATTGATGGATCTCTCTCTCTCTCTCTCTCTCTCTCTCTCTCTCTCTCTCTCTCTACACACACACACACACACACACACACACACACACAGACACACACACACACACAATAAATGAAAAATGATAAATGTGGGTGAACAAACACCAGAAATCGGCCAGCTGGGGTATGGGGACTGAATGAATACATCTCCAGAACCACATATGGACTAACAACACTGGAAATCATAACACCAAATGATGATTTAACATCACAAAATTTGTGATACAAACGTTGCTTCTAATCTATAAAACAAGAGAAAAACATGACAAAATGTAACATACTAACATTCTGCAACTACTACATAACACATTTATAAAAACTAAAACTTTGTGTTCTGCCTTATGGCAGGTCTTGTCATGGAGGAAGCCTCATCAGAGAGGTCCACCCCATGACCATCTAGGGAAGTGATTCCAGTGGTGGTTTCCTTTTGCCTTCCACAGATGATGATGAAATGATAATGAGGACAACAAAACACCCAGTCCCTGGGCGGAGAAAATCTCCAACCCAGCCAGGTATTAAAACCGGGCCCCATGACATGACAGACCGCCACGCCGACTTCTCAGCCATCAGGGCGAACACACATTCATTATATGTATAAAAAAGAAATATGTATAACATGCCACTGAAGATGCTTCACAGACAAAGGAAGCAAAAGGCATATGGAGATAAACACACTGCCTTTCATTTAGTTGCATAGATGGAACATACCTCCATGAACAACAATGATGATTGGTCAGCACCCACAATCATCCTCTCACTATAATGTGTAGAAGTCACCACTCTCACATGCTTATTGAACATCAAAGAGCATGGATATTCATATCATCACTGGACACTGACAGTAAAGAAAGTTACCTGAACTGACGAGCTGCAGAACACACTGGTACACTCTTATGGCGGGGTACAATTACACCAAAAACCAGGTGAGCTGTTTTTCCAAAAGAACACCATTCAGGCCAGTAGCAGTGGTATAACCATATGGTGGACATGTACGTGGAATGAAATGTGGTTCCTGGTATGACTAACATTGTTCCTCACTGGTGAATGATACAACCACCTTCAGCCCAATCAGGTGCACACTAAATCTCTCACCTCCCTCTCCAGGTGACTTGTACCTTTAGAAAGACATTCCCTTATCTAGTTGCTCCCAAATTGGAACACTGCATGAAATGAGAAAGTTTTCTGGTCCTCCAGGTCACCTGACCTTAATCATATTGAGCACATATAGGACACCATATGTATGTTTCTTGGATCCATTTCTGGCCAATTTCTGTGTGTTGTGGTCAACAGTTGAGTAGTTACGGATCAGGGTGGCTATCTACACACACTGTTTCACACAGCCCGAGCAATGACATGTCACTGCTGTCATAAGGCCAAAACGTTTTGCTAGATGCTATTAGGTTATATTCCTCACTACTCCATAATACCTCTGGTATTATGACATCCCCCCTGGGTTACTAGGTGAGCTCAATCTTGACAGAAGGATGTTCATAATATTAATATTATAGGCAATCGGTGTGTGAGGAATTTTCTTAAGCTTGGTCTTCAGTTTTTCCCAATATCCACCCGTCATCCATTTAAATTTGTTGAAATACTCCGAGACAGTCACTGTGTGAAATGTACTAACTTATCTCGTGTTTAAAACAATTTTATTTTAATAGTAAAAATTGCACAATTTAAATTGAATTTGTTGTATATAAATCAATATCTTGTAGGAATGAGTCATTTTACATTCCATCACAAATTATTTTGTGAATATTGTTATGGCATCAAAATTTATAAGGTTTTTTTTTTTTTCTAAAATATGCGGATCTGATTTGGTAATTCTTACCCATCACCTGTAACACGTTAGAATTACATAAATTCTTCTATAGAACAGAAGGAGGTGTCAAGGAGAAACTTTCTCAGTTTGTTCTCAAATTCTGCTTTGCTGGCTGCCACACATTTTATATGCCTCATTAAGTGATCAACAATTTTTGTTGCAGCGTTACACCACCCTTTCTTTTGCTAAAGACAACCTTTATGGGGAGTAATGGATGTCATTTTTCTTTGTGGTATTGTAATTATGTACATCATAATGTACTGTAATGAACTGTAATGGATTATTTACAACAAACTTCATGAGGTAATAAATATACTGTGAAGCAGAAGTGGGGACGCCCAACTCCTTAAACAAATGTCTACAAGGTGATCATGGGTAAGCTACCACACATTATTCTTGTTGATAAATAATTAAACTTTAAGTGTTTCGTGATACAACACTGGAAAATTCTTACTCTTATCAGTAAGTATGACAAGCACACTTTTAGGATCCATTTTAGAAGTTCTGGGCATGTTATTCATCTGCAAATGTGTCACATGACACACGAAAGTCATGTTTTTTTATCAGCAATCACATTAAAGGACATTTTGAAGTTTTCAACCTCAGATGATTTTCACGAGTATTCATTTTACAGGGTGATTATAATTAAAGTTAAACTTTCAAAACACTGTAGAAATAACACCACTAGTCAGAATGATGTCAAATTGCAATGGAAAATTATTGGAGAAGGGGAAAAACGTATGGCAGATGAAAAATATAGTATGAAAATTGATCAACAGATGGTGCTGCATGTGACAGAATAGGTAAATGAAAACACCTGTCATGAGCACGACACATTGAAGTTGGTATAAACGCTCCAGGTACACGGCTTTTCCTCCTTTCGCATCTGCGATGTTCGCAATGACTGTCTCAATGCAGAATCACACTCTGCTTGTAAAGCTGTATTACAAGAACGATGACTGTGCACACATCATTCTGTGGAAGTACTGGACACTGTAGGGTTTTAAAAAAGGTGTTGGTCCAATGACTGCCGTGGGTCTGGAAAAAATTATTCATAAATTCGAAAAGACGTGTTCTTTTGGTGAGCAACCTGATAGACAGAGGAAACAAATTGATTCGACGTCAGTGGAAGCAGTGGCCACAGCAGTGCAGGAGGAGACAAGTGGTGGTGTGCAAACGTGTAGTGCATGGAGAATTGCCTGAACATTGGACATACCCATGAGCATTGTGCGTAAAATCCTACAAAACACTCTTCTTTGCTACACATTCAAAATTACCCATGTGCACGAGTTGCTTCCTGTTGACCTGCCAGCAAGAGAGACCTTTGCTTGCATGGAAGTGGACAATGATTGGCCAGGGAAGATTTTGTGGAAAGATGAAGCCCACTTCCATCTGACAGGGTATGTCAATACACAGAGTTTTCTAATGTGGGCAAGAGAAAATCCACACGCAAATCAACCGGTTCCACTTCATCCTGAAAAGGTCACTGAGTGGTGTGGGTTTACGGCATCATTTATCATAGGGCCATATTTTTTCGAAGAGACAGGTGCTTCTGGTAAGTGCTATGAGTGTCTCTTGCGCAATCTAGTTATTCTAGCTCTCCAAAAGCCTGGATGTGTGGATGGGATCATTTTTATGCAAGATGGCACACCTCTGAACATTGCAAATCCAGTTAAGCAGCTGCTGAAATGCCATTTCAGAATTGCTAGAATTATCGGCCGCCATTTTCTTACAGCCTGGCCATCCTGATCACCTGATCATAACCGTATGACTTCTGGCTGTCCGGCAGCCTGAAAGATGATGTGTTCAGTGTTCCGACTGCAAACTTCGCTGCATTGAAGGCACGCACTGTGCAACACATTCTGGACGTGACTCCGGAAACACTTCCATCAGTTGTGTAACATTCTGTTCCTCAATTTCAACTTGTTGCAGAAAATGGTGGACAGCATACTGAACATTTTTTGGACCAGTCACACAGAAATTAATAATGTTATCTGATTTTGATTGATGCTTTTTGTACGGTTTTTGGTCTCAGGACAATTAAAAACTGATGTAAGTGATGCTTTTTATGTGATTTTTGGCCTCAAGACAATTAAAAACCAATTTTTCCCATCCAATGTGATATGAACTTGCCGTGGTGGATGGGCTTACGTAACTAACAGTATCACACCTGTACACGCATGCAAACTGAGTAGTTAAGTTTGTTTAACGTCAAACGTACACCTTAGGCATTGTTGTATGATTCATTTGTCATTTGTAGTTGACCACTAATAAATTATAATGCTTACAGTGCCATCTATTGCTACATTTTGTAACTATTTATTTTCCGTCTGCCATATGTTTTCCCCCTTCTCCAGTAACATTCCGTTACAATTTGACGTCATTCTGACTAGTGGTGTTACTTCTACAGTAGTTTGAAAGTTTAATTTTAATTATAATCATCCTATATTATATCTTGCATGATTGCCCAATTTTGGCCTTGCAGGCCATTTTCAAGCATTGTAGGTGTTGATGTGTTGTGCAGTTACCCTGTTATTAAACAGTGCATACAGCCGATCTGAAAGCCAGCACATGACGTGCAAGTATGGCTGTGGTACCCCATGTGAACCAAATACGCAGTTACATCAATTAAATATCTAGGTGTAAAGTTGCAAAGCAATATCAAATGTAACAAGCACATGACATCAGTTGCAGGGAAGGCAAGTGGTCAAATTTGTTTTATTGCAAGAAGTCTTTTTAGTATGGCTCATCTCTAAAGGAGGCCACATACAGAATACTTCTTGAATACCACTAGAGTCTTTGAGACTCTACCAGGTAGGATTAGAGTACATCGAAGCAATTCAGAGGCACGTTGTTAGATTTGTTATTGATAGGTTCAATCATTATATGAGTATTATGGAAATCCTCTGAGAACTTGAATAGGAGTCCCTGGAGGAAAGATGACATATTTTTTGTGAAACACTATTGAGAAAGTTAAGGAGACCAGCATTTGCAATTGTCTGCTGAAGAATTTTACGACACCCAATGTACATCTTGTGTAAGGAATATGAAGTAAACATAAGGTAAATTTGGGTTCATACACAAGCAATTAGACAGTCTTTTCCCCCTCACTCCATTTGCGAGTGGAACAAGGAAGAGAATGACTCGCTGCTGTGCAAGGTAACCTCTGCCAAGCACCATAAAGTGGCTTGTGGAGTATGTATGTAGATGTAGATGTCTACATCAATTTATGGAAGTAAAGGAAAACATAAATAACTTTGAGAGGATCTGAACTCTCCTCCATCAAATTTGTGTCCAGTTCCTGTAATTAGTACTCTTCCTTGGGAACTTTGCAGTGTAATAATGAACCTCAGAATATACTGTAACTAAGTACATGATTTCACAGTACTCTAATCAAATGAGTCATTTAGTTTACAAAGGACTTACTCAGTGAAAAATATAGTAACATGCTAGCCATTTATATGATCGTCCTTTAATTAATATTAAGCTATCTTTAATCTCCATTTTTCAACATACATTGATTTATACTTAACTATATGTGCAATGTCACATACACTTTACAGTCTTGTACATTCAGAAATTTTTCAATTGTATACAAGCAAAATGGCACAGTGTAAGACACTCAACTCATTCGGTTCAAATCCCCACCTGGACATCCTGATTTAGGTTTTCCTTGATTTGTTTAAACAGTTTAAGGCAAATGCTGGGAAAGTACCTTGGAAAGGTACTTTTAAAAGGGCACAGCTGATTTCCTCTCCAACCTATTTCTAATGGCCTCATCATTGACAATGTTAAGCTCTAATATTCCATCCTTTTCCTATGGAGATGGAGATGTCAAGCAGACATGATTTCAGTTTGCGTTTGAAGTTAATTATATTGTATATTAGATTTTTCATATACTTGGATAAAGGGTGAATTATTTTTGGGACTGCATAACCCACTGCTTTCTGCATCACACTAAGCCTGAGTGAGTTTTGTTACCAGGAATTTCTGAGTTGAAAGTGAACATCTTCATTCCCAAATGAATTACATAGCATTTCTTGTGTAACTTTGAAAATTATGACATAAAAGTAGTTACAGGTCAATGTGTCTTTATAGAGGCAGTTAATACCACAGGACAGAATTCTAGGATGAAAAATGTTATTTTTCTATAATATACCTTATATTTTACCCTTATTTAAAAAATTTATTTTCAGTAATGAACAAGTTTGGATTATCTAAGTTTTTTTCAACATATTTCAAATTAAGTTTTGATTTGATTGAATATGTTGTTTTCTCTTTGTGATTAAAATCAGCAATATTACAAATTCTTATTCCTCAAAAATTAGTACACTTACAAATTCTTATCCTTCAGGCGACTCACATGAAGACATGCTTGAAGACCTATTGATATTTCTGTAAGCATATCTGCTAATTTCTTCTGAATGAGCTGGGTGGCTGCTAAAGGCCGTCCAAACTGGTGACGCTCTAGTGTATATCGACGTGCTTCTGCTAAGCAAAACTCTGCTGCACCCAGGGCTCCCAAAACAATACCATAACGAGCATTACTAAGACAGGTAAAAGGTCCATGGGGAAAAAGGGCACAAAAAAAGAACCTTAAGTTACAACAGATCCAACACTTACAATAAAAATGTGAAATATGGAAGAGTTTATTTTGAATATAAATAGAACACACAGAAAAATTTTATCATCTTCACTTCAAACATCAGGCCTTTTTTAGTTTTGCCTGTTACAGTATGCATCAATTCCTCAGTATTCTTCGAGTTCATTATATCCACATTGTGTAAACTGTATGAACCAAATGAGTATTGATTATATAATCCAATGTGCCTCAACTAAGAATACATTTGCCATGTTTACCAAGATTCATCCACAAGATAACAGATCGTAGGGATGAGAGGGTATTTTTTTTTTTTTTTCTTTTAGGCTTTGAAGAATAAATCGGATCAGCCATCATAAATGAGTGTAATGAATACAACTTTAATCTACGTGACAATCTGATTGTTGATTTGGAAATTATGTACATATCTGGAGATGTGAATTAAGGTCAGTGAGAACCTAGGGATGAGAGTTACTTTTTTCTTTTAGGCATTGAAGAATAAATCGGATCAGCCATCAGACATGAGTGCAATGGATACAACTTTAATCTATGTGACAATCTGATTGTTGATTTGGGAATTATGTACATATCTGGAGATGAGAATCTAGATTATTCCATGATTGAACTTAGAACATCCAAAGTGATTGTGTCAACAATTTGCTTACAATACTTCATGAAATCGGTGCTCAGCTGCAGGATGATTTGCCTCATAATGGGGAAGAAGAAGATAATTTGAAAAAGAGTAGCAACATAATTGTACAAATTTTCTCACTTTAGATGAAAGAGTAGTGTCTCAAACTAATTGTATTTTCTTAAAATTAGTAGAAATGGTCATACATATTGCAAATCTTTAACTGGCAATACAATTATAGTAAATAATTAGTTTTATTTCCTACAGATGAAATTATGCTGTTTTGATATCAGCCTGTAAAAGCAGACATAAGTTTGTATCTTTCAACTTTAAACCTGCCTATCTCCTACCACTTACTTTTCAAAATATTTTTCAAGACTATTTATGATCAGATTTATTGACATGTTGCAATTCCTTTCTGATTCCTTCCCAATTTGGTTTCCATATAAGATACTTCACAGAGGATGCTATAATCATTTACAGGAATAAAATACTTTGTTAACAGTATCCTCTGAGAATCTTTTTGAATTTTTGGACCTCTTCCAGGTTAGACTTACAAAATTAATACAGCCTGGGAAATCAGATAGTATAGACTCTTTCAGTGTTTTACCCTCAACCTATTCTTATCTTGATTTTTCATTAATGGCTTTCCAATGATGGTAAATAATCAGGCAGCAATGGTTGCCAATAAAATAGCTGTACAGATCAAGTATTACTACTACACAACACAAGCCACAAAAATGTCAAATTTGTTAATACTATTTTATAATAGTGAATGACACTGTAAGTCATTGAAATGAGATAAATGTGCTGGAAATTCAGAACATACAACATGTAAGGTTCCTATGTAGCCAAACAGACAATTAAATTAGTAGCTTATTGATAACTAACTGAAGCAACAAAGTTTGCTCCAAAAATTATTTTCTGACAGTATGACAGACAAGTGATTCTGTTATATTCTTTGTGTATTTCTATCATCTGCACTAATGAAAAGAATTTACATTTCATAGGCCATAGTTAAACAGAAGAGGGAAGTTCCACAATTGTAATAGGCTTGTCTCTCTCATACACATGGCAAACATGAAAAAGCCAACACACATTACAAAAAGATGGGTAGAAAAGGACTTGCCAAAGGTGGATGTACCAGAATTAAATAATACTAAATATACAATTATGTACCAGTTTCTGAGAAGACATAAGAAAGGAAAAGAAATACGCCTGATTGGCTGACTTTGAAGTAAAGATGCTGTAAATACAATAAATAGCTACAAACCCACAAATGAATCCATTTCAAAAATTTACAATCACAATGTACTATCTTTGCATGACAAGACTATGAAATACGCAGCTCTTTTTTTCTTTTTATTTACACATCAAGTTCCGTAGGACCAAATTGAGTAGCAAATCTCCAAGGTCATGCAACATGTCAGAACATGAAATTACAACATACAAGTAATAACAGATAAAATAAAATGTATATGAACTCAAAAAAAGACAAGCCATAAGTTTGAGTAAGCACAATCAACAATATAACATAGGAATGAGCTTAATTTTTCAAGGAACTCCTCGACAGAATAGAAGGAGTAACAAATGAGGACACTCTGCAGTTTCAATTTCAAAGTGCATAGATGACTGCTAAGATTTTTGAACTCCTGTGGTAGCTCATTGAAAATGGTTGCAGCAGTATACTGCACACCTTTCTGCACAAGGGTTAAGGAAGTGCAATCCAAATGCAGATTGGATTTCTGTCTAGTATTAACTGAGTGAAAGCTGCTAACTCTTGGGGATAAGCTGATATTGTTAATAAGAAATGACAGTAAAAAATAAATATACTGAGTGGCCTATGTCAATACCCAGACTAGTGAACAGGGGTCAACAAGAGGTTTGCGAACTTATTGCCCAAACTGTGCATTTCTGAAGCACAGATATCTTTTGAGAATGATAAGAGTTACCCCAAAATATAATACCATATGACATAAGACTTATGTCATAAGTGAATGAAAATAAGCAAAGTAGACTAACTTTCATGTTGAACGATCACGTACTTCAGATACCAATTCGAACAGTAAAAATGGCATCATTAAGTCTTTGGACAAAATCCTGAATGTGGGCTTTCCATGACAGTTTACTATCTATCTGAACACCTAGAAATTTGAACTGTTCAGTTTCATTAATCATACGCCCATTCTGTGAAATTAAAACGTCAGGTTTTTTTGAATTGTGTGTTAGAAACTACAAAAGCTGCGTCTTACTGTGATTTAGAATTAGTTTATTTTCTACAAGCCATGAACTTATGTCATGAACTGCACTATTTGAAACTGAGCCAATGTTGCACATAACATCCTTTACAACCAAGCTAGTGTCATCAGCAAACAGAAATATTTTAGAGTTACCTGAAATACTAGAGGGCATTGCATTTATATAAATAAGGAATAGGAGTGGCCCCAACACTGATCCCTGTGGCACCTCCCATTTGACCATACCCCACTCAGACTCCACATCACCACTATTCTCAACACTGTGAATAATGACCTTCTGCTGTCTGTTGCTAAAGTAAGAAGTGAACCAATTGTGAGCTATTACCCACATTCCATAATGGTCCAATTTCTGCAGCAACATTTTGTGACCAACACAGTCAAACACCTTGCTTAAATCAAAAATATGCCTAGTACTTGAAACCTTTTGTTTAACACATCAAGTACCTCACAGAGAAAAGAGAATATAGCATTTTGAGTTGTTAAATGACTTCTAAAGCCGAACTGTACATTTGATATCAAAATGTGTGATATGAAATTATCAATTATCCTTACATACAGAGCATTTTCAATGACTTTAGCAAACATTGATGGCATAGAAATAGGTCGAAAATTGTCTACATTATCCCTTTCTTCCTTTTTATAAAGCGACTTTCCTACTGAGTACTTTAATCATTCAGGAAACTGACCATTCCTAAACGAAAAATTATAAATACGGCTAAATACAGGGCTAACATGTGCAGAAAAGTACTTTAATATTCTGCTAGGCACTCCATCATATCCATGAGAGTCCGTAGTCTTCAGTAATTTAATTATTCACTCAATCTCCCCCTTGTCTGTATCACTGAGAAATATTTCAGACATCAATCTCGGAAAGGCATTTGCTAAGATTGTTATACGATTTCCTGTAGAAACTAAATTTTTAATTAATTCACCAGCAATGCTCAGAAAATGATTGTTAAATACTGTACATATATCTGATATACAAGTAACAGAAACTGACTTTATATTGCCAACCTTGTGCTGCTGACCGGACACTTACTTCACAACTGACCATATGGTTTTAATTTTATCCTGTGAATGAGCTATTGTATTTGCATGCCATGTACTCTTTGTCTTCCTAATAACATTTTTAAGCACCTTGAAGTACTGTTTGCAATGCACTACTGTAGCTTGATTGTGACCACTTCTAACGTTTTGATATAATTCCCGCTTTGTTCTACATAATATCCTTACCCCACTAGTTAGCCACCGAGGCTGCCTTTTACTGCTAGTACCCTATTTAGCCCCCCCCCCCCCCCCCCATGAACCATGGACCTCCAAAGTGGGGAGGCTTGCGTGCCTCAGCGATACAGACAACAGAGGGGTATCTGTCGAGAGGCCAGACAAATCTGTGGTTCCTGAAGAGGGGCAGCAGCATTGTCAGTAGTTGCAGGGGCAACAGTCTGGATGATTGACTGATCTGACCTTGTAACACAAACCAAAATGGCCTTGCTGTTCTGGTACTGTGAACGGCTGAAAGCAAGGAGAAACTACAGCCGTAATTTTTCCCAAGGGTATGCAGCTTTACTGTATGATTAAATGATGAAGGCGTCCTCTTGGGTAAAATATTCCGAAGGTAAAATAGTCCCCCATTCGGATCTCCGGGTGGGGACTACTGAAGAGGACGTCATTATCAGGAGAAAGAATACTGGCATTCTATGGATCGGAGTGTGGAATGACAGATCCCTTAATCGGGCAGGTAGGTTAGAAAATTTAAAAAGGGAAATTGATAGGTTAAAGTTAGATATAGTGGCAATTAGTGAAGTTCGGTGGCAGGAGGAACAACACTTTCGGTCAGCTGAATACAGGGTTATAAATACAAAATCAAATAGGGGAAATGCAGGAGTAGGTTTAATAGTGAATAAAAAAATAGGAGTTCGAATAAGCTGCTACAGACAACATAGTGAACGCATTATTGTGGCCAAGATAGACATGAAGCCCGTGCCTACGACAGTACTACAAGTCTATATGCCAACTAGCTCTGCAGATGACGAAGAAATTGAAGAACTGTATGATGAGATAAAAGAAATTATTCAGATAGTGAAGGGAGACGAAAATTTAATAGTCATGGGTGACGAATTCGATAGTAGGAAAAGGAAGAGAAGGAAATGTAGTAGGTGAATATGGATTGGGGGTAAGAAATGAACGTGGAAGCCGCCTGGTAGAATTTTGCACAGAGCACAACTTAACCATAGCTAACACTTGGTTCAAGATCCATAAAAGAAGGTTGTATACATGTAAGCAGCCTGGAGATACTGATAGGTTTCAGATAGATTATATAATGGTAAGACAGAGATTTAGGAACCAGGTTTTAAATTTTAAGACATTTCTAGGGGCAGATGTGGACTCTGACCACAATCTATTGGTTATGAACTGTACATTAAAACTGAAAGAAGCAGAGGTTGTACAGAGTTTCAGGGAGAGCATAAGGGAACAACTGTCAGGAATGGGGGAAAGAAATACAGTAGAAGAAGAATGGGTGGCTTTGAGGAATGAAATAGTGAAGGTAGCAGAGGATCAAGTAGGTAAAAAGATGAGGACTAGCAGAAATCATTGGGTAACAGAGGAGACACTGAATTTAATTGATGAAAGCAGAAAATACAAAAATGCAGTAAGTGAAGCAGGCAAAAAGGAATACAAACGTCTCAAAAATGAGATCGACAGGAAATGCAAAATGGCTAAGCACGGATGGCTAGAGGACAAATGTAAGGATGTAGAGGCTTATCTCATGAGAGATAAGATAGATACTGCCTACAAGAAAATTAAAGAGACCTTTGGAGAAAAGAGAACCACTTGCATGAATATCAAGAGCTCAGATGGAAACCCAGTTCTAAGCAAAGAAGGGAAAGCAGAAAGGTGGAAGGAATATTTAGAGGGTCTATACAGGGGCGATGTTCTTGAGGACAGTTTTATGGAAGTGGAAGAGGAGGTAGATGAAGATGAAATGGGAGATATGATACTGCATGAAGTGTTTGACAGAGCACTGAAAGACGTAAGTCGAAACAAGGCCCCGGGAGTCGACAACATTCCATTACAACTACTGACAGCCTTGGGAGAGCCAGTCCTGACAAAATTCTACCATCTGGTGAGCAAGTTGTATGAGACAGGCGAAATACCCTCAGACTTCAAGAAGAATATAATAATTCCAATCCCAAAGAAAGCAGGTGTTGACAGATGTGAAAATTACCGAACTATCAGTTTAATAAGTCACAGCTGCAAAATACTAACGCGAATTATTTACAGACGAATGGAAAAACTGATAGAAGCCGACCTCGGTGAAGATAAGTTTGGATTCCACAGAAATGTTGGAACACGTGAGGATATACTGACCCTACGACTTATCTTAGAAGAAAGATTAAGGAAAGGCAAACCTATGTTTCTAGCATTTGTAGACTTAGAGAAAGCTTTTGACAATGTTGATTGGAATACTCTCTTTCAAATTCTGAAGGTGTCAGGGGTAAAATACAGGGAGCGAAAGGCTGTTTACAATTTGTACGGAAAGCAGATGGCAGTTATAAGAGTCGAGGGGTATGAAAGGGAAGCAGTGGTTGGGAAGGGAGTGAGACAGGGTTGTAGCTTATCCCCGATGTCATTCAATCTGTATATTGACCAAGCAATAAAGCAAACAAAAGAAAAGTTCGGAGTAGGTATTAAAATCCATGGAGAAGAAATAAAAACTTTGAGGTTTGCCGATGACATTGTAATTCTGTCAGAGACAGCAAAGGACTTGGAAGAGCAGTTGAACGGAATGGACAGTGTCTTGAAAGGAGGGTATAAGATGAAGATCAACAAAAGCAAAACGAGGATAATGGAATGTAGTCGAATTAAGTTGGTTGATGTTGAGGGAATTAGATTAGGCAATGAGACACCTAAAGTAGTAAAGGAGTTTTGCTATTTGGGGAGCAAAATAACTGATGATGGTCGAAGTAGAGGGGATATAAAATGTAGAATGGCAATGGCAAGGAAATCGTTTCTGAAGAAGCAAAATTTGTTAACATCGAGTATAGATTTAAATGTCAGGATGTCATTTCTAAAAGCATTTGTATGGAGTGTAGCCATGTATGGAAGTGAAACGTGGACGATAAATAGTTTGGACAAGAAGAGAATAGAAGCTTTCGAAATGTGGTGCTACAGAAGAATGCTGAAGATTAGATGGGTAGATCACATAACTAATGAGGAGGTATTGAATAGAATTGAGGAGAAGAGGTACTTGTGGCACAACTTGACTTGAAGAAGGGATCGGTTGGTAGGACATGTTCTGAGACATCGAGGGATAACCAGTTTAGTATTGGAGGGCAGCGTGGAGGGTAAAAATCGTAGAGGGAGACCAAGAGATGAATACACTAAGTAGATTCAGAAGGATGTAGGCTGCAGTAGGTACTGGAAGGTGAAGAAGCTTGCACAGGATAGAGTAGTATGGAGAGCTGCATCAAACCAGTCTCAGGACTGAAGACCACAACAACCCTATTTAGGACATTCTAATGGAAAGCAGCTCTCAAAGAGCATCAGAAATGTGTTAAGGAAAGCATTATATTTGTCATCTATGTTACCAGCACTATAAACATCCTGCCACTCTTGTTCCTCGACAAGGTTTAAAAAATTCTCAGTTGCTTTTGGATTAAATGGTTCAAATGGCTCTGAGCACTATGGGACTTAACTTCAGAGGTCATCAGTCCCCTAGAACGTAGAACTACTTAATCCTAACTAACCTAAGGACAACACACACGTCCATCCCCGAGGCAGGATTCGAACCTGTGGCCGTAGCGGTCGCACGGTTCCAGACTGTAGTGCCTAGAACTGCTCGGCCACTCCGGCTGGCTTTTGGATTAACTTTCCTGCATAGTTTGTAATTATATGTGACATTTGTTTGAGTACAAAATCCTTTTAGTGTTAAAATTGGTGCATCATGGTCTGAAAGGGCATTGACCCTTTTACCAACAGAATGCCCATCTAGTAATGAAGAATGAATGAAATTGTTGTTTATGGCTGTGCTACTGTTCCCCTGCACCCTAGTTGGAAAAACACAGTCTGTATCAGATCATTTGAATTTAGGAGATCTACCAACATCATTTTTCTTGCACTATCATGTACAAAATTTATACTGAAGTCACCACACACAACTAATTTCTCGTACTTCCTATAAAGTGAACAAGAACCCCCTCTAGCTTGGGCAGAAATGCTCTGAAGTCAAAATTATGGGACCTATAAACAAAAACAATTAAAAGTTTAGTTTCACTAAATTCAACTGCAACTGCACAACATTCAAATATCTGTTCAATGCAGTGCCACAATACATACCTCTATGGACTCAAAAGGAATACTGTTTTTTACATACATGGCCATTCTCCCACCCCACAATGAAATCCTTGAAAAACAGCCAGCTAACCTGTATCCTGGTAAAGGAAGCCTCTGAATCGTCAAATTATTTAAGTGGTGCTCCGATATACGAATAATTTCATAGTCAACATCTATAAGCAGTTCACTAACTTTATCTCTAATAGCTTTAATATTCTTATGAAATATGCTAACTCCTTCTCTACTTGGAAACATGACATCCTCTGAAGGTGAGCCCTTAGAGGGACTTCCTTTAAGCAGGTATATCCATCAGCTGACTTCATTCAAAAACGGTGCAGCTCTAACACCAACTACTACAGGAATTTTTCCAAGAGTGTCCTACCACCACCCACTACACTTGCACCTATAAGCTTTGCCAGTATCCTCTTCCCAAACCTGTTGAAGTGCTGGCCATGCCTAGTGAAACCCGATCTACTGATAAACTCAACTGGCACCACTGCAATGTGACCCATGCCCTCTGCCATCAGTGCCCTCTCCAGCCCAATGTTAACGTGCTTAACAGCTGCATTAAGATGAGGCTGATCATGATGCTGAAACAGTTGCATGAAATGCAGATTGATGCCATCAGTTTGAGTAGCTATCTTTATCAGGTCACCACCTACATCACATTCCCTGTCCCTATCAAGGCTATTCCCTGCACCAGGTCTAATTTGGTGCGTAGCTTTGTGTATGTAATTAATTTCCTAATTTATTTTGACCATTCCTAGTTAATATCTTTTGTTATGGAGTGAAATCAGTAATTGTTTCAGGACTTAAATTCTATTGTTTACTTATAAACAAAAATAAAATCTGTAATAATTATAAACATTTGGAAGAAGAACTACTAGAATCCTTTAAGTATTTACTTGGCTCTATTCGAAAACATGTTAGCAAAGCCAGCCCTTATTTAATTCCAAAATAATTACCAGATTGGTCAAAAGCATTGTTTGCATAACTAGATCTGCTAATTTCATTATTTAAACAAATAATTTGGCCTAATCTTTGTGGTAGAGAGAACTGTTAAAAAGGAGGAAATTTTCGATCTATTCATATAATTGAATGAGTTATGTTTTAATTGGTAACTTAAAACATCAAAAAAGTATAGTCTCAGTACCTATTTACTGTGAGGATTTATAAAGGCCCTATTTTTGGTCCTGAGACAGTCTGTCCACGGCCAATTTTCAGAGGGAAATTATGTACTGCTTCAAGTAACAACAATGCATCAAATTTAACAGTGGAATTAGTGTAACACAAATAGGCCATGTGTTAAGGCAATGACAATGTCTGTTCATGTTATTTGAGAAATAGTGTCACACATACCTTATTCTTCTGCAAGAACTGTGAACTGTGTGGTTAGGTTTACACTGCTCATAGATGTTCAACAGCCATCATAGCAGTATGCTGATGTTTGCCTGCAACCTATTAATGAGGCTTATCAAAATTTACCAATAGTGAGCTATGTAATGTTGGGGGTTGTGGACAGTGACAGTAAAGAACTGTGAAACACAACTGTGCAACTGTTAGCTACATTAATTACATTAGTCAGTGTTGAACTTCCACCCTCCACCCCCCCCCCCCCCCCCTATTTTTTAGCCAGTATAACAATGCAGTACGTCGACACCAAGGACCAATGAAGAAACAAAGCAGGTGAACATCACAAGCTTTCAGCCAAGTGCTCATTGGCCTTTTTCAAGAGGTATGACTGCCAGTGGGCTGCTGGTACACCCTTATATATGCTAGCTGCCATCTGATATCACTGGTGCTCACAGCCTTGCCATATATGGGCATAATTTGACTTGGCATTCAATATGTCCACTTCAACCATGTGATCCCTGGATTCCACATCATTCTGAGCTGCAGGAGGCCATCTCCATTAAGGGCGTTATTGGTGATTTTTATTTCAGTGGCTTATGTAATTACACAGTCCCAAAAGCCATTAGTGTGAGCCACAACAGTGGTTTCATCGAATTTGATCAGGTGACCGTTTTCTAAAGCATGTTCAGCTAAAGTCGATTTCTCAAGGTAGTGTATGCGATAAAGCCTCTTGTTCTTCTGTCTGCATTGTTCTACCATTCATACAGATTTCCAACATATGACTGGCCGCACTCGCAAGCCATCTTGTAGACCCGAGGTATTCTGCGACCTACTCCATCTCTAACTGGTCTCAGGACTTCTGAATATTTATCAGAGACCTGAATATCAATTTGATTTTGTGTCTTTTCAGTAGGTGGCTTGTCTTGCTCAACATGGACCCACAGAATGGCAAGAAGACATGTTTCTTTTCCTACTTTTTGTCGGTGGTCTTATTGTGATTCTCACTTGAAAGCACTCCATTTATTTGATGAATATTGTAACCGTAGTTCCTGAAGACCATACTGTCACCCTCATTAAGATGAAGATGGTCAGTCTGGTTGATAAAATCATTAGACCACAGAGCTGTGGTCAAAACGCACAATAACCCTGAAAGAGTGGTTTGGTGTGGGGCGGTAGAGGGGTGACGTGGACCGCGGTGGCCATCGTAGGGTTGTGGACCACTCTGGCTGCGGCAGGGATGGAGCCTCTCCGTCATTTCTAGGCCCCCAGTTAACATACAATACAATACAATACAAAACAACACAATGATGATCATTTATGAGTCACTGCAAGCTTAATATCAGTAACATGTATTGTCTTAATACAACTGGCCAGAGCCAATAGTTTTTCTTATTGCACAAAAAAAGTATTTCATTCTCCTCCATCTATTTTTCTGCTTTGCACATCAAAACTAAGAATATTCCTGTTACTGTCAACTGGAGATACTATAAACACATTTTTTGTGTTTTCTTGATTTTATAAAGTGTGGTCAGTTATGTTGTTGTTGTTGTGGTCTTCAGTCCTGAGACTGCTTTGATTCAGCTCTCCATGCTACTCTATCCTGTGCAAGCTTCTCCATCTCCCAGTACCTACTGCAGGCTATGTCCTTCTGAATCCGATTAGTGTATTCATCTCTTGGTCTCCCTCTACGATTATTACCCTCCACGCTGCCCTCCAATACTAAATTGGTTATCCCTCGATGCCTCAGAACATGTCCTACCAACCGATCCCTTCTTCTAGTCAAGTTGTGACACAAACTCCTCTTCTCCCCAATCATATTCAATACCTCCTCATTAGTTGTGTGATCTAACCATCTAATCTTCAGCATTCTTCTGTAGCACCACATTTCAAAAGCTTCTATTCTCTTCTTGTCTAAACTATTTATCGTCCATGTTTCACTTCCATACATGGCTACACTCCATACAAATACTTTCAGAAACGACTTCCTGACACTTAAATCTATACTCGATGTTACCAAATTTCTCTTCTTCAGAAACGCTTTCCTTGCAATTGACGGTGTACATTTTATATCCTCTCTCCTTCGAGCATCATTAGTTATTTTGCTCCCCAAATAGCAAAACTCCTTTACTACTTTAAGTGTCTCATTTCCTAATCTAATACCCTCAGCATCACCCGACTTAATTCGACAACATTCCATTATCCTCGTTTTTCTTTTGTTGATGTTCATCTTATATCCTCCCTTCAAGACACTGTCCATTCCGTTCCACTGCTCTTCCAAGTCCTTTGCTGTCTCTGACAGAATTACAATGTCATCTGCGAACCTTAAAGTTTTTATTTCTTCTCCATGGATTTTAATACCTATTCCAAATTTTTCTTTTGTTTCTTTTACTGCTTGCTCACCTCACCAAAAGTCTTGTTCCTCCTGCCACCGAACTTCACTAATTCCCACTATATCTAACTTTAACCTATCCATTTCCCTTTTTAAATTTTCTAATCTACCAGCCTGATTAAGGGATCTGACATTCCACACTCCGATCCGTACAACGCCAGCTTTGTTTCTCCTCATAACAATGTCCTCCTGATTAGTCCCCGCCCGGAGATCCGAATGGGGGACTATTTTACCTCCGGAATATTTTACCCAAGAGGATGCCATCATCATTAACTATACAGTAAAGCTGCATGCCCTCAGGAAAAATTGTGGCTGTAGTTTCCCCTTGCTTTCAACCGTTCGCAGTACCAGCACAGCGAGGCTGTTTTGGTTAGTGTTACAAGGCCAGATCAGTCAATCATCCAGACTGTTGCCCCTGCAACTACTGAAAAGGCTGCTGCCTTTCTTCAGGAACCATACATTTGTCTGGCCTCTCAACAGATACCCCTCCGTTGTGGTTGCACCTACGGTACGGCTATCTGTATCGCTGAGGCCGCAAGCCTCCCCACCAACGGCAAGGACTATGGTTCAAAGGGGGAGGTGGTTGGTTATATAATTGATATAAATGGGTTTCTGTATATCATTCAGGTTCTTAAGGGCAATTGTAGCCTCAAAATGAATGGAAATCGTGTTTATGACATGTTTTAACAACATTGTGTGTAAAGTTACTCCATTCAAAGAGTACATGCATATTCAAATGCAGAGATATGTAAACAGGCAGAATATGGTGCTGCAGTCAGCAATGCCTATATAAGACAACAAGTATCTGGTGCAGTTGTTAGATCGGTTACTGCTGCTACAATGGCAGGTTATCAATATTTAAGTGAGTTTGCACGTGGTGTTATAGTCGGTGCACAAGGGATGGGACATAGCATCTCCGAGGCAGTGATGAAGTGGGGATTTTCCCATATGACCATTTCACGAGTGTACGGTGAATATCAGGAATCCAGTAAAACTTCAAATCTCTGACATCGCAGCAGCTGGAAAAAGACCTGCAAGAACGAGACCAACGACAACTGAAGAGAATAGTGCAGCATGACAGAAGTGCAACCCTTCCACAAATTGTTGCAGATTTCAATTCTGGGCCATCAATAAGTGTCAGTGTGTCAACCATTCAATGAAACATCATCAACATAGTCTTTTGGAGCCGAAGGCCCACTCGTGTACCCTTAATGACTGCACGACATGAAGCTTTACACCTCACCTGTGATCATCAACACCGACATTGGACTGTTGATGACTGGAAACAAGCGGATGGATGTGTAAGGGTATGGAGACAACCTCATTAATTCATGGACCCTTCATGTCAGCTGAGGACTGTTCAAGCTGGTGGAGGCTCTGTAATAGTGTGGCGCGTGTGCAGTTGGGAGTGCTATGGGGCCCTTGATATGTCTAGAGATGACTGTGATAGGTGACACATACGTAAGCATCCTGTCTGATCACCTGCATCCATTATTCATGTCCACTGTGCATTCCAACAGATTTGGGCAATTCCAGCAGGATAACTCGACACCCCATACATCCAGAATTGCTATAGAGTGGCTCCAGGAACATTCTTTTGACTTTAAACACTTCCACTGGCCATCAAACTCCCCAGACATGAACATTATTGAGCATATCTGGGATGCCTTGCAACGTGCTGTGCAGAAGAGATTCCACCCTCTCATACTCTTATGGATTTATGGACAGCCCTGAAGCATTCATGGTGTCAGTTCCCTCCAGCACTACTTCTGACATTAGTCGAGTTCATGCCACATCATGTTGTGGCACTTCTGCATGCTTGCGGGGGCCCTACACAATATTAGGCAGGTGTACCAGTTTTTTGGCTCTTCAGTGTACTTTGCAAGATATTTGGCAGTATTACCTTGTAATGGATAACTTTACACATGTCTGGAAATTTTAAATGGAAAGAAAACAGAAATCTGAAGTGGCATGACACTTTTCATAGCTTTATTGACTTGTTGGAACCTATTACAAGGATAAATGCAATATGGCAAGTCATTTAAATTTTAAGTTTTTATTATGTAAATTGAAAATTATATTTCTGCTGTGTCTGGAGCACGAGTTTCTCACCTTCACTTTTATAGTATTTCTATAGCAGGATGAGGCACTACTAACCTTGATTTCACTTCAATAAAGACTGGATACATACATAAAAGATTGCAGGTGTTCTTTGAACTACAAAGATCATCTTTGTAATACCACAGGTTCATCAAGTAGCCCCTAGTTATTGATTTTGGAGATATCTCCAACATCAGGCCATACAAATGTCTATGTTGAGTCACCTGTCATCTTCACGAATTTAACTTGAATCTCATCATAAGATAGCACTAGTCCAATAATTTCCTCAGTATCCTTATTTTCTGCTTTTGTTTGCAGTCGTCGTAAAGTTACCCCCACCCAAGCAAAAGTCACACACCTTTGCTTGTTTTCAGCTTGCTAGTAAAATGTCTCCACTAAAAAAGTGTTTCACCTACTGTTCCACATAACTATGATATGGCAATGACAGTTTCTAAGCAATGTAAAAATACGTAAAGATACTCACATCCAATTAACTGCATTTATCATCCTGCATCATGATGTATGAACAACACTGTCATGATTTTTCAATCCAGTAAAGTTCACTATGTCTTATCTAAGCACCCATTTTACTCAGAATTTCCAAAACAGGCCATGGGCGGCACCCCACAGAACTTAATGGGAAGTGTGTAAAGTAACCCAGGTTGCATAATTTAACCCAGTTTATGGTACATCAAATTCAGTCGTTATCTTAAAACCATTGCTGAGTATACCCTTGTACGTTTCATCCTCTCAGAAACTAAACTCTGCTTATATTCTGCTAAACACAAAAATAGTTTCATACATAATCACTATTATGAATTTGAATATTTTATTTCCATGCATTCGAAAGACAGCAGTAGATTTTAAGCAACTTTCTTCTTCTCTGAATTTCTAATTCCTCTGAAGCACACATAAATTTGATAATTACTGAAGATTTTTGTACCCAAATGTACAAAAAACGTTGGACAAAAACAGAAGGCATTCAGCCTGATCCATCTATTTGCCATGCTTTCTGTCAAACTACAGCAAGCTGTAGTCTCAAAATAAAATGGCACAAAACCTACAGCACTGCTCCCTGTCTAGCACTGCTGCAATTGCATTCTCACAATGAGTGGCTTTTGGATATTAGCGAGATCATGAAAACCAATCCTCTGCAACAGTTAACATGTTCATCTGATGATTAGATTATAGTGTATGTTTTAGAGTTCAGTTGTTACATCATATTTCAAAAGAAAATATAAAACTGACAAGAATATTTAGAACATACAGAGTGAATATCGAACACACACAGAGACTGGCAATAGCAAGAAAAACTTTCCTGAAAAGCAAGATGATGTTAACAACAAATACAAATTTAAGTGTTAGGGAGCCTTTTATGAATGTATTCATTTGGAGTGTGGCGTCATGTAGAAGTGAAATGAAGAAAATAAATGGTAAAGAGAATATAAGCTTATTTGGTGCTACAGAAAAATCCTGAAGATTAAATGTATAGATTGGATAAGTAACAAGGAGGTACTGAATGGAATTAGACATCAAAGAGCTTAACATCAAAACTTGCCTAACAGAAGAAAGAGATTGATTAGACACATCCTGAGGCATCAAAGAATAGTTTAATTTGGTCTAGAGGAACGTGTCAGGGGTAAAAATTGCAGGAGGAAATCAATGTTAAATACAGTAGGCAGGTTTAAATTGATGTAGGGTGCAGTAGTTATGCAGGTAGTAAAAAGTTTATACAGGAAAACAAGTCAGTCTTCAGACTGATGAATTCAACAATTACAATAAGCACTCTGTATTACTCGGCAAGGTGAATCAGTTACCTGGCTGTAATGGGAACTACTTGGCGATGTGACTTGTTACAGTAACGTTCCAGTCCATCTCAGAGTGTGAGCACAAAAAGGGACTGCAGAAAATACCTTTGTGCAAAGCCATGACTACTTGCTATTAACATCGTTAATATTACAGGTTATGAAAACAAGGAAAGTGTGATAGTGCTGACACAGAAGGTGATAAAAGATGCATTCAGTTAGGGAATGGTGTGCAAATTACAGAAGGAGGGATATGATGCCAAGTGGAGTAGGACATCAAGTATGTGCTCCAAAACAGAATTAGAGAAATGCATACAATAAATATTTCATTGGTGATCTAAATAAATTGCTGCAATATTATGGCCATGGAAGGAAATACAATCTTTGCAGAAATTTCACAGCTGTTGTTTCACTGAATTAGCCTTCCCTACTAGAAAAGAAACTCTAAGAAAAACTGTTCCATCTATGGGATTTGATTTTAGAAGTTGCTAGAAAGAATGAGTCATGAACATACTGGCAAAAACGCCTATGATATCAGACTTTTAAAAAAAATTTATAAAATGAAGCATTAGCATAAAGTGACCAATGGTTTACTTAGATGAGCCATGGATCCATACACACTACACTGTGAAAAATATTGCAAAGTGGCAATGTGTGAACAGTGTCATCGGACCACAGTGCCAGAGAGCGTTTCATTGTTGTGACTGCAGAGTTTTATTTTTTGTTCACATTTCCTCTGTGACAACAGGAAAACTTCAGACTATCATGTAGAAATGGCAAAAAAAATACAAATCTGTAGAGACAAAGAAAACCAAACTTTCACATTAATTATGGAGCAACAAACACTTTCTCTTTATTCAATTGGTACACTCTTGCAAAAAATGTCCCTTCTTACTGCTGTCATGCCATCTAGACCTAAATCCTACAGAACTATTATGAAATCTTGCAAAGATAATCATGATCCATCACACATCTTACTCTCTAACCTGAAAAACTTAACAGCTCATGCTTCTGCTGCTAGTAAATAAATGTTGTTTGTCATCTAGCTTGGTGCATACCTTTTGATGTAACACTACTTTGGTGATTTATGCATCAATTTTTCTGGTTATAGTTGGCATTACAAGGCTAAGTGGGTTTCCTTCCAAACCTTTCCACCTACGAAAAATTTGAGATGGTCACTGGGAATCAAACACAGGACCTTGGCATTACTAGCCACAAATGCTAACCACTAGACCACAATGTCACTTTGCTTATGTGGCTGTGACATTATCTTTTACTGCTGTGTCCTTAGAAGACTTGAAAGTATACGTATCATGCCAAAAAAGCGTGTGATGATGAGTGGAGGAGACACACTTTGATGGCCAAGGAACTGAAAATATAAATAAAATCACTCAGCACAGATTCAAACAAAAAGTCAGCATTGTCATCCTTCAGTGAAACAGCAGCAAAGAATCAACAGATACACACGTAGAAAATAGCGATGTCACTGGGGAAGATAGTTTTCCAGATATTGCCCTTCTTACTACTGCCCACTGTGAGCAGCCAAGGTGAGATATACTATGTGTCCCAATTCCGGTCTTATTCTAAATGGGTACTTCATTTAGATGTGAGTATAGACATTTAGCGTGTGACAGCACTCCTCTTGTAACAGTACTGGAAGGTACACCATTACTACCTCCCCTCCTTGCTTATAGGGCATGAACACAGGGGCACCGGCACCCTGGCCAGATAATTGGATTGCTTTGCTGGGTAAAACTTCAGCTAAGGGAATTAAAATACACTCATCTATGGAATCTAAAGGAAGTTCTAGACATTACAGGCATAATAAAGAAGAAAATTGTAGAAAATAAAGTAACTTTTGCATCTGTTGCCTAAAGATGCTTCTACTAGAATAAAGAAATTTTTCTTGCTGTTCTGAGTTAATGCATACACAAAACATGACACTTTGCCGTCACTTGTTCCTACCAACACACAATTCTCATTTAACAAAGAATTAAATACTGCTCTTGGTTGGTGTCGCAACGTAGTTGTCAGTCTCACACATTGCAATTCTTGACTGAATTACTCTGCCCATATTTAGAATGTTCTGGTATAAGATTAGGGATCATGGTAGTGAGTTATGGTGACACATGACAAAAACAAAATTCAAGCTTACTTTGAAACTGGTCACACCAGGAAGAACGTTTTCCTCTGGAACTTCAACTTCATCTAAGAAAATCATTCCTGTAGCAGATGCCCGAAGTGAGAATTTGCCTTCTATTTTGGGTGTTGCCAATCCTTTAGCTCCATTCCTTTCCACAATGAATCCTCATAACTTGCCGTCTTCACATTTTGCCCAAATAATTAAAATATCTGCAACTGGGGCATTGCTTATCCTGAACAGACAATAAGTTACATAAACATAGATGCAGTATTACAAGTACACTTTTCAAATCAAAAGAAATCAACACAATGGAAACTCATCATAGATAGTATCAAGGAACAAGCATATGACAATATGATGTGTCTGAAATACCCAAATATAGCTACAGGTATGTACTATTATGCATGCCCACTCGGTTAGCTGTGCAGTCTAACGCACTGCTTTCCAGGTAGGAGGCATGCCGGTCCCCGGCACAAATCCATGCAATGGATTAGTGTCGAGGTCCGGTGTGCCAGCAAGTCTGTGAATGGTTTTTAAGGCGGTTTTCCATCTGCCTTGGCAAATCTGGGCTGGTTCCACTTATTCTGCCTCAGTTACACTATGTCAGCGATTGCTTCACAAACACTTTCTCCACGTACGCATACACCATCATTATTCTACCATGCAAACATTGGGGTTACACTCGTCTGGTGTGATATGTTCCTGGGGGAGGGGAGGTGTCCACTGGGGGCTGAACCGCACAATAACACTTGGTTCGGTGTGGGGCAGCGGTGGAGTGAGTGGACTGCTGTAACCTGTTGTGGGATTGTGTACCACTGTGGGCTATGGCAGGGACGAAGCCTCTCCATCATTTCTAGGTCCTCAGTTCCATACAATACAATATTATTATGCATGATTATTAACATAGAAAAGCACCAGTGTAGGATTTTTATAACATAGGAAATGATATTAATATTATTATTATTATTATTATTATTATTATTATTAACCTTTATTTGTCTATGATACCTTTACAGCCTTGAACATTGTAATTACTGCACACTTACAATGATGATATCATGTCGTACATATAAGGAATACATAAGCTAAAATAGAAGCACATTAGATGCCATTATATAAACATTCAACGCCACTAATACACTGCAACATTCAAAAGTAATACTACTGATAATGGAGTTCAGAAATGTCTGAGTGGATATAAAAGTCTTTTAATTAACAGCTGTTTCAACTTGCTCTTAAAGAAATTTCCACAGAGCTGCTTTACATTATTTGGCAACCTATTATAAAATGCAAGTGGACTTTCACTTGTAGCACTTTTGTTACTCAGTATCATAATAACAACACCTTATGAGACCTTAGTTTCTCCCAGTGTATAGAATGTCGTCACCCAGCTGCATTCCCCTAAGTTATTTGAATACACCTTGTTCATGTATTGCATTAATAAAATCTCTATTCATTATGCTTATTGCATTATTCTCTTTTACAAATATAATTGTCATAAGCATATACCTTTATTGTATAGTCAATAAATTATACTTAATATAGTCCCAACATGACTAGTGTTTGCTTACAGTAGTAATAACCATAACTAGTATCTTCTGAAGCCTGAATATTTTATCCATGTAGACTGTGGGTGCTCCACCCCAAATTTCAGTCTCGTGTTGTAAATGAGAAGGGATTAATCCATAGAGCATTTGTTTAATAATAGGAGGAGTTACATATGTTTCAGGTGTTTTAGTAACCAAATATTTCAGCTAGTCTCTTTACAGATGTAGCTGACAGACTCTTTTCATGTAAGACACTCATCAATAACAATGTCTAAAAATTTATGTTTATTGGATGTTTCAACTGTAGACAGTGATTCAATATTTATATACACTTGAGACTGGTTGCAATTGAGCACCAACTTTATCACAACAGTCTTGGCCTTATTCGGTATAAGTTTATTCATGATCAGATGTTCCATGATTAGTTCAAAGTTGTCTTTATTGTTTTGGAATGCTATCTGCTCCTTGCGGCTGAGGATAATAAATGCTGTATCAGCAGCGTAGTTCACTAGCTTTAAGTTGTATGATCTAAGAATACTTCCCTGGGAACTCCAAAGCTGAGAGTCTTGTATACTGATTTTACTGTGGGGCATTCTTACTTGCATTCTTATAAGATAGTTTAGCATACTGTCTCCCATCTCAGAGCTAACTTATGAATTTTAGTGATACTGCTATTATACCGCTAATTTGGATAAAAGTACTGTATGATTTATAGAACCAAATGCCTTATGCAAATCTAGAATTAATACTTGCAACACTTAATACAGTGAAAAACCATACTTCAACATAATTGTTTCTTTTGTATCTACACAGGCACGACAATGTTGCAAAACATAGCCATCAGCACAAATGTCACTAATCTAGCCAACTGTGGGCACTCAACCCGGGAGCCTGGAAGCTGGACCGCAGAAGAGGATAAACTCAATGTGCAAGTTGATGTATGGGGGAACAGGGAGTCCAAACACCATGTAGAGACACAAGGAGAAAAGCACAAAATGCAACCAGCATGAATTACCAAACAAATAACATGTGGAAACAAGAGCATGCTGCAATGTGAAAGTCAGGTCAGTGTTAGTCGATCACTCCATAGGAACTCACTGGCCCAACCTATCGTCCCTGGCAAGTAAACACCTGAGTCAGCAGTTCTGCCCATTTGACACTCCACACATGACGTCCATGATAGCTTCTGCACTACTCTACCACAGAACCCACTGCAGTTCATCTGTGTCCATACATTTGTCTGCTGGTGGGGATACCAAAATTTCAATTGAGCAACACATTATTGGCTAGTTCTACAGCCCTGAAAGTTCTCCTTGGTACCTTGCCACAAAACATAATATCTTTATTTATGCCAATGCAATATTCTTCTACATGCACATTGATACAGGTATTTCAACGATTGGTGGTCCATGAAAGGTTCCCTTACCTGAAATGAAGCTCAGTACATTTCTATCATCTGTTCTATGCAAATAATTGAGGTTCAAAAAATTTTGAACTCAGGTCTACATTATTCATGTAATGTCCTGACAAACTGACAATTATTCAGGTATCTGTTTCAAGTTTCCTGTTGTTGTTGTTGTTGCTGTTGTTGTTGTCTTCAGTCCTGAGACTGGTTTGATGCAGCTCTCCATGCTACTCTATCCTGTGCAAGCTTCTTCATCTCCCAGTACTTACTGCAACCTACATCCTTCTGAATTTGCTTAGTGTATTCATCTCTTGGTCTCCCTCTACGATTTTTACATGCCACGCTGCCCTCCAATGCTAAATTTGTGATCCCTTGATGCCTCAGAACATGTCCTACCAACCGATCCCTTCTTCTAGTCAAGTTGTGACACAAACTCCTCTTCTCCCCAATTCTATTCAATACCTCCTCATTAGTTATGTGATCTACCCATCTAATCTTCAGCATTCTTCTGTAGCACCACATTTCGAAAGCTTCTATTCTCTTCTTGTCCAAACTATTTACCGTCCATGTTTCACTTCCATACATGGCTACACTCCATACAAATACTTTCAGAAACGACTTCCTGACACTTAAATCTATACTCGATGTTAACAAATTTCTCTTCTTCAGAAACGCTTTCCTTGCCATTGCCATTCTACATTTTATATCCTCTCTACTTCGACCATCATCAGTTATTTTGCTCCCCAAATAGCAAAACTCCTTTACTACTTTAAGTGTCTCATTTTCTAATCTAATTCCCTCAGCATCACCCGACTTAATTCGACTACATTCCATTATCCTCATTTAGCTTTTGTTGATGTTCATCTTATATCCTCCTTTCAAGACACTGTCCATTCCGTTCAACTACTCTTCCAAGCCCTTTGCTGTCTCTGACAGAATTACAATGTCATCGGCGAACCTCAACGTGGACTACAACCCCGTCTCACTCCCTTCCCAACCACTGCTTCCCTTTCATGTCCCTCGATTCTTATAACTGCCATCTACTTTCTGTACAAATTGTAAATAGCCTTTCGCTCCCTGTATTTTACCCCTGCCACCTTTAGAATTTGAAAGAGAGTATTCCAGTCAACATTGTCAAAAGCTTTCTCTAAGTCTACAAATGCTAGAAATGTAGGTTTGCCTTTCCTTAATCTATTTTCTAAGATAAGTAGTAGGGTCAGTATTGCCTCACGTGTTCCAACATTTCTGCGGAATCCAAACTGATCTTCGCCGAGGTCGACTTCTACCAGTTTTTCCATTCGTCTGTAAAGAATTCGCGTTAGTATTTTGCAGCTGTGACTTATTAAACTGATAGTTCGGTAATTTTCACATCTGTCAACACCTGCTTTCTTTGGGATTGGAATTATTATATTCTTCTTGAAGTCTGAGGGTATTTCGCCTGTCTCATACATCTTGCTCACCAGATGGTAGAGTTTTGTCAGGACTGGCTCTCCCAAGGCCGTCACTAGTTCCAATGGAATGTTGTCTACTCCCGGGGCCTTGTTTCGACTCAGGTCTTTCAGTGTTCTGTCAAACTCTTCACACAGTATCATCTCTCCCATTTCATCTTCATCTACATCCTCTTCCATTTCCATAATATTGTCCTCAAGTACATCGCCCTTGTATAGACCCTCCATATTCTCCTTCCACCTTTCTGCTTTCCCTTCTTTGCTTAGAACTGGGTTTCCATCTGAGCTCTTGATATTCATACAAGTGGCTCTCTTTTCTCCAAAGGTCTCTTTAATTTTCCTGTAGACAGTATCTATCTTACCCCTAGTGAGATAAGCCTCTACATCCTTACATTTGTCCTCTAGCCATCCCTGCTTAGCCATTTTGCACTTCCTATTGATCTCATTTTTGAGACGTTTGTATTCCTTTTTGCCTGCTTCATTTACTGCATTTTTATATTTTCTCCTTTCATCAATTAAATTCAATATTTCTTCTGTTACCTAAGGATTTCTACTAGCACTCATCTTTTTACCTACTTGATCCTCTGCTGCCTTCACTACTTCATTCCTCAGAGCTACCCATTCTTCTTCTACTGTATTTCTTTCCCCCATTCCTGTCAATTGTTCCATTATGCTCTCCCTGAAACTTTGTACAACCTCTGGTTTAGTCAGTTTATCCAGGTGCCATCTCCTTAAATTCCCACCTTTTTGCAGTTTCATCAGTTTTAATCTACAGTTCATAACCAGTAGATTGTGGTCACAGTCGACATCTGCCCCTGGAAATGTCTTACAATTTAAAACCTGGTTCCTAAATCTCTGTCTTACCGTTATATAATCTATCTGATACCTTCTAGTATCTCCAGGATTCTTCCATGTATACAGCCTTCTTTTATGATTCTTGAACCAAGTGTTAGCTATGATTAAGTTATGCTCTGTGCAAAATTCTACCAGATGGCTTTCTCTTTCATTTCTCTCCCCCAATCCGTATTCACCCACTATGTTTCCTTCTCTCCCTTTTCCTACTCTCGAATTCCAGTCACCCATGAGTATTAAATTTTCGTCTCCCTTCATTACCTGAATAATTTCTTTTATCTCATCATACGTTTCATCAATTTCTTCATCATCTGCAGAGCTAGTTGGCAAATAAACTTGTACAATTGTTGTAGGCATGGGCTTCGTGTCTATCTTGGCCACAATAATGCGTTCACTATGTTGTTTGTAGTAGCTTACCCGAACTCCTATTTTTTTATTCATTATTAAACCTACTCCTGCATTACCCCTATTTGATTTAGTATTTATAACCCTGTATTCACCTGACCAAAAGTCTTGTTCCTCCTGACACTGAACTTCACTAATTCCCACTATATCTAACTTCAACCTATCCATTTCCCTTTTTAAATTTTCTAACCTACCTGCCCGATTAAGGGATCTGACATTCCATGCTCCGATCCGTAGAACGCCAGTTTTCTTTCTCCTGATAACGACATCCTCTTGAGTATTCCCCGCCCAGAGATCCGAATGGGGGACTGTTTTACCTCCGGAATATTTTACCCAAGAGGACGCCATCATCATTTAACCATACAGTAAAGCTGCATGCCCTCGGGAAAAATTATGGCTGTAGTTTCCCCTTGCTTTCAGCCGTTCGCAGTACCAGCACAGCGAGGCCGTTTTGGTTAGTGGTGCAAGGCCAGATCAGTCAATCATCCAGACTGTTGCCCCTGCAACTACTGAAAAGGCTGCTGCCCCTCTTCAGGAACCACACATTTGTCTGGCCTCTCAACAGATACCCCTCCGTTGTGGTTGAACCTATGGTACGGCCATCTGTATCGCTGAGGCACGCAAGCCTCTCCACCAGCAGCAAGGTCCATGGTTCCTGTTAATAAGCCATAATTCTTTCATAAGGTACAATGTATTCCCTTCCACAGAGAAGATGCAAGCAATAAGAACTGAAATTGACCAGCAATAACTTCAGCATGGACAACACCAACACCATCAACTACTTCAGCAACAACTAAACAAACAGGAGAGCCAATAAAAAAGTTTGGAATAATGCAGTCACCAACAGTCTTAGAAGATACAAGCTTTAGTGTCCCTACTACCATGTCCATCGTCATTTGTGCCATTCCAAGAAACACAGGGGCTTGAGACTCTTACAGGCAATACCAAAAGCAACATTTTGAGGTGTTCCAGGTGCATTGTGTGAATGTATGTAATTCACTTTTGTAATGGTTCTGCCACACATCTGTCACTGGCAGAAAACTTGAGAGGCTATCGTTTCTTATACCAGGTAAACTCTTATATTATTATGTTAATTGCTAAATAATATTTTAACATTTTATTTTAGACAGCGAAAATAACCACTAAATTTTTGTACTATTCTGAACCACACAATGATAAAATTACTGTCACAACAAAGCAGCAAGAATGGGGACCAATGAGAATATGTTGGGGGCAACAGAAAGGGAGAAAAGACATGGGAGTGTGTCCTCTGTGACAGAAACAAACAGAAGGCTGTCAGAGGTGGGAGCTTTCCACTGTTTATGGTCAAGATACAGGACAGCAGTAGCAGCCAGCAGGGGGTCTTCAGCATGGACTGGTGAAGAAGGACATGGCACCTGATCCCACATAACGCTGCCATTGTAGGTGATGCAGCCACTGCCATTATGGACACTCCATCCAGAATTAGGAGCTCATTCAATTGTTAAGTCCTAGTCTCCAAGATTACAGGGGTAATAGTCTCAAAAGGCCAAAATGGCTGTCATTTGCTATGCTACACAAAGGAAGCATCAACTACCATTTTGTAAAATGATCCCTGTTGCTTCAAAGACTTGCTGTAAGGACATTTTATTAACTGAACTTAATGCTGTAGCAGTGGTTCAGAAATTCATTTATGTAAGCTACCATGTTTGCTGAGAATACGTAAGTCACAAGATATTTGAACCTGTGAGTTATCATCTCCCAAGTCACCGTAAATTAGTGACTCAACCCCTTTTGCAAAATTTCTTCTAAAAAATATAGTATGGAAGGATATCACAGCAGCTATGGAGTTTAGTGGCATCATCTTGCCAAAGGTGCTATGAAGACATCACAACTAACCGAACTTTCCAACTACATAGAACTGTAACCACAATAATTTAAAAAAAATAGAGTTTATTGTTTCATTTACCTTTCACTTCATTAACTCTGTCACTATTAACTTTTTACTGGACTGTATACTGAACTCTTATTTTTTTCTCAATACTATCTCAGAAGGAAAACTGGTAAGAAACTTGTATTTTTCATCTTATTCATGTATATGTTTGGACTCAACTTTTTCCATGAAGTTGAGTGTCACCTGTCAGCACTGTTGGCCACAGAACTCAGGTTACTGTGGAGCAGAGATATGAATGTATCAAGTTTTCCTTTGCAGGAAAACAATTTCATAACTACTATGATCAAATGTGAGAAGAGCAAGGGAGGTTGTAGAGAGTGAAAGTGATGGAGGTTGAGGCCAGCCTGTTGCCAGGGGCAGAGACGTTTTTGTATGGGCATTTATGAACCCAGTGTAGTGGGACCACAGTATAGCACATATCTATGTAGAACTAGCATTTCTATTGTTAATAACTTTTCTCATACAGCTCAGGATAACAAAAAATAACTACTAATTTTCTGTCTAAAATAAAACATACAATCTTATTTTGTAGTAAATATTATCTTAATTATCTCTTTGTCTGCTGTGTAAAAGACTCAAACTGTTGTGACAGTGCCATGACATTTAACAGTGCCGCCACGACAGTACGCGCAAACGTTGATAGAGGCACTCCGCAACTCGGGTGAGCGCGGGAGCGCCACCTAGCTACGAACGGCGCTGGCCGCATGTCACGGCACGGCAGTCGAATAAGAGATACTGAGTTGTTATCATGTAACCAGCTATTGCTTCTAAGTGAGTGTGTTTGAATATCCACGCAATTATTGGGGATTAAAGGTTATAACACTTTTTGGCGACGAGGTCGGATATTTTCACTGCGTTGTGGATTTGTGTGTTCGTGATGGGGCAGACATGGAACAGCTTATGCAAGCGCTCATTGAACAACAAACACAGTTGACGGCTGCTATTCAATCATTGTCGACATCACTTACTCATCGTCTGGCTTCCTCTTCTCCACCTCCATTCTCTCCTTACGACGAGGCCGCTGAAGACTGGGAAGATTATGAGAAGCGTTTGCGGCAACACTTCTTGGCTTTCGGCGTTGTCGACGCTCCTATGTGTAAGTCATTATTTCTATCTTGGATTTCCCCACGGATCTATCAGCTGCTATCTCAGTTAGCCCCTCTGCGGGAACCTGCCTCTCTGTCCTTCCAAGAAATGTGTGACTTATTGTCTAACTATTACCGAAAAAACACCCACGTCGTTGCCACCCGCATGGCGTTCTACCAGTGTGGTAAACAGCCCCATCAATCTTACTGGGCTTGGGCGGTGGAACTACACGATCTGAGTAGGAAATGTCAGTTTGTCACGGACACTCATCATGAGTCTTATGCTGATTCAACGGTTAGGGATGCTATTCTATGGCTTGCCCCTGATAAAGATGTTCGGCAACGTGCCCTACAACTGCCAAACCCGTCGTTGTTGGAAGTTCTAAGCATCGCTCAATCCTTTGACGTGTCTCACACTGCTGGCGCGCAAATAGATGTGTGGTGTGATGTAGGCGCTGTACAGTCAACTTTCGACCTGGACAATTTGCCTGTTTCACAGGAGAACGAAGATGTGGCGGCGGTTCACTCGCGTAAGCAACATCACGTTGGGCCGCAACGCTCGCAGCGACAACAGCAACCACGGAAGCAGGTTCGTTCCGCACTTCCTTCTTGTCCACATTGTTTCGTACAGCATGACAGGGCCGTGTGTCCAAAACGTTGGGCCACGTGTAATTCATGTAGGAAAAAAGGCCACATTGCTTCTGTGTGTCAGTCCCCTAAAGTTCCTGTCGACGAGGATGAGGCATCGGACATGGATGTTAACTGTGTGCTTTCTCAAACAAATAAGTTGTTTGTTACTGTTCGTGTTCTGGATAAAGACATTCGCATGCAAGTGGGCACTGGCTCTGTAGTAACTCTCATTAATTCTCGCACATATTTGGAGTTGGGCTCCCCTCCCTTGTCTCCAGTTACGCGAAACCTGAGAACTTATAATAAACAGAAAATTCATATCATTGGCCCGTTTGATGCTTCCGCTGCCTACAAATCTGTTGTTCGGCCCCTCACATTTTATGTAGTGGATCATGCGGGCTGTAATGGAACTGACGAATAGACGTCATTTTATTTTATGATACACTATTAGACGTCACTTTATTTTATTATTCACTAAAGTCATGTTATAAAAGCTTTTGCTTAAGATAATACTAAGTTAGGTGTTGCGATCAATAATCGATATTGCAATTGTATGTTCTTTGTAGCTTATGACCGTGTTCTTTGGTCTACTACGGGCTTTCGGCCACTTGTGTGTTGGCCGCGGTTGAGTGTAGTTGTGCATATAGTTCTTGCAATAAATGTGTTTGATACAAAGAAACCGTGGAATACTGCGTCATTTTTCGATAGTCCAGTAATAATTAAAAAACCCGCACCTTTTTCTTGGACCCAAAGCAGCCAAGGAATCATCGCCTAGACAACAAGAAGCCACAAGGACAACGCAGACACAGCAGCATCAACAAAGGAGACATCATGGCCAGCTCGACTAAATTACTTTACAGCCATTAGCCACACCGTAACGGTGTCCTTATGGAGTTAACTTTTCCTGCACAGTAGAGCCGGTTTGTGACAGGGCACTGAAAACTGTTCGGTTATGATGCTTTCCAGTTGTTCGGGTTCTCCGTTGATGATGATGTGCACCTCATATCTGAGGATATTCCATATCAACAGCTGGATGGATTGGGTTCTGAATTTTTGTTCGTGTTCTCTGCTGGTCTGGGTCGTGCCAAGGATTTTGAAGCCAACATTACTCTTAAACCTACAGCTTGCCCTAAGTTTTTCCTGGCACGCCCTATTCCGGTAGCGTTGCGTGCACCTGTCAAGGCTGAGATAGACAGGTTAACAGCTTCGGAGATTCTCCTTCCTGTTACCTCCAGCGAATGGGCATCACCAATCGTGGTGCTTTCTAAACCAAACGGGAGTCTGCGATTGTGTGGTGATTTTAAAGCCACTGTCAATGCTCAGAGCCTCATTGACACTTATCCTCTTCCCCATCCTGAGGAGTTATTTACCAAGCTCACTGGGGGCCAGTTCTTTTCCAAACTTGACTTATCGGAGGTGTACCATCAGTTGCCATTGGATGCTTCTTCTAAGGAATTTCTCGTCATCAACACTCCTTGTGGGTTGTATCAGTACCAGCGGTTACCATTTGGCGTCGCTCACGCGCCGGCCATTTTTCAGCGGTTTTGGAACAGCTCACGGCTTCCGTTCCTGGCTGCATAAACTATCTGGATGACATTGTTGTCACGGGGGCCTCCACTGAGGAGCACCTTCGCAATTTGCGTTCACTGTTTCAGGTTTTGCATTCGGCTGGGTGGAGGTGCAATCTGGACAAGTCACAGTTCTTCCAACCCTCCATTGTGTATCTTGGTTTCCACTTGTCCCGTGAGGGTATACGTCCTCTACGTCAGCATGTTGCGGCCATTAACGCTCTACCCCCGCTGTCTACGGTCTACGGTCAAAGAACTTCAGGCGTTTCTAGGCAAGATTGCTTGTTATCACAAATTCATTCCATCCGTGGCAGCGGTCGCTCATCCTCTGCATCAGTTGTTATGAAAAAACGTCCCTTTCTGCTGGTCCGACGAGTGTGAGCAGGCTTTTGTTCGCCTGAAGGCTCATTTGCAGTCGGCGCCTTGTCTTGCCACATTCCGTCCGGATCAGCACTTGGTTCTGGCGACTGATGCGTCACAGTATGGCCTAGGGGCTGTTCTCGCCCATCAGTATGAGGATGGGTCGGAACAACCCATTGCCTATGCTTCCAAGACCCTCAATGATGCGCACCGCATTACTCTCAAATCGAAAAGGAGGTGCTCGCTATCATTTATGCTCTAAAAAAGTTCAGCATTTTTTTGTATGGTTCTAAGTTTCACCTCATCACTGACCACAAGCCGCTGGTCTCTCTGTTCAGCCCATCGGCGTCGCTTCCGGATAAGGCAGCTCACCGCCTGCAACGTTGGGCCTTATACTTGTCTCGTTTTCACTATGAGATTCACTATCGCCCCACGGCCCAGCACGCCAACGCTGACGCATTGTCGCGATTGCCGATGGGCCCCGACCCAGTTTTCGATCGTGATGAACTACTCTGTTTCCACATTGATGAGGAAGAACGTCGTGCGGTCGAGGGTTTTCCACTCACAGGTTTGCAGGTCGCGTCAGCTACTGCGCAGGACACGGTCTTGCGTCAGGTGATCGGTTTTGTTCAACGGGGTTGGCCGGACAGGACCCAGGGCCGGGCATCAGATCCCCTTCGCAACTACCATGCCTTGCGCCTTCGTCTGTCTGTTCGTGATGGTGTTGTTCTTCTGGCCACGGATGGTGCATCTCCATGGGTCGTGGTGCCAGCCTCTCTTCTCAAAGATGTTCTCAAACTGTTGTATGAAGGCCATTGGGGTATTTCTTGGACTAAGTCCCTGGCCCGCAGGCACGTTTATTGGCCCGGTATTGATTCGGACATCGCCCACATGGTTGCTGCGTGTGGTCAGTGTGCTCAACAACTGGCTGCACCTCATACAATGCCCTCTACGTGGCCTGATCCAGCACAGCCATGGGAACGGGTGCACGCTGACTTTCCCGGCCCCTTCCTCGGTACTTATTGGCTACTGTTGATTGACGCCTTCTCGAAGTTTCCGTTTGTTGTTCGATGTTCGTCGTCCACCACTGCGGCGACGACGCTGGCTTTGTCCAAAATCTTTGCGCTAGAAGGTCTTCCATCCACGATCATCACAGACAATGGCCCTCAGTTCTCTTCGCAGGCCTTCCGTGATTTTTGTACTGGACAAGGGATTCATCATGTTACAGCAGTGCCCTTCCATCCGCAATCGAATGGGGAGGTCGAGTGCCTTGTCTGCAGTTTCAAAAGCCAGATGAAAAAATTCCGTAGTGATTTATCCACAGATGACGCTCTGCTGCAATTTCTGAGTTCTTATCGCTTCACGCCTCTGGGTGATCGCAGCCCTGCTGAACTCTTGCATGGCCGCAAACCGCGCACTCTACTGCACCTGTTTCACCCTGTCAGGCCTTGTGCTGTGTCCCCTAGTGCGGGAAAATACTTGGTGGGTGCCGACATGTGGGCATGAGAGTATGGATCTCAACCTAAATGGATTCCAGGGGTGGTCAAGGCTCTTCGTGGCCGCCGGCTATGTGAAATACATGCGGACGACGGCATGGTTGTTCGTGATTACAACTAGATGCGCCCACGAGTGGTGGCCACGCCGGTGCCACCGCCCCTTCCTTCTCCTCCACCAGCCCGAGAAGCCAGTCCTGTCGCTGCTGCTGATCTACCATACGTGTTGATGCAGCCGCCGTCGCTACCGTTGCCGAGTACGCCGGAACCGGCCCCAGTTGCGACGCCGCCTTCTCCGGGACCCATCTCGCTGGAGCACAGCCCCAGGTCCATGACACCTATGGATTCTGCTCCGGAGTTTTCACCCATCTCATCCAGGAGGCACGTTCCACGCACGAGCTTCCGTCCTGGACATTTTCGACCATACTCTCGTGTCTCTCCGCAGGATCTTCTCGGGGCCTCACAAGAGGCCATGGATGTCTCCGCACTGTCCATGTCTGCAAGGAAGTGAGTGTTTTCCTTTCTTCAAGAGGGGAAAAGTGTTGTGACAGTGCCATGACATTTAACAGTGCCGCCACGACAGTACGCGCAAACGGCAATAGAGGCGTTCCGCAACTCGGCTGAGCGCGGGAGCGCCACCTAGCTACGAACGGCGCCAGCCGCATGTCACGGCACGGCAGTCGAATAAGAGATACTGAGTTGTTATCATGTAACCAGCTATTGCTTCTAAGTGAGTGTGTTTGAATATCCACGCAATTATTGGTGATTAAAGGTTATAACACAAACCCTTCCATCTTCATACTCTTCATCAATATTTTGCCACATTTGATAACTTTTGAGACAAAAATTAGGTCAAAATATAACAGAATCGTTACAATTTCTTGTCATGGATAGAGACACAAATATTTAAGGTACTGAGAAAATATACGCCATTAATGAACACAGTCTTGTTGCCTATGGCCTATTCCAGTCATATGTCAACAAGGAAAGCCACTTTGTTGTATATCAGTGCCAGAAGCATCAGGGGCAACTTTATGAGGTACTATATTTGTGGTTTGACCTGTAAATGCCATTTGCATGAAACAAATGAAGATCTTTGTATAAAATGTTTTCAGTTATCTTGCCATGTGAAATCAGAGTAAAAACTAAAAATTTTTATGATTATATCAATCGACTTCATCAACAGTACGTAACAGCAACCAGCTGATGGATGTAATCATTAAAACCTAAATGTTTTACTATAATTTCAAGCAGCAAAAAGACTAAAAACACCAGATTCTATATGTTTAAATTCTGAATTTGAACAGTCCTATACAAACCTCCTAATGCACAGTGGTACTGTCCATTTTAGGAACTCTGTTGTGAGTAATTAAAACTAGATGATCACACAGTAGAAGACTATCATACAGATTTGGAAGTGTCACACACAGAAAATTGCAATGCCAGGAGATTTGAAAGTAGAAGTGCCGTACAGCTCAAACTGCATCACTTCCCTCACGTTCAATACCATCAACAGCCTATAACAGTACACACCTCATTGGCAAGCCATGTGGGTTGATCATCCATAGCAAAAGAGGCTACTCCCAAAGAAAGCAACAGAGTGACAACACAGCAAAACTGGTTTGTCACTTATGTACGTAGGATGTGACAGTCTAACTTGAAGACATCTGTAGGCCACATAAATTTAAAAATCCTCAGCTATTTGTGATCTCAGCCAGTGTGGACATAATGCAGTCACTTAGTCAGCTTTAATGATTATTGCAAACACAAAACTATGTTCCATTTGGAAACTTCATTACATTTGGCCCCATAATTAGGGATGCTGTTAAGTCAGTGTCCAATGCAATTCCCTTCTAAGTATTCAGAAACCTCTGCAATTAATTTGCTATGATTTTCTCACCTGGATCAGGGTGTGCTACAAGTTATGAAGCCAACCATGGACCTTGGTGCAGTGGGATGGCTTGTGTGCCTCCAAGATACAGCTACCTGCACGATCGGTGTAACCACATGTGAGGGGTGTCTGACTCAGATTAACATAGGCCTCCTGAAGAGAGATAGCAGGTTGTTCAGTAGTTGTTGGGATGATTGATTGATCTGGTATTGTAATATTAACCAATATGGCCTTTCTATGTTGGTACACCACTGGCTGAAATCAAGAGGAAACTACAGCTATTAGATTTGCTGAGGACACACAGTTCTATTGCATGGTTTAACGGTGCTGGTATCCCCTTATTTAGAGGGCCAGTAATTTGATAGCAATAAATGGGAAATGGGAAAAATAGTGGGAAAATATGGACTAGAGGAAAGGAATGGAAGGGGAAGCAGCCTGGCACAATTTTGCACAGAGTATAGTTTCATCATTTCCACACTTGATTTAATGAAAAGAAATTTGTATGCAAAGAAAAGACCTTAAGACACAAGAAGGTTACAGACAGATTATATAATAGTAAGGCGGAGATTTGAAAAGCAGGTTTCAATGTGAAAAATATTTCAAGGGATAGATGTGGACTCAGACCATAATATAGTGGTTATAGACTGCAGATTAAAACTAAAGAAATTGCAGAAAAGCAGGAAATTAAGGAGATGGGGCTGCCTAAGTTAAAGGAACCAGAGGTGGTTGAGAATTGCACTTGGAGCATTACAAATTAACTGAAACAGGCAGAAGGAATACAGTAAAAAATGAAAGGGTAGTATAATGAAAGCAGCATAGAATTATAAAGGCAAGAAGAAAGGCCCAGTAGAAATCCTTGGATAACACATGAGATATGGAATGTAACTGACCGAAAAGAGAAAATACAAAAATGCAGTAAATGATGGTGTCAAAAGGGAATGCAGATGTGTAAAACATCTGACTGACAGAATTGCAACGTGGTAAAGCAGGAATGACTAGGGGAGGAATATGAAGCTGTAAAAGCATGCATGACTACAAGAAAGACATATGCTGCCTAAAGAAAAATCATAGAGACCTTTGCAGAAAACAGAAGCAGCTGTATGGATGTCAAGAGCCCAGTTGGCAAGCTACTACCAAGTTAAGAAAGGAAGGCTGGAAGTTGGAAGGAATATGTGGAAGGGAAATAAAGTTGAAGACAATATTATAGAAAGGGAACAGGAAGTAGATGAATATGAGACAACACATTTGATTCTGCAATAAGAATTTGGTAGACAGCTGAAAGATCTAAGACGAAACAAGGCACGTAGGGTGGATGACAATCCCTCAGAATTACAAAGAGCCTTGGGAGAGACAGATATGAAAAAAAATAGTCCACCTTGAGTGCAAGATTTGTAAGAAAAATGAAATATAAACTTATTTCAAGAAAAATGTAATAATTCCAATTCCAAAAAAGGCAGGTGCTAGCAGGTGTGAATATTACTGAACTATCAGATTATTATTATTATTATTATTATTATTTCTTTCCTTTCTCAGACGTTATGTCTGGTTAAAAATGGAAAGTGACGCAACCTTGATCAAGTGTGACTTCCTTTTAATTGTACGGTATATGTTACATTGCATTTAGGAACTTTTGGGTAATTGAACATGTATCAATAATTACAGATTTCTGTAGTTGTATATATACATTTGGATGTAGCAGTATTGCATCGATGTACTGGTGGATATTGTCTGGTATGACTCCTGTAGATGATAGTATAATTGGTATAATGTCAACTTTATCCTGATGCCACATGTCCTTGACTTCCTCAGCCAGTTGGATGTATTTTTCAATTTTTTCTCATTTTTTTTCTTCTGTATATTTGTTGTATTGGGTATGGATATTTCGATTAGTTGTGCTAATTTCTTCTTTTTATTGGTGATTATGATGTCAGGTTTGTTATGTGGTGTTGTTTTATCTGTTATAATGGTCCTGTTCTAGAATAATTTGCATTCATCATTCTACAGTACATTTTGTGGTGCATACTTGTATGTGGGAACATGTTGTTTTATTAGTTTATGTTGTATGGCAAGTTGTTGATATATTATTTTTGCTACATTGTCATGTCTTCTGGGGTATTCTGTATTTGCTAGTTTTGTACATCCACTTGTGATGTGATCTACTGTTTCTATTTGTTGTTTGCAAAGTCTGCATTTATCTGTTGTGGTATTGGGATCTTTAATAATATGCTTGCTGTAATATCTGGTGTTTATTGTTTGATCCTGAATTGCAATCATGAATCCTTTCATCTCACTGTATATATTGCCTTTTCTTAGCCATGTGTTGGATGCGTCTTGACCGATGTGTGGCTGTGTTAGATGATACGGGTGCTTGCCATGTAGTGTTTTCTTTTTCCAATTTACTTTCTTCGTATCTGTTGATGTTATGTGATCTAAAGGGTTGTAGAACTGGTTATGAAATTGCAGTTGTGTAGCCGATGTATTTATATGAGTGATTGCTTTGTGTATTTTGCTAATTTCAGCTCGTTCTGGAAAGTATTTTCTTAAATTGTCTACCTGTCCATAATGTAGGTTTTTTATGTCGATAAATCCCCTTCCTCCTTCCTTTCTGCTTAATGTGAATCTTTCTGTAGTTGAATGTATGTGATGTATTCTATATTTGTGGCATTGTGATCATGTAAGTGTATTGAGTGCTTCTATGTCTGTGTTACTCCATTTCAATACTCCAAATGAGTAGGTCAATATTGGTATAGCATACGTATTTATAGCTTTTATCTTGTTTCTTGCTGTCAGTTCTGTTTTCAGTGTTTTTGTTAGTCTTTGTCTATATTTTTCTTTTAGTTCTTCTTTAATATTTGTATTATCTATTCCTAGATATTTATAGGCATCTGTTTTATCCATTGCTTCTATGCAGTCGCTATGGTCATCCTATATGTAATCTTCTTGTTTAGCGTGTTTTCCCTTGACTATGCTATTTTTCTTACATTTGTCTGTTCCAAAAGCCATATTTATATCATTGCTGAATACTTCTGTTATCTTTAGTAATTGGTTGAGTTGTTGATTTGTTGCTGCCAGTAGTTTTAGATCATCCATGTAAAGCAAATGTGTGATTTTGTGTTGGTATGTTCCAGTAATATTGTATCCATAATTTGTATAATTTAGCATGTTGGATAGTGGGTTCAGAGCAAGGCAGAACCAGAAAGGACTTAATGAGTCTCCTTGGTATATTCCACGCTTAATCTGTATTGGCTGTGATGTGATATTATTTGAATTTGTTTGGATATTAAGTGTGGTTTTCCAATTTTTCATTACTATGTTTAGCAGCTGTATCAATTTAGGATCTACTTTGTATATTTCCAATATTTGTAGTAACCATGAGTGGGGTACACTATCAAAAGCTTTTGGTAATCAATGTATGCGTAGTGTAGCGACCTTTGTTTAGTATTAGCTTGATATGTCACCTCTGCATCTATTATCAGTTGCTCTTTACATCCTCGTGCTCCTTTGCAACAGCATTTTTGTTCTTCATTTATAATTAACTTCAGTCATTACACAGAAATTAATAACACATACAACACAGAACAAAATTATAAATGAAGAACAGAAAGGCTGTATAAGTGGGAATGCATTTACATCGATTGGACGAACATTATGAAAACAAACACTCGAAACCGACGTTTCACGTAAGTCACATGCAACGAAAAATCTGTAACGCAACCATCTGTGTGTGGCGTGTTTATAATTACGTTTTATTTATATTTTAGGACAATTAATCTATAAAAACACACCAAATGCCATAAAGAAAACGTGTAAACTGTCTGATGATGAGTCACAACGATTCAAAACCGGTAACGGTTTCCTTTGAATAAAGGAACTCAAAGTAAATTTGTGGCTGGTTGCTGTCCTAACACCATCAACATTTGTCTTCAAACAACAGCCACGGTCTCCAACATGTCATCATATGACAAAATTGCATTAAGCTGAAATTTTTCTTCTATATCTAACATGTGTGTCACTTCGTGTTCTATTTTTGCTTGTTCTGGTGGTTGTTTTAAGATTTCGTTTTCCTCTGATTGTTTAATTGATACATGTTGTTCTTTGTTTATTTGCTCTTGGATATTTGAGTGCATTACTGTATTTTCTTCTTCTTCTGATTCCACATTATTTTGTTCTAGTATTTGTTGTACTTGTTGTTTGATGTTTTCTAATTCTGACTGCGGTATCCTGTTATTGTTCATTATTACATGGATCTGATCAGCTAGTCATTGTTCTGTTATAAATTTTAATTCTGGGTATCTGGTAATAAATGTTGCATATACTTGTGATCTGTATCCAGTTGTGTTGGTTCCTAAGTTTGTTGCTTGGTAATAACAGAACATGAGGTGTCGGTTAACTTTAACTGACCATCTCATCCTCTGTCTTTGTTTTCCTTCTAGAGTGGTTGGAGGAAGCATATCCTGCAAAACACCTCTATTTGGATTTAAATCATTTTCCGTGTGGCTAGCAGTGTCGTTACCATTGTGGACGGGCATAGGGTTCAAGCGTCGTCCCCGACCATGACAGCGCTTGTTTGAGGCTTCATTAGTTCTGTCCTGAACCAACTAATCACACTAAAAGGAGGGTTAGCCCGATTAGTGGTTTGTTCTTTTTGTCGCCTTTTACGACTGCCAGAACATACCAGAGGCCTATTCTTTCCCTGGGCCTCCACAGGTCTTATTATTATTATTATTATTATTATATTATTATTATTATTATTATTACTATTATTATTCATGTATGGGCCCAATAGGACTACGCAAGGTACAATCCATCAATGTCACTTTTGATGGTTGGCCTCCCCTTTTGTGTGTAAATTTGTTTCATCCTTTCAGAATGACATCTCTTTCATTCAGCAGATCACGATGTTGCAGTCCATTTTCTAATTTCCCTGTGACCAACATTCCAATCAAATATCTTTTGCCTGAATGTTTCTCTACATGTAATGTCTGCCTGAGTTATACCAGCTACTTTAAGATCCTCCTTCATTGCAGAAATCCATTTAATTTGGTCAGTTATGGCCTTATTTCTGTTTTTGTAGAGTTCTACTATTTCTTTTGTCAACCTAGTGGGTGCCATTCTTTAAATGTGTCCATAAAATTTAAGTCTTTGTTTTCTCATGTCACCATGTATGTCTGTGTATTCTTCAATTTCCTTATTACTTCTCAGCCTATAAATATCTCCAGCAGTAATTTTGGGCCCTAATATTTTCCTAATAATCTTTCTTTCTTTTGAATTTCTTCAATGTCCCTCTTTTCATTTAAAATTAACATTTCTGCCCCATAAAAACATTCAGGTTTGACACAGTGCTGTAATGCCTAAGTTTACTGAATTTAGAAAGCGATTTTTTTGTTATAAATATTTTTGTTAATCTGAATGCAGTTGCCATTTTTTGACAGCAATCTTCATTTGCCGCTTTTTTCAGATTGATTTCTTCTATGGTGTCCCCCCAAGTATTTGAACTGAGAAATCCTTTTTAATTTTCCATCTTTTGTGGTTGCAAATTTTGGTGCTAGTTTCTTGCATGTCATATATTCTGTTTCTTCAAATGATATTTGTAGTCTTACTTTTTTCTACAACTTCGCTAAGAATTTAAATTTGTTTTTGACCTGTGGTAATATCACTAGTTAAAATTGCCAGATCATGTGCAAAAGCGAGGAAATCTACTCTAATATTACTTCTACCTAACTTGATTGATTGATCTATATTTTGACTTGATGTTTGCTATCGCCATTCTGTAATTACCAGTTAAACAGTAATTGGGAGAGTCCAGCTCCCTGTCTAACACCAGTTGTTATATCAAATGTTTCAGAAATTTCTCACATGAATTTAACTTTAGAGCTAGTGTCAGTTAATGTTTCCTCATTAAGTGTGAGAGTTTTATTATCTAGCCCTTCTTCCTATAAAATGTGGAAAAAGAGATTCACGATCAACTGAGTTGTAGGTCTTTTTAAAATGCACAAATGTACTTACAATATTGTTACCAGAAATTCTTTGGTGCCTAAGGATTAGTTTTAAATTAGGAATTTGTTCTGGACAGGATCTGTTTGGTCTATAGTCTCTTGGTATTCACCAGTTTTAGGTTCTAACTGTCGTTGGGCTCAATCAAGTAAACATTGCGAGAGAATTTTGTATGTGACCAGAAGCAGAGAGATTCCTCAGTAATTATTAACATTGGCTCTATCCCCTTTTTTATGCAATTGATGAATCAGGGCAATTTTACAGTCCTCAGGTATTTCCTCAGATTGCCAGATATGTCCTATTAGTTGAGTGATCTATTTTATAGTGTTAGGGCCAGCTGATTTTTAGTAGTTCTGCAATTATACCATCTTTTCTGTAAGCTTTATTGTTCTAAGTCTCTTAATTTGTTTAATTATTTCAATTTCATCAGGTTCTTTAGAATTAGCGTTGGTGTTATTTTGCTGTGGTTGGAATTTATTCGGTGGTTCTAGACAGCTTAAAAGTTTTAAAAATAATTAGCAAGTGCCTTACAATTTTCCTGGTTGTTAAGAGGCAAACTGCCATTTTCATTTTTGAAGCAAAGACTTTGAGGTTGGTAACCAGTTAGTATTGTTTTGAATGTCTTATAAATGTTTCTTGTATTGTTCTTTTGGAAGTCTTTTTGATTTCTAAAAGTTGGGCATTTTCACAGTTTCTTTTAGTCTGTCGGATTAATTTAGATGTTCCTTTTAATACAGTTAGAAAGGTGTTGCACGTATTTTCAGTTTTGTTACTATTCCAATTTTTAATGCCTCCCACCAAGGGTGTTTTTGTTTCTTTCGAAGCGTAATTAAATTTTGTGCTGGTTTGATGAACTTTTCTTTTAGGCTTTGCCAATTGTTGGATTGTTTTTTGTCAAGCTCACTTGTTAGGTTTGAGGTTATTTTAACAGTGTCAAATTTTGGGATAACATTTTTTGTTTTGAAGAGTTTTTGAGGATGAAGTTTTACTTTTATTCATGTTAAATAATGGTCAGAATCAAGATTAGCCCCTTTCCTAACTTGGAAATTTAAAATTTCTTTGTTGTTAGGGTATGAAATTGCTACATGATCGATATGAAATTCCCCAATACATGTATTGAGCTCCTGTCAAGCTTTTGTTTAGAAGGGTTCTTTTTAAAATGTGCTGATGTGGTTTTAAGGTTAAAATTTTTGCATGTTTCAACAAGTCTTTGACCATTTTGGTTTGTCTACTTATGAGCAGGAAATCCATCCACCATTTTCTTATATGTCCTTCTCTTTACCTAGTTGAGCATTAAAAGCACCCATTAAAATTTCAGCATGGTTTGAGGGAATTTTCAAGATGATGCTTTCTAACATTTCCCAAGCTTCATTAACTTATTCACGTTTTTTACAGTTATCTTTATTGACTGGCATATGGCCATTAATTAAAGTGTACGCTTTATTTGCACATTTAGGAGAAATTGTTATTAGTCTATTATTAATAGGTTTTACTTCTGTCATTGAATTAAAAATATTTTTGGAGACTGAAAAAGTGACTCCCAGATGTGGTGTATTCTTTTATCAGTTTTACTTTTAAAGAGACAATAATTGCGAAAATGCATGGTGTTATTGTTTGTCATTCACGTTTCTTGAAGTGCCAAAATTTGAATCTTCTGTTCTTTTAATGTATCTCCCAATTTATGAAGTTTACTTGGTTGCAAAAAATGTATTTGTGTTGGTTTTAAGATGGTGAGAGGACTCTGACTTCCTCTGTTGAATCACACTGCATTTTAACCTGGCTACCCCAGAATCTGAAAGACCAGTCATGCTAGAAATACTGTCAGTGGATTGACGTCAGTGGATTGTGATTATCAAACTGCTCCATGATGATTGTACCTGGAATAAGATGGGGTTGAGTAGACTCACTGAGTGAACTCAAAGTGTTAAGACTGGAAGGGTTGGTTCCAGAATATAAATTTCAGCCACACAACTGGTGAGCAGACACTGACCACTTTGTGCTTGCTACAGGACAAACACAAAGTGGACTTAGTTTTATTTTGCCCTGGTCCAGGACTGCTTATTCTGCATTCACAGCTGTCTACCATATCTGATGGAACGTTCGCTATCCGCCACCTGTGACCTGTTCAATATCGTTGGAAAGGTTGGCTTCTTAGACTTTTAGTTACAGTCTTGAAACCTGAAAATCAGCAACTTACAGTGGCTGAAGGAGAAGGAATATAAAATGCAGACTGGGAAAACCAAGAAACATGTTTCTGGAAAAGAGAAATTTATTAACAACAGATACAAATTTAAATGTTCAAAAATCGTTTTTAAGTGTATTTGTCTGGAGGGTAGCCTTGTACAGAAGAAGAGAACAGAAGCTTATGAAATGTGATGCAAAAGAAGCAATATTTAATTTGTAAAAAAAAATGTTATTTTAACATTTTTCTGAGCATTTTAAAAGTGCGAATACAAGTTTTGCTGCAGCTGCAATAAAAGTTCTGTCATAGCAGTCTCAAAATCTGTGGTTCTGACCTTTTTTTTTTTTTTTTCCACATGTACCAGTACAGAGTACTGGTACATACCATCACAAATCAAGCACTGAACAGATGTATACTGAAAATTAGATGGATAGACTGAATAGCAAATGAAGAGGTACTGAATCGAATTGTGGGTCGGGGGAGAAATCTGTAGCACAACTTGACAACTTGACAAAAAGAGGGGATCAGATGATACATTATACCCTGAGGTATCACAGAATTGTCAATTTGGTAATGGAGGGAAGCACGGCGTGCAAAATTTTAGGAGACCAATGCTTGACTACAGTGAGCAGGGTGAAAAGATTTAGATCGCAGTTTATGTAGAGATGATGTACAGGTGATCTAATGACATATAAATTATGCTTATTTATATTTACAATGAAGCACCTTTCACAATAGGCCTACACAGATGAACAACTGCTGTGTACTGGATACCACAGATTTTTTAAACTATATATAGAGATGTAATAACAGTGGTGAGAAACCGTAACATTCATACCACAAAAAAAGCTTTTATTTTGATATGAAAGAGCAAAATTTAGTTTTGATGACTGTAAGAAAATGGAAGAGAGATTCATGTAGAAACTGTTTCGATAACTGTCATACATTGATTTATCCATGAATATAAATTGGAAATAAATACAAATGTTCCCAATGGAAAAACCAAGACTCAAATTGCTCAGAATGAAAATGCTTAAGAAAGAGAGATGGGACCCAGGAATCTAGTTGTTTCACATTCTACCGAAGAGTGTATAAGACATCAAACATTAGGAGATTATCTCAAAGACACTAGAAATTATTTAATGCAGAAATAACCTTATACTATTAAGATGGTGTAATAAACTAAATTAACTTGTGAGGAAGCAAGCTGGTTTCAATTTCCCTCTTGTTTTGACATCTACCTCCTTAAACTAATTACCATTAACATACACGAGTATAATCTGTATTTTCATATAAGAGAACAGTTGGCCCTCAGTTTTAAAGAATTTAACACCAGATCCAATTCTGGGCTTAGCTTTAGGTATGTAATTGATTTTCTCATTTATTTTGACTATTCCTAGTTAGTTCTTTTGTTATAGGGTAAAATCCGTAATTGTTTCATAACTTAATTTCTACTGTTGAAATATTAACAAATATAAATTCTGTAATAATTGTAATCATTTTGAAGATGAAATGTTAGTATTCTTAAAGTATTTATTTGGGAAAACCTGCCCTTCATTAATTCCAAAGTAATTAACAGTTTTGTCAAACGTATTGTTTACATAACTATATATGTTAATTTCATCATTTAACCAAATAATTCGACCTAAACATTGTAGTAGAAGAAACTGTTAAAAAGACAGAATTTTTCAATTTATTCAGTTAATTTAATGTGTTAAGTTTTAATTGTAATCTCTGTAAATTTAACTTCGAACAATGTGTAGTTTCAGTACCTATTATTGATAAGGACCCGATTTTCGGTCACGAGGCAGTCAGTCCACAGCCGAGCTTCAGACGTGAAACCTATGTTGGTTAGAACAACAACAATGCTTCAACTTAACAATGAAATAAGTGTTACACCAATAGGCCATGTGTAAACCAATGACAGTGTCTGCTCCATACGTACCTGATTATTCTTCAAGAACTGTGGACTTTGTGGTTAGGTTCTACTGCTTGTAGATGTTCAACAGGAAACTATTGTAGCAGTATGTGAATGTTTGCCTGCAACCTATTAATGAGGCTTATCGAAGGTTAAACAATAGTGCACTGGCCATATCACTGTGTTTTACTGGGAGGGGGGGGGGGGGGGGGGGGGGGGTTGTGGGTTGTGAACGGCAAAAGTAAAAGACTGTGAAAAGTAACTATGCATCTGTCGGATACATTATTTACCATAGTCAGTGTCCAAATTACAAACGTCATTTTTCAGCCAGTGTAGCAACACAGTATGTCGACACCAAGGACAACAAACAAAGAAATAAAGTAGGTGGAACCGTTACAAACTGAGTAGTCATTTTATTCATTAATGTGTATATACTAAGTTAACATTTCCACATGAATGAGACCAAATTAAAAATAATCAGTCACTTAATCAATCAGTAGAACCAATTTAAAGCTAATGGATTTCCTAGGAAGTCAAATCTCACCAATATATTAACACACACAGCTCAAAAACTCTTTCTGAGAATGGAAACTGAGCTGCAATTTAAACACTGCCTAAGAACCACCAGTAGAAACTACAGTAATGAAAATATAAATCACTTTCTCCATTACTTCAGCAAAGAAAACTGGAAAAAGATTTACAACTGCAAACACACGGATGGAAAAATTAATATAAAACTTAATCAGAAATTTTTCCTACTATTTTTAATTGTGCTTCCGTCCAACACAGAGCAAAATATACACAAAGAAAACAAAAAATAAATGGATCACTTCTGGAATTCTGGTATCCTCAAAAGATATTACTACACAGGTTGTCCCAACAACTCACGTCACCAGAATTTGATACTTACTGCAAAACCTATAAAAATATCTTCAAAATGGTTGTCAAACAAGCAAAAATAATGGCAAATGACAAATACATAAAAAATTCCACCAATAAGATGAAAGTCATATGCCACTGGCAGCCCCAAGCCCGGGGGCCTCATGTTGCAAGTGATGAGGAAGGAGGAGGGGGAGGAGTAATACCTCGTTAAAAAGAACCTGTGTCCATCTGGCTCCAGATGGTAGAACCCTGTAAGTGCCCCTGCCTAAGGTTCCTCGGTGAAACCTGGTCAACGGTCTCGAAGGTGGAAGAGGAATCCGATTCCCAATGGCAGAGAGAGCAGAAGAGCCTAGTGGAGTTAACCGTGAATTAAAAATCAAATCAAAATCCAAAAGCGTCTGTTCTCAAATTGGGCACCTTTTGGTCAGCGTCTGTCTCCATGTAAGGGGCAGCTGTGAATAATCCTCCAGGGTTAACAACCTTGGTTGTAAAAAATGGTGGCTCTAGAAGTCACCATCAGGACTCAAAGAATTATCAATCATGAAAAAGTGTGATGTGAAACTAATTAGCCCAGGTGGTCAATCCACCGCACATTAGTGCGCAAGCAGACATTTTGATTCTGATGATTCTGCAATGTCACACAAAGATGAATCGGAACGTCTTCGAACCTCAAACAAAATAAAATACAGGAAAGCAAACTACTTAGCAACTTTTAATGCAAATTCACTTTTGAATGTGGGGAAACTTAAGACTCTAATGTACACATTAAATGAACATAGAATATTCATTATGGCTGGGCAATGGACCAGGTTCTTGAATGAGGACAGCTTTGAATCAGGAGGATTCAGGATACTTAAGGAGAAGACAGGGAAAAGAGTTATGAAAAATGTTCCCCACCTTGGGACAGATTTCATAATTAACAAGAAAGTATAGGCTCCATTATAAGCTTTGAGTCTGCCTCTGAAAGGCTATCCACACTCACGTTTAAGTCAACCAACAAAGTATATACCATTGTAAATGTTCACGCCCCTATAAACATTGACAACAAAAAGAATAAGGAGAAGGTGGAACTATTTTGGAACAAACTAGATGACATGATCCAAAAGGATCCCCAAAAAACATATCATCATCTTTCTAGGGGATTTTAACGCCCAAATGTGGAGAGAGAAAAGGTTGAGGAATATAGTGGGGAGATACCTGGCACATAACAGGATGAATCAAAATGGTATCAGGCTCATCCAATTATGCCAGGCGCACAATTTGGTCCTGAAATCAACTGGCTTTAAGAAATTACCAAGAAAGCAGAAGACATGGGTTTCACCTAACCATCTCCTGGGAGAATTCCAGTTAGATCATGTTGCAATAAAGCAGAAATTTCGTAAGGAAATCCAAAATGTTAGGGTTCTCAAAGGGGCCAACCTCGATTCTGACCAGTATCTATCTAAAGTGAAACTGAAGATCATCCCCAAGAATAACTTTCATAGCAAAAACCTTGCATGAAGGAGATATGATCCAGAGAAAATAAAGGTGAACAAGGAGGAATGGGGCAAGTTAACCAGTGACCTAGAAGACCAGGACTGGAAACAGATGGAGAAGAGTCTTATAACCAAGGCAGAGCAGCTTGGTCCTGTTACCAGCATGAAGAAGCACAGGTGGTGGAATGATGAGTGTGATAGACTACTTGATCTGAGGAAGAAGACGTGGCACATCTGGCAAACCAAAAAGGATGAGAGTGCCTGGCAGCACTTTGTGGAAACTAGAAAGATGGTGTCCAAGGAGGTCAAGAAAGTTAAGAAGGAGCAAGAAGACCAACTGCTCAGGAAGATAAATGACGAATTTGCTAAGAACAACATGAGAAACTATTATTGGATCTTCAGGGAGAAGCTAAACTGATATGACCCCCCCACCTCAGGACAAAAAAGGGAACATAGGGTAGTAATAGGGGCAACTGTAAGATACTAGCAAAATACTTCAAGGAACTTCTAAACTATGAGGAACTACACCAAAAGATGGCGTTCAATGGTGGACCAAAATCATCCCCCAACCCAGGCTCTAAACCCCCACCTGTAAGTGAGATCCAAGTAATACTAAATCATATGGAAAATTTCAAGGCATCAGGTGAAAATCAGATAACAGCCCAATTATGGAAGTATGCAAGCAAAAATGAATTTGTCTTACTCCAGAAGCTTTTTGAAGAGATATGGAAGAAAGGAATCATTCCAGAGGAATGGAAAATGGCCCTGATACACCCTCTTCACAGAAAAGGTCCTATATCTGACCCCAATAACTACAGAGGGATTTTCCTGGTGGGTGTGACCTACAAGATATTGTCCAGAGCTCTACTTAAAAGAGTAGAATCCTAGCCGGATTGCCAGATTGGGGAGTATCAAGCAGGGTTTAGGAAAGGAAAATCTTGCCCTGAACAGATCTTAAACCTCAGAAACATTTTAGCATATCAGAAGCGGAGGGCAAAACCATATATATTGACTTTTGTAGTCTTCCAAAAAGCTTGTGATTCCATAGACAGAGAGTCGTCGTTCAATATTTTGGAGGAGTTTAGCTTGGATGACAAAACTCTAAATATCATCAAGGAGACACTAACGAATACGTCCTCTAAAGTCAGATTCATGGGCGAATTGTGAATTTTTGTGAATTGTGTTTTAATCATCTCATGACGTACATTTGCAATCCATTTGGTTTGCGTACAGGAGACATGTCAAAAATTTATAAAACAATTACAATGATTTTTACATTAATAAGTAATAGCACTATAATAAATAACAGCACTATAAGGATAACACATTGTACCCAGCTCAAATTTCCCATTTGTCCTGCATGAATTCATCCACTGAGTAATAACACTTCAGTGTCAGTACCTCATATAGTTTTCTCTTAAGTGAACCTAAATTCACCTGCATCAACTTGTTCCCTTTTAATTTATTACAAATTTTCATTCCCATGTATTGAGGTCCCTGGGCATACAGTCTGAAGCGGTGGATGGGGAGCATAAAATTTTCTTTGTTTCTGGTATCATGTGAATGGACAAAATGGTTTCCCTCAAATAATTCATGTCTGGTGTACAAAAATATAATAATCTCATATATGTATAAGGATGGCAGAGTTAATATTTTAAGTTTTCTAAATAATGGTCAACATGATTCTTTGTGATTTGCAGTGCACATATTTCGTATGATTTTTTTTCTGTATTTTTAGTGTCCACACTATGTTTGTCGAGTTACCCCAAAAAACATTACCATACCTATTAATCGTTTTTGAAGTAGCTTGTATATGCTACTTTTCGTGTGTCCATGTCAGTTGCATTGCAAAGGCAAAGCTGCTCAGTTTATTTGCCAGGTATTCAATGTGTGCCTGCCAGCTCAAATTTTTATCTACATTTAAACCTAAGAATTTGACTGAGTCAACTTCTTGCATACCTTGGTTGTTGTGTACAGCCTTAATCTGCTCACATTTTGACTGTTTGGTTCTGAACTTTATCATGTGAGTCTTAGATATGTTTAGATTCAACCCATTTAGCTGAAACCAAGTTTCTAAGGTACTGAGGGTACTGATCACAGATTTGGGAATTTTTTCCGAGTCCTGATCTTTAACTAAGACAGAAGTATCATCTGCGAACAGAACTGATGGGGAACTGATATTTAATGGTAAGTCATTAACGTAAAAGATAAATAGGACTGGGCCTAATATGGATCCTTGTGGAACACCCTGAGATATTTTTTTCCAGTCAGAAAATTAATATGTGCCATTTGAAGAAATGCTAACTCTTTGCTTTCTGTTGGATAAGTAGGAGTTAAGCCATTGTAGGGCACTCCCGCTAATGCCATACTTTTCAAGTTTGTAAACAAGCAATGCATGGTTTACGGAATCAAATGCCTTTGTGAGGTCACAGAAAATTCCTGCCACCTTATTTCTCTTGTCTAACGATGTGCTTATTTTCTCAATGAAACTGTTTACTGCATTGATGGTGTTTTTACCCTGCTGAAAACCAAATTTATTGTTTAGAATAACAGAATATTTTGCAATGAAGTTTTGGATTTGTGCAACAGCAAGTTTTTCAAATATTTTATATAGGACTGGGAGAATGGAGATACGACGATAATTTCCCATGATCTCTCTTGATCCCTTCTTGAAGAGTGGTTTGACTTCAGCATATTTCAGTACCTCTGGGAAACAGCCCTCTTCAAAACACTGATTTATTGTCTGAGCTAGTGAGTTTGCAATTCTATTGTGTACCACTTTAATAACTTTGGTGGGTATTCCATCCCAACCTGCAGACTTTTTTTTCTTAATGTTAGAATAGCATTTTCTACATCCTCCACAGAAACTTTTGAGAATTTCATAAAGTTTTCAGAGTTTTTGCCTAGGCCAAAGGGGTTTACTTTGTTGTGATAATCTCTTACATCTACATTAGACTTTGCTACATTTATAAAAAAATTCATTAAAGTACTCTGGCATTTGAGCTGGATTTACAATAGTATTTCCTTCAATGTCAACTTTTGAAATTTCTTGGATACAGGCTTTAACACCTAACACAGATTTAATGACAGACCACACAGCCTTTGTCTTATTTTTATGATTTAAACTTAGCCTGTTATTTGCCAGTTGTTTTGCTGCCTTGACAATTCTTTTAAATATAGTTTTATAGAGTCTAACATATTTAATGAAAGCAATATCTTCATTACATTTTAGTTCTCTGTGCAGTTGCCTGTGAACTGTCAGAACCTTTTGAGATGAGAACAGGGGTCCGACAAGGGGATGGTCTCTCACCAGTGTTGTTTAACTGTGCACTCGAAAAGGTTGTGAGGCAATGGAATGCAAGAATGAGAGGGGAATAAGACTTGGAACAAAAAACAAAGGAAGCACGATTAAGTGTTTGGCATTTGTTGGCGACATGGCGCTGCTTGCGGAAACATGGGAGGAAGCTAAAGAACAAATCGCCAAGTTACAAGAGCAGGCAGGGAAGATAGGACTTAAGATTTCTCGCGAAAAAATGAAGATTATGACGAATATCATGGTTACTCCTAAGAGAATTAAAGTAGGGGCTCAAAAAACAGAGTTGATTAGGAGTTTCAAGTACCTAGGGGAATGGACTAAATGGAACAACCTTGAAGGGAAAGCAATAGAAGCAAGAAGGAATAAAATGGAACTAGCTTTCTCGAAAACCAAAAACACATACAATAAGAAAGCCCTCTCTTAGAAAATGAAAATAAGGCATTATAGCACAGTAATTAAGCTGGAAGCACTCTATGCAGCAGAGACACTAGTCATAGGGAGGAAAGGGCAAATGGAGAAATTGGAAATGAAGGAGAGGAAAATTTTGAGAAAGACCATGGGTCCCAAATTCTGAAATAACAAACAAGTTTTCTATAGAAACAAAGCCCTGTATGCAAAGTCGGATAGACTCTCAAAAACCATGAGGAAAAGGAGGATTGATTTCTATGGACACACACTCTGAATGAATCCCAACAGACCGTCGGTCCAGGAATCTACGAACACGACGACTGAAATGTGCTGGTGCCCCATCATGTTGGAACAACATGCGTTGTCTTGTAGGGAGCCGGACGTCTTCCAGCAATTCTGGAAATGCTCTGCCGAGAAAATTGTAATAGTGCCTGCCATTTAATCGCTTAGGTAGCAGATACGGCCCAATTAAACAGTCCCCAACAACACAGACCAACACATTAACGAAGAAACGCACTTGATGAGCGCTAATAACTGTGGCATATGGGTTATCCTCACTCCAAACATGCGAATTGTTCATGTTGAAGACTCCATCGTGCCCAAACGTTGCTTCATCGGTAAACAACACAGAGGATGGAAATGTAGGATGCGTTTCACACTGTTCCAGGTCCACTGCGAAAACTGTGCTCTGGGTGGATAATCAACTGGTTCCAGATTGTGGACACGCTGTAAGTGAAGTGGACGTAACAATTGTTCTAGAAGGACTGTTCTTACATTCGTCTGATTCGTCCCCATGTTACGTGCAATTGCACGAGTGCTGATTGAAGGATCCCGCTCCATATGCTGCATGACAGCTTCCTCAAATTGCAGCGTTCTTACCGTGCGACGGCGTCCCTGTCCAGGTAACCTGCTAAATGACCCTGTCTCACGCAGACGTTGGTACACAGCAGCAAAGGTCAGGATACGGCGATTAGGATATTGTTGTTGATAAACCCGCTGTGCAGCTCGTCCGTTGTGGTGCGCTACGTAGTACGCACCAACCATATCAGTGTACTCACTCCAGGTGTATCGCTCCATTAGTAAACAGAGACAATGCACTACTACACTGGTGGACAGCAGTTGCCTGCAACTGAAGAGCGTAATGCGCCCTCTAACAACCGAAGATCGTACTACGGCCTCTAACAACTGAAGAGCGTAATACGGCCTCCACCGGTTTAAATAATTCTCATAGGAAAAAATGACATTAGGGAAAAATATTTGTATTGAGGTCCCCTAGACCTCTCAGAGTTTGTCGGTTTAAATACTTTTCACCCTGTATGACAGCGACCCAGTCCAGTTATCAGGATAAAATATGATGGGTAGCTCTCCAGAAAGTGTTTTTATTATGTTTTAACCGGTATAATGACGTATATTGACTTAAAAGTTTAATGGTATCCATTTTATCCGAAATCGTCGGCTACAAATTTCCTCTGCGTGGATCCACTTTTGTAAATAGCTCTCCTACTACTTAAATAGTATAGTTAACGAGTTCAAATGTGTTTGCGAGCGCTTATTTTCTCGTGTTTGATGTACGGTAATTTTTGTACCGTGCGGCGGAACCACACGGAAGACAATTATTGTGCAATAATGCACATTAATTAATATTTCAATTAACAATCAATTAAGTAATTTCTTAACTACTGACATGAAAAGTAATCAATAAATTGTGTGCTGTGGATAATTCTGCAATGAACATTTTGAATGATTTCTTTTTCAGCATCTACTTCCCGTTCTAAAGCCTGCACACATATGCAAATATTTGACTTTTTGGCAAGATGTACAGCGCCAGACACTGACAGTCACCTTGCGGCTGTACAGTCAGAATTGTCTCAAGTCGTAGGCACTCCGTTTCAGCTGACTGCTGAAAATAAAAAGCAATTGCGATTAATTTTGTCGAAACTGTGGACGAGGTGGTACCAGGCTCAACGGAAACGCTACCTATTTTGACATTCCCAATAAACAGTGATTGGACGGATCAATTACATTTGTTGTGGGTACCGTCAGCATTCATGCTATCGTTCATTTCGACACTTTTTGCTTTATAGTAGTGTGATAATACTAATTTTGCATTGTAGAATGGCGTAGCCACAGAACAGCAGCTCAAACAGAAGACTGAAAGAAATACGTCTGGTCGGATTCGTTCCTTACCTGATGACTTTACGGAAAAAAGGAAGCGTCACAGGATGCAGGAACTCAGATCATCGACCAGCAGAGCCGAGTTGGTATACGCTAGATAAATGAGTCTTCGTTCGGACAGTGCCCATGCAGCGTCCAGTTTATTGAAAGTGCCTACAACAATTTCACCGAAGCGAGACATCAAATACCAGAAGGCGCGAAGCACAACACCGATGCTGAACGAGATATCTGGCAACTTAGCTCTGAACGTCATTGTCTCGGATAATATTACTAAGGCAACATATCTCATGGTACGAGATGTGACGAATAAAAACCATCGTTCGTCCATGTATCCATCGTATACCAAAATATTGTCAGATAACAAACGTTGTTATCCACCAAAAACGAGTATAACCGAGACCACAGGCATATTTGAGAGTGAGACTGATTGGCGTGACAAAAAAAAAAAAAAAAAAACCGCAACGAGAACAGTAGTGATGCAACTGTGTTCTTCACTTTGTTCGCACCTTTGGAACTACATCTACATCTAAATCTACGACAATATCAGCAGTCCACCTTACGGCGCGTGACGGAGGGTATTCCTGACACTACTAGTCGTTTTCTTTCCTGTTCCACTGGCAACAAGAATAAGGGAAAAACGACTGTCTATGTATCTCCGTATGAGCCCTAATTTCTCGTATCTTTTCTTCGTGATCCTTACGTGCAATGTATGTTGGAGGCAACAGAATCGTTCTGCAGACAGCTTCAAATGCAGGTTCTATAAAATTTTCTCAATAGTGCTCCTCGAAAAGAACATCACCTTGCCTCCATGGATTCCCATTTGAATTCCCGAAGTATCTGCGTAGCACTTGCGTGTTGTTCGAACCTACCAGTAACAAACCTAGCAGCCTTTGAATTGCTTCTATGTCTTCCTTAAATACGACCTGATACAGATCCCAAACACTCGAGCAGTACTCCAGGATAGGTCGCACTAGCGTCATATATGCGGTCTCCTTTACAAATGACCCGTACTTTCCTAGAATTTTCCCATTAAATGGAAGTCGACTATTCGCCTTTCCTACCACAATCCTCGCATGCTCGTTCCATTTTGTATTGCTTTGTAACGTTAAAACGACGTGACTGTGTCAAGCAGGACACTACTAATGCTGTATCCGAATATTCCGGGTTTGCTTTTCCTACTCATCCGCATTAACTTAACATTTTTCTACATTTAGAGCTAGCTTCCATTCGTCACGCGAACCAGAAATTTTGTATCCTCCTGCAGTCGCTCAACTTGGACATCTTACCGTACACAACAGCATCATCAGCAAACAGCCGCAGATTGCTGCCCATCCTGTCCGCTGATCATTTATGTATACAGAGAGTAATAGCGGTCCTATCACACTGCCCTGGGGCACTCCTGACGATACCCTTGTCTCTGATGAACACTCGCCGTCGAGAATAACACACTGGGTTCCAACTGCTGTGTCTGACAAAGGAGATAAAAGTCTCATTTGGAAAAATCCGAATCCATCATCGACACGTTTCTGCAGACCGCAAAGATTCCAAGTTTTGAAAGAGTCTGTTCAAATGGCTCTGAGCACTATGCGACTTAACGTCAGAGGTCATCAGTCGCCTAGAACTTAGAACTAATTAAACCTAACTAACCTAAGGACATCACACACATCCATGCCCGAGGCAGGATTCGAACCTGCGACCGTAGCGGCCGCTCGGCTCCAGACTGTAGCGCCCAGAACCGCACGGCCACTACGGCCGGCAAGAGTCTGTTGACAATATTAGTATTGATAAACAATATGTGAAAAACCAGATTCAGTTTCTTGTCAATGACAGAAATATGGTGGATAAATATCACTTGGTTTTGACTGCGGTCGATAGCACAGTGAAAACTGCTGTGACGGACACTTTACTGTTGGCCATCGTTGTTATATTTGTAAGGCGACATCCAAACAAAGTTGATTCACTTGTGGATAAGTAGATCAACTCCGCAAAACTTACTCTCGGAGTGTCTTCACTCCAGGTCTGGATAAAGTTTAAGGATTGGTTTACACACTTAGATTGCAGAACTGCTACGACGAAACGGAGAAAACATGGAAGGCTCGGTCTCTAGAGCGGAAATAGCGTCTCGCGGCTCTCGAAGGGAAAATTCAAAGCGGTTTCAGACACAATTTCGGTTGGCTCATTGACGTTCCAAAACAATGACTGGGCACATTGGTGAAATATATGGTAAAACTGTTAAGCGCATTTTGACGATGTGCCATTAATTGTACAGATTTTGGGGATTGATGAATAGCTTACGCTGAAAAGAAAATTAATCTTGCAGACAATGTCAAGTGGGTGTGCCACTGATGTTGAGAAATTTAAACCGTACTGCTTTAAAGTCCCCAGATGCACCATTACGTTTATTAAACTCATGACTCGCGATGCTGACATCTGTCCAGTTTTGATTCACAGATATGCCATAATCTAAGTGCTCCGTTGCCGATTAGCCTGCTGTCTGCAGATGCGAAGAGAGCTCGACATAAGTATATCCTGTATCGTCGAGAATGTGTTACGCGCAAATGGGCCCATGAAAAAACGATGTATGAGGTATGCCATCGGCTTCTGGCGTCTTCAGATCCACTCATCTCAAGCTTTCAGAAAATTATGGGAGAAGATAAACGAATACCATCTGAGGTAAAAGATCTTGTTTTAGAACCATGTCTCAGTGAATAAACCAACAACGACCCTCATGACAACGATAATGACGCAAGCCCACTGTGTAGTGCCCGGAGAGCACTTGTTCATTTCCGCTACTGTGAAATATATTTCTTCTACTTCAAGCTCTTTGATATTACGAAAGACCTACAAAATGCATTAACAAATGAGGGAACATTCATGTGTTGTTGTCTATGAACACATCATGCAGTAAAAATCTATTAGTATTGTTATTGCGAACTGTATGCGCTGTTCTGTGTAAGTATAGCGCTTACGTTAGTTGTAATGGGACCAATTTATGTTGTATTTGTGAAATGCTTCTACACTCCATTACTGAACACAAAAATTCTTACTACTTCAACAACTACAGAATATGCGGCTATATGTAACAACAAAAACATTTGAAAAAAAAAAAAAAAGCGAAGCGATATCGTTTTCGTTCAGGCACAAAACTATAGCGCTGGCGGTGAGATAAGTAGGAAACGAACTTGAGGGAGAGAGGGAAGCAATTATAGACAAGGACAGAAATGCATATCGTCCCGTAATACAAAACATTCTCCGCCCTTGGTGGACAATACCGGCAACGCAACGGCAATACGGCGGCAACTATCTGCAGCAGCATTCAACATGAGCAATACTGCGCAGCCAAAGCGCGTAACTGCTGTCTGTTGCAAGCACATAACAGCAAAGTTGACGGCAACGCTATTCTGGCCAAATATTGCCGTCAAATACAGCCCATCTAAACGCACATTAACGCTTGGCGGCGATAACTGCTCACTAGACTGGGCCGTGTTCATACTCCAGTGGCAGTAAAGTTTTATTCACTGTTGTCCTCAGCAACGCTTTGTAACTATTGGCAATGTGGAATGTTGCTCCCTGTTTCTTCCACCACGCCTAAGCGCAGTCACGTTGGTATCCCACCGACTCGGGACTAACCACTGAAGGCGATTCTACTTCATCACATTGCAGTGGTGCCAGTTGAATCTATCAATAGATCGGGTTTCACTAGGCATGGCATGCACGTCAAAAGGTATGGAAAGGGGAGGCTGGCAAAGCTTATAGGTGACAGTGTAGTGGAGGGTGGTGGGATCACTCATAGAAAAATTCCTGTAGTAGCTGGTGTTAGAGCTGCACCTTTTTTAGATTACAGTCAGCTGGTAGGTATACCTGCTTAAAGTAAGACCCTTTAACAAAGGAATCACCTTCAGAAGAGGTCAGGTATCTAAGTAGAGAAGGAATCAGCACATTCCATCAAAATATAAGAGGTATTAGAGATAAAGTTAGCGAACTGTGTATAGATGTTGACTCTGACATTATTGGTATATCGGAGCACCACTTAAATAATTTGACAATTCAGAGGCTTCCTGTATCAGGATACAGATTAACTGGCTGTTTTTCAAGGACTTCCTTCGGGAGTGGGGGAGTGGTCATGTACGTAAAAAACAGTATTCTATTTCAGTCCGTAGACGTATCGCGGCACTGCACTGAACAGATATTTGAATGTTATGTAGGGGCAGTTGAATTTAGTTACTTCTAATTGTTGTTGTTCATAGGTCCCCTAACTCTGACTTCAGATCATTTCTGCTCAAGCTAGAGAGGGTTCTTCGTTCACTTTGTAGGACATACCAAAAATTAGTTAGTATTAATTTCGTATATGATTGTGCAAGAAAAAGGATGTTGGTAGATCTCCTAAACTCATATGATCTGATGCACCCTGTGTTTTTTCCAATCAGGGTGTAAGGGAACCATAAACAATATTTTTATTCATTCTTCATTACTAGATGTTCATTCTATTAGTAAAAAGGTGAATACCCTTTCAGACCATGATGCACAAATTTTAACACTAAAAGGCTTTTGTGCTAAAACACATATAATGACAGACTATTTAGGAAAGCTAATCCAACGGCAATAGAGAAGTTTTTAAACCTCATTAAGGAACAAGAGCGGCAGGATGTATATAGTGCCGATATCACAGATGACAAATATAATGTTTTCCTTAACACATTTCACATGCTCTTTGAGAGTTGCTTTCCAGCAGAACGTTCTAAACGGGATGCTAGCAGTAAAAGGCAGCGTGGGTGGCTGTCTAGTGGGATAAGGATATCATGTAGAGCAATGTGTGAATTATATCAAAATGTTGGAAGCAGTCACAATCAATCTACAGTAGCCCGTTAAAAACAGTTTTGTAAGGTGCTTAAAATGTTATTAGGAAGGCAATGAGTATGTGGTGCGCAAATAGAATAGCTAATTCACAGGATAAAATGAAAACCATATGGTCAGTTGTGAAGGAAGTCTCTGGTGAGCAGCACAAGGTCGACAATATAAAGTCAGTTCGTAATAAAAATATTTGTGTTACTCAAAATGGTTCAAATGTCTCTGAGCACTATGGGACTTAACATCTGAGGTCATCAGTTCAAATGGTTCAAATGGCTCTGAGCACTATGGGACTCAACATCTGTGGTCATCAGTCCCCTAGAACTTAGAACTACTGAAACCTAACTAACCTAAGGACATCACACACATCCATGCCCTTGGCAGGATTCGAACCTGCAACCGCAGCAGTCGCGCGGTTCCGGACTGAGCGCCTAGAACTGCGAGACCACCGCGGCCGGCAGGTCATCAGTCCCCTAGAACTTACAACTATTTAAACCTAACTAACCTAAGGACATCAGACACATCCATGCCTGAGGCAGGATTCGAACCTGCGACCGTAGCACTCTCGCGGTTCCGGACTGAAACGCCTAGCACCGCTTGGCCACCGCCGCCGGCATTTGTGTTACTGGTAAGTCAGATATACGTACAGTACTTAAAAATTATTTTCGGAGCAGTGCTGAGGGAATTAAATAAAAACTTAGTTTCTGCCGGGAATCATATAACTCTCTTGGAAAATGCCTTTCCGAGATTGATGTCTGAAATACTCCTCGGTGATACTGACACGGGGGAGACAGAGTCAATAATTAAATCACTGAAGACTAAGTACTCTCATGGATATGATGGAGTGCCTAGCAGGATATTAAAGTACTGTGCTGCACATGTTAGCCCTGTATTTAGCCATGTTTCTAATTTTTCCTTTAGGAATGACCAGTTTTCTGAACGATTAAAGTACTCAGTAGTAAAGCCGCTTTATAAAAATGGAGAAAGGGAAAATGCTGACAATTTTAGACCTATTTCTATGCCATCAGTGTTTGCTAAAGTTATTGAAAAGGCTGTGTGTGTAAGAATAATTGATCATTTTACATCATATAATTTACTATCAAATGTACAGTTCGGCTTTAGAAGTCGTTTACAACTGAAAAATACTACAATCTCTTTTCTCTGTGTGGTACTGGATGGATTAAACAAAAGGTTTCGAACGCTAGGCATATTTTTGATTTAACTAAGGCGTTTGAGTGTGCTGATCACAAAATATTGCTCCAGAACTTGGACCATTATGGAATACAAGGATTATCTCACAATTGGTTAACCTCTTACTTTAACAACAGACAGTAAAAGGTCATTACTCTCAGTGATGAGAATGGTTGTGATATGGGGTCTGAGTGTGGTACAGTCAAATGAGGGATGCCCCAGGGATCAGTGTTGGGGCCACTCCTGTTCCTTATTTATGTAAATGATATTACAAGTAATTCTAAAATATTTCTGTTTGCTGATAACACTAGCTTGGTAGTAAAGGATGTTGTGTGCAACATTTGCTGTGTTTCAAGTAGTGCAATTCATGACATAACTTCAGGGTTTGTAGAAAGTAAACTAACGCTAAATCACAGTAAGAGTCAGTTATTTATAGCTTCTAACACACAAATCAACAAACCCCGACTTTTTAATTTCACAGAATAGGCCAGTGATTAGTGAAAGTTAACAGTTCAAATTCCTAGGTGCTCAGATAGATAGTAAACTGTCGTGGAAAGCCCACATTCTGGATCTTGTTATAAGACTTAATGCTGCTATTTTTAACTATTCGAATGGTATCTGAAGTAAGCGATAGTTCGACACGAAAATTAGTCTACTTTACATAGTTACAATCGCTTTTGTGGTATGGTATTATATCTTGGGGTAGTTCTTCCCATTCTCAAAGGATATCTTTGGTTCAGAAACAGGCAGTTCGGGCAATATGTGGTGTAAGTTCGCGAACCTCTTGTCGACCCCTGCTCACTCGTCTGGGTATTCTGGCATTGGCCTCTCAATATATACATTCTTTACTGTCGTTTCTTATTAACAATATCAGCTTATTCCCAAGAGTTAGCAGCTTTCACTCAGTTAATACTAGACAGAAATCCAATCTGCATTTGGATCGCACTTCCTTAAGTCTTCTGCAAAAAGGTGTGCAGTATACTGCTGCATCCATTTTCGATAAGTTACCACAGGAGTTCAAAAATCTTCAGCAGTACTCCACGTGCTTTCAAATCGAAACTGAAGAGTTTCCTCATTGGTCACTCCTTTTATTCTGTTGAGAAGTTCCTTGAGAAATTATGTCGATTCCTATGTTATATTGTTGACTGCGTTTACTTAAACTTATGGTTAGACTTTTTTTGGGTTCATAAACATTTTATTTTATCTGATATTACTTGTATGTCGTAATTTCATGTAGTGACCCGTTTGACAAGCTACCCTGTGCTTACCTTTCAGCAAGCTAATTCGCGCCAGCACATAGCGAAAGTTTCTCCTGCTTTTCTTCATCCGCACCAACCATGGATTGGCAGCAAGGTCGCTGGATCTCTCTCCAATTGAGCAAGTTTGGAGCATTATGGCTAAGGACATACAACCAGCTCGGATTTCGAAGATCCAACGGTCCAGTCGGACAGAATTTGGCACTTTATCTCTCAGAAAGACATCCAACAATTCTGTCAATCAGTGCCAGGCCAAATAAATGCTTGCATAAGTTCCACACGTAGACCATCGCGTTGTTGACTTGCTTATTCAATTTTTCTGAAATTGCAATCATTTTTTCATCTGTATATGTACATCACATCAACCAATTTCCATGCCATTAGAATAATTCTTTCATGGTGTGTCGTTTTTTGTCTTAGAGTGTAATTGTTGTATTATCCATCTAACTGACATAATATTCCAATTCGCAATGTTATTTTCTTTTTTGGGGGAGGAGAGGGGGGAGATGGGCAGTACTAAAAGTGGATGAGGGACAGGAGGTTGACGTATGAAATGTTTGGCTACAGTACCAGAATACTTAGAGCTTTCACTGTGTCTACATACTCACAATCGTACTTTGAACCAAAGAGGTATACACAGCTGCTCGTGAAAACTGCAACACCACAGACATAGCATGCAACAAACAGCACCGAATTGGTTAACATTTCAGCACAACCACACAACTGTATGGACCACTCTCTAGTAGCACCTCTGTAGGGGCTGGAGCGTATTTGTTTGGTGATGGTGTAGGTGGTAGTGCACCAGTGGAAACGCTGTGCACAATTAAACAATATTACTTTATTTCATCTTCAATTCTACATGAAGCAGGCACACCTCTCCTCGTGAGCTCCGGCCGGTGCAGCTGGCTTTGGCTGCTAGGACGGCGCCCAGCGATCCTACGTCAGGACTCTGTCCTGATTGCGAAGGCGAGGCCACGGCCAATTGTGATGGCGGCGCTTCCCCGGCGGAGCGACACTCCAGGGTGCCTGTTCTGTATCTTTCCCCCATTGTACCGATCGTTTCGGTACTCAAGAGCACCGAACGGTCTAGTACTCGAATTAGAGTCCCTGCATTATTCAGTATGCATTTCGGTAGCGTTACCGTTCAGGTCTAGAGAACCGAAGCGCTGTTGTCGGTGCGTGTCACGCAAGCCAATCAAAAGCAAGCGGCCGCAGATCCGCGCATGCGCACTGCAGCGCGCACAGCGCCACAAACACAAAGCGGCTAGCAGACGACACAGGCGCGCTATTCTTCCAAGTACCGAAAATTGTGATTACCTTGCCATAACGCATGCGCCGCATTCCATCAAGCCGACGTGCCCGCCTTCATCGCCCTTGCCTCCTCCTTAACAGTACCAGGTGCAGTATATCCATCTCCATGATTCTCAGCTGAAATGCATATGAATTTTTACAGCTTCTCTGACCGCATGTTTCCGTGCATGCATAATAACGATAGCGTATTTGACTGTATTCTGCAGATTGTCGTAAATGCCGCATTATGTCATCTTATTCTCATTCACACTGACATCATGTTTTGGATTTTACGCTTCGGAAAATGAGTTAGGAATAGTGCGTAGTACCACATTGTACTAATACATCTATAAAAACACCCGAAAAATTGATTCTGAGGGTTTCAAAGAATAAGAAGATAAACAGAATGTGATTATAACTCGCTCCTAGAGATCCAAATGATTACATAGCCCACTTCCCTATATGATACGTCAACGATTTGGGTCTTAAAAACAAAATTGATAAAACGCTTTTTCGAGGTCTCCTGTTTATAACATGCATCTCATGAATGAAAATGTTTCGTATATGGTGCAACAGTCTAAAATTATTACGGCAGATATCTTTCATCTCTGTCTACTGTGGCTGAGGATTCGATCGCAGATAAATACTTGTGACAAGCAAGATTATGAAGATGACTGCTGCTAGTTACATTCCCAGAAATTTGAGTTGTGCTCTTAGATTCCTGTCTAAACGCATACTCGGAAATCGCTACATATTCGGAAAAAATGGTGAATTATTTCTGACAAGAAAAAATATAAAGGTCACTGTCGGTTGTTTCACTCACAGAAATTTCATCTCCGACAATTTCATATTTCGTATTTTAAACACACAGAAATCACGAGATCATTACTGAGGAAGTGCGCTCTTACATGTAAGTAATAACGAATATTACAGAAAAATCTTAACTTACACGAATAACAATGTCTCAGAAAGTGTTGCATATGTGAAGGGGAAAAAAAATTTTTGCCTCCACCCATGCGCAAACCATTGTCCTTTCGTAGTGCTTTCCCTCGCTCAAACCACTGGCCCACGCCACACAACAAAAACATAGCGCTAAATTCTTGTACTATTGCGTAGAGGAACAAAGGTTGACTTCATTGCCAAACGGTGCTGCGTAGGTCCATAAATGACCTTGTGGATGACATCGGAAATTCACTGAGGCTTTTTGCGGATGGTGCTGTGGTATATCGAGAGGTTGTAACAATGAAAAATTGTACTGAAATGTAGGAGGATCTGCAGCGAATTGACGCATGGTGCAAGGAATGGCAATTGAATTTCAATGTAGACAAGTGTAATGTGCTGCGAATATATAGAAAGAAAGATCCCTTATCATTTAGCTACAATATAGCAGGTCAGCAACCGGAAGCAGTTAATTCCATAAATTATCTGGGAGTATGCATTAGGAGTGATTTAAAATGGAATGGTCATATAAAGTTGATCGCTGATAAAGGAGATGCCAGACTGAGATTCATTGCAAGAATCCTAAGGAAATGCAATCTGAAAACAAAAGAAGTAGGTTACAAAAAAAATGTGTGTGAAATCTTATGGGACTTAATTGCTAAGGTCATCAGTCCCTAAGCTTACACACTACTTAACCTAAATTTTCCTAAGGACAAACATACACACCCATGCCCGAGGGAGGACTCGAACCTCCACAGGGACCAGACGCACAGTACACGACTGCAGCGCCCCCGACCACTCAGATAATCTCGCGTGGCGAAGTAGGTTACAGTACGCTTTTTCGCCCACTGCTTGAATACTGCTCAGCAGTGTGGGATCCGTACCAGATAGGGTTGATAGAAGAGATAGAGAAGATCCAACGGAGAGCAGCGCGCTTCGTTAAGGATCGTTTAGTAATCGCGAAAGCGTTACGGAGATGATAGATAAACTCCAGGGAAACACTCTGCAGGAGAGACGCTCAGTAGCTTGGTACGGGCTTTTGTTGAAGTTACTAGAACATACCTTCACCGAGGAGTCAAGCAGTATATTGCTCCCTCCTACGTATATCTCGCGAAGAGACCATGAGGATAAAATCAGACAGATTAGAGCCCACACAGAGGCATACCGACAATCCTTCTTTCCACAAACAATACGAGACTGGAATAGAAGGGAGAACCGATAGAGGTACTCAAGGTACCCACCGCCACACACCGTCAGGTGGCTTACAGAGTATGGATATAGATGTATTTGTGGGAAAAAAATACACAAAGGCACTAGTAACGTCAGTTCACACTCATGTAATATACGCAAGCTGAGCCAATGTCTTGATATTTAAGTATCTTTAAACTCTTATTTGCATAAAAAAACACGTATTTTGAGAGAATATTGACCGAAAAGCTTTTTTTTGTTGTGATAATTCACAGTAACAACCTAACCTAACCATATTTCTAACAAAGGAAAATAGTCTATTATGAACTCACTTTCCAACGTGATGCGTCCTTTCGTGATTCTTTAGTAACGCAATCACTAAATCCAAAGCTAAAACCGCTAAATATGTTTAAAACAACAAATTATAGGTATACATAAACCACAGATCACCGATCGACAGGGCCAGACCGAAGTCCAAAACTTTCGCTACAATTGTCGTAAAATCGGTGGGAGGACCGTTCGGTAACAAGTCTCAGAAGCTTACTGAATAGGATATTTCGATAAAGAACCGTAAATGACGTCACTACCGAAACTAACGTACTACACCGATCGGTATGAACGATACAGAATAGGGCCCCAGGAGACGGCCCCGGTGCTCTTCGCTGCGCAGTTGCGGAGAAGACTGTGCGCGGGTCTCCACCCATGACCCACAGACAGGCGGCAGACGGCGGCTGACGTTGTGACGCCGTGTCCCTCCCTGAGTTCGCTGTTTCAGCATCGGCGGCAGCAGATACGAACAGCAGGCGGCAGACACAGCCTGGTCTCGAACCGGAGGCTGCTGCTGGCGATGCGCAGTCGTCTATTGGTCCAGTGGTGCTCCAGCATCGTAGTGCGGCTATCCCTGAATCGGATAACTTCCTGTCCTCAAATTCAGCCTTATTTATACTCCGTTACTGCCCATTTGTTTCTCTAACGCCTGATGTCTAGTCACATTTCCCATAACAGAGAGACCTGCTTGAGTGCAGTGGCAATGACCCACTTACTACATCATTCTTTGCTGCGTGGGGCAGTTTACAATTGCGCTCAGCTACACTTGCTTCACAAATCATGCATCTGTTATTGTGCCCTACTTGTCGACGTAGCATGGCTGACAGCCAGCGCTGAGGTCATCAGTCCCCTAGAACTTAGAACTACTTAAACCTAACTAACCTAAGGACATCACACACATCCATGCCCGAGGCAGGATTCGAACCTGCGACCGTAGCGGACATGCGGTTCCAAACTGAAGCGCTTAGAACCGCACGGCCACACCGGCCGGCAATACTCCGTGGTGGCCTCCATGCTACTCTCAGCGCTTACAATAAAGATTTAATACTTTTACCAGAATTCTGGGTAGTGTTACTACGCACTGTAGTAGGAGTAACACTATCTACAGTCTGTATATGTGGGTGTCTCACTCAGAATGTTGTTTGCTTGTTAGATGATCGTGTTATACCTCATGTAAGAACAGAAACATCTACCAGCATGTGTCAAAATTCGACAGTGACAGCATCGTGAACATTCGAAACAGTGGTTTATCGTTCCGTGATATGACTACTTCCGTTGATTGGCATCCCACGATTGTCAAACAGATATGGAACTGATGCATTCAGTAGATCACTGTTCAGCAACATGAGGGATCTCAACACTCACATACATCTGATGCCCAAGATACAGACATTTTGTTCACTCAGCTGTGCAGGGTCACAAAGTAACTATACATGCGTTGAATCAGGAAATAGATTTATTTGCTACAGGACAAGTATCCACACGGAGAGTGCAGTGACCTCTCGAACACTATGGACTACCAGTGCGGAAACCATTACTGCTGCATCCCTCGACACAGCAGCTGAGGGAGGTGTGGTGCCAACACTGGACACAGGAGTGGCACCATGACGTCCTTTCTGCATATAGATTCACGGTTTCCATCAGTCCCGTCATCGCCATATGTGCCGCAATACCTGACATAATGCTATTGAGGGCCATAGGGTACAGGACATGTCAATTTCTGGTTATCCGATGACGTCAATCAAGATGGCGGATTTTTGAGGGTAATTTGAATTTTGGTGGGAAAGTGCCACTCCCCCAAACCCTTAAAAAATGGCACGAAGTTCAAATTCCACCATGGCAATGTATCACAAACCCGCTATCTCTACTAAGCAAAGAAAATGGTGGGAAAAAAGGACTTGTTTTTATTATTTAACAAATTTCAGACAGGTGTGACTCCACTGGGTCTGGACTGCAACTGGCAGAGGGTGCTCTCCTGACGTCAGCTGATGACGCAAGTACCGTCATTCAAGATGACGGCACCCAGTGTGTTCACCGCGATCTCCATAGCCCAACTGACTTACTTCATATCGTGCCCACCTGAGGGCGCTACCATGAAGTTGCGTGATTACACAGGATCGTCTGCTCTCTATCGCGCACGCGCGTTATAACTAAACACACGCCGCGCCACCGGCCCGCGGGCGTCCGACAGCTTAACGTCGCACACCCTCAGCCTCTACCTCCATGCACACGCCGGACATAGTTTTCTGTAAATATGCTAACCAAAGTAACACCCACATCGCGCATATAACCTATCAATTACCCAAGTACTTAATTCCATTTCAATTTTAATCATATTCAATTTACAGTTTCAATATTCAATGATCAAATGAGAAGTTCCACAATTTCCCACTATCAGCACGGTGTTCATTCACGACCTAGCACCCCCACCCCTAGAATGCTGCACTCCTACTGGCTACTGCATTAGTCACGTGATTCGACTATATTGGTAGGAATAGGTGTTCGCTATACTTTCAATTACCTAGTTTCATCTACTTTTCAAAGTCCAGACCGCCACCTCTTTCTAGGAACCGGCGCCGATTTTGAATTCTGGCAGTAAAGAAAGGTCATTTGGGCTTTCACTACCAACCTAAAAAAATGGTTGCAAACAAAACTCACTGCCATTAACCTAAGCCTCCAGGGCCACCTCTTCCTAGGGGTTGCTGGTAAAAGGACTCAAGCCACACTAGGCTGATGGAGAGAAGAAGGAGTGTACTTTATTTATTTGAGAGCAAAAATGGCTCTGAGCACTATGAGACTTAACATCTGTGGTCATCAGTCCCCTAGAACTTAGAACTACTTAAACCTAACTAATCTAAGGACATCACACACATCCATGCCCGCGGCAGGATTCGAACCTGCGACCATAGTGGTCACGCGGTTCCAGACTGAAGCGCCTTTAACTGCACGGCCACACCGGCCGGCTATTTGAGAGCAATTTATTTAGGGATGGAGTATATGTATCACAGAACACACGCTCTGACATGCCCCACAGCATACAGACCTGCAAACTACTCCTTCATAACTCATGTATAACGCTCTACACACACTCTTGCTAATTGTAAACCGTCAAAAATAACATATTGCACAACCTACAGACATGCGAACCACTCACAAACAATGCAATGCATTTACGTCAAGATAGCCAAACAACTCCTAAATTGTCAAAATAATAATCCATCTAAAACACTCTGCTTGCTAATCGTCAACAGTCGAAATCATACACCAGTCTTTATTTAAACAATTAGAGCCAGCACCACCACGAAGTGTATTCGCCACTGAGTCCATAGCCCAACTGACTTAGTTCATATCGATGCTACTAGAGGACGCTGTAGTGACGTCAGGTGATGACGCAAGTACCATAATATAAGATGGCTGCACCTAGTGGGTTCACCACGACTCCAGACCCCAGCTGGCTTAGTACATTTCGTCGCCGCCAGAGGACGCCACCGTGACACCAACTGATGACTCAAGTACAGTTATCCATGATAGCGGCAAACAGTGTGTTCTCCACGAGGTCTAGTACTCAGTACCACAAGCAGAGAACACTGTCGTCCGTTTCCTGACGTAAACCGAGATGGTCAGGGAAAATGGTGGCAAAACGACTCAGCCTGCTCTGTGCTGCTGGGCAGAGTAAGGATGGAGTGCACTCTACTTATTTTCAAACAACTTATTTAAGGATACAGTATATCTATCACACTCACACAAAACATCCACCCCGATGTGCCTGTGGTCATGTTCACAGCCAACAGACACGCAACCAACTCGTAATTTCAGTACACAATAGCAAACTGCTCCTAAATAATTCTTCACACTGATGTGTAGACACGCTCAGTACTCGTAAACTGTCCAAATAGCGCACAGCAGGTACTACAGAGCCACTTGCGAATTAATGCAATCAACGCACCCAACACAGTCCACTGCCCCCTGTTCAATAGAGTACACAGGAGGTAGCGATAAGTGATGCATCCGTCAGATGTGAAACCGCGTACAGCCCCTGCTCGGCTTCCGCAAGCATGAGGTAGATGCACTCCCATTCATACGTAACACATGAGAAATTACTATCCACTAAACACCGATGATGACGCGATCGCACGTACGGTCGACGCGGCTGTCAACTGTCAAACCACGCACAGGCCCCATGCCCACGTCCCGTATGTAGCGGCACCCCCATTCATACGTAACACCTGAGAAATTCCTATCCAAATACGTCTTCACCTACACACACGTGCTGACGTGATCGGGCGGAAGCGCAACCGCGAGCTGCAGCCGAACGCAGGCCAAAGTTGTATGCAGGCGCTGTTAATGACCGAGGTCTTATTTACAGTGCACGCACTCCAAGCAGAGCCGTGCGCGTTCGGCATTCCTTGCTACCCTCACTCTAACTGCAGTCCGGCGAAGGCGCTGCAGAATTCCGTTCCACAGTAGCAGAACCTGCTTTCTCCTTAGCAATTCTAATGGACCATACATGACGTTTGACTCACGCTTCACCGCGTGTAGCTATATACCATCGCAAACGCATCTAGCAACGTTATCAATCCTATACTCAAGTCACATTGCTATCTAAAATAATAACCAAGTCTAACTCTACTAAATTCTATGGCCCTCCAGAAACAGTTAACACTCGCTTTCTTATTGTCTCAGCTTGTATGTGCCAAAATTCCTGCCCTAACAGAACCTATTTACCAAAATATCGCCGAATCTAGTATTCCTCCCAGACATACAGTGATAGCGTTCCTGCTCTCAACATACGCAAATGTTCTGATCGCTCCTAAATCCCACCACAATCAATCGAGCATTTTCTTCCTGAGGCTTTCAGTCGTTATTTTGCAAAGATTGCTAAATTGCACCGACAGTTCCCTCAATCTACACACGCCCAACCTGTTCTTTCTTTCTACAGACGCTACACTGATTGGTAATAAACTATTTTATACTGATCACCATTTTGCACCAACAACTAAACATCGCAAAGTTGTCTGCATCAAATACATACGACACTCGCAAGAATATTGGAGCATCAAACCGATCTCCAACCAGGGAATATTTCACCGAGTACTGTCTCGATCTAGTAAACATGCAATTCATATCCCCCACCATACCAAATCATCCCCTTTACATCAGCGAACCGAAGTCACTCCCTCAGAACTGATGTGAAAGACAGGCTCGTTCCCCCCGGCACAAACGCGTTACTATTTCCGCTTTCTTGCTCGCATTTGTACAGACATCTCTAGACTCTTCGATTAATAGAACAACCATATTTTCGCCATAATATTACACAATTTTCGCCGTACTTCCCGATATGAAGAGGACAGCAGTAGCCTCCCGATCGCTAACGCAACATAATGCACAAGATATAGACTACACATTATTTCTCCGCAAACACCAAATTTTAGCGAGGTGTAGCATGCTGTAAACAATTGACTAACTACAAACAAATAGAGTAAAATAATATTTGCACATTCGAATACCGAAGTCGGTGATGTAACAGATTCCAGATGATTAATATTGCTTACAAGCCAACTAGGGTCTTTCCCACGTCTAGAGAGCAGGTAAACATGTGTCCAACACACCGCAATCGATATTCCCTCAACTAAATAAAGGCACCAAATGTGCAGAAGCAGTCGACCGAACAATTTACAAGGGAGGGAATAACACTCCACCGCAAACGCACCATCTTCTCAAAGTTACACTTGATCACGAAAGTCGCCCAGCACATACTTAGTTCGCTATTCGGTCGTCTAGAAGATGGTAAAGTTAACTATGATACATTCCTACAATCCAACAGGCCTCTGCATTTGAAAGACTGCTACCATTAACATGGGAACGCGTATCAATACCACCACAGACTTTGCATACACGAACACATTCTAGAAAACCCCTCACATATTTCTCGGCGCTGTTACCTAGGAAGAGGTGGCGGTCTGGACTTTGAAAAGTAGTTGAAAGTATAGTGAACACCTATTCCTACCTATATGATGGCGAATCACGTGACTAATGCAGTAGCCAATAGGAGTGCTAGATCGTGAATGAACACCATGCTGATAGTGGGAAAGTGTGGAGAGAGAGCAGACTATCTTGTGTCATCACGCGACTTCATGATAGCACCCTCTGGTGGGCATGATATGAACTAAGTCAATTGGGCTATGGAGCTCGCAGTGAACACACTGGGTGCCGTCATCTTGAATACCGGTACTTGCGTTGTGATCTGACGTCAGGTGAGCGCCCTCCTGTGGCACCAATATGAACTAAGCCAGTTGGGTTCTGTAGGTCGTGGTTAACACACTGGGTGCAGCCATCTTCAATAACGCTACTTGTGTCATCCACTGACATCAGGAGAGCGCCCTCTGCTGGCACCGATATGAACTAAACCAATTCCAGTCCAGACCCAGTGAAGAACACACCTGCCTGAAATTCGTTAAATAATAAAGACAAGTCCTTTTCCCCACCATTTTCTCTGCTTAGTAGAGGTAGCGGGGGTGTCATGCATTATCATGGTGGAATTTGAACTTCGCGGCATTTTTTCTGGGCGACAGGGGCATGGCACTTTCTCGCCCGCCAAAATTCAAACTTCCCGACAAAATCCACCATCTTGATAGACGTCATCGCTGCCATCTTGGATGACCTCATCGCCGCCATCTTGGATAACAGTACTTTGGGGTGATGTCACCTTTGTTCCAATACTCTCATAGTCGTTGTATTTCCGACTACTTAAGGACAGTGAATTCCCTTATCTTTGATGTCTCCAAAACTTTATCTTTCCACAAGATGATGCAAGACCACATGTAACCACACTGCACAAAATGTTCAAATGCATGTGAATGCGTATGAGACCAAACTGCTGAGGTCATCGATCGCTAGACTTACACCCTACTTAAACTAACTTACGCGAAGGACGACACACACACCCATGCCTGAGGGAGGACTCGAACCTCTGGCAGGAGTAACCGCCCAGTTCATGACATGGTGCCTCTAACTGCACGGCCACTCCGCATGGTCCACGCAGTCCAAACCTACCTCTATACAGAGGGTGTAAAACTGTAGTCCTGCCCAACACATTCTCTAGATCTCTCGCCCAATGAAAACATTTGGTTGCGGGTTGCGGAAAGACTAGCATTAATTGCACTTGACACTAGGATTGGCATGTAACTGAAGGAGCATAGCGTGCTGAACCCATGCCTCTCATACAAGCTCAGTTCAACTCAATGCCCAGCCAAATAAGAGCCATCGTTGCTGCCAGAAGAGGCAATTCTGTGTACTGCTTGGGCCACTCATATTAATGTGACCACCTGACAAAAGCCTGAAAGACCACCTTTTGGAATGTGAGATGTGCAGAAAGAGTCAGTGACGTTCTACGGATACAGAGAGGGATGTTGAGTCATGCCTACTCCAAGGCCGTTGCCAGCTGAGCTAAGTTTCTCGGTTGAGGCTCCATGGTGGGATCGAGCTGGTCCCACAGATTCTCAACTAGGTTCAATCCGGCGAGGTTGGCGTCCAGGGCAGTACAGTAAACTCATCCTGGTGCTCCTCGAAACACGCACATACACTGCAAGCTATGTGACACGAACTTTGTCCTGCCGGTAGATGGCATCGTGTCAAGGAAAAACAAAATTCATGTATGAGGCAGATGGATATAAGTATTTTGTTGAAATATTGTGCCTCCAGAATGATGAGATTACCCAGGGAATGTCATCGAAAACATTCCCCAGATCATAACGCTCCATCCTGGTTGCAGGGTGTTTCCTTTCAGACATTCCTATGGAACATAATACGTGATTCATCTGAAAAGGACAGCTGTCGAGACACTCAGTGGCCGCCAGTTGAAGTATTGGCGTGCAAATTACAGCCTTTTCCGCAGTCAGCATGGGTTCATAAACCAGAGACCTGCAGCAGAGCTCATACACAGCGAATTTCTCTGAGCGTTCGTAGAGGAGACACTGTTGATACCTCCTTGGGTCATCGCACATAAAATACAATGTGGACTGCTGATGTGTTGCAGATATTGTTAATTATCTCTGTTGGATTCTGCTGAAAGAACAAGTTTTGGGAAGTACTAGAACATGTTAGATAGGCTGCACCAAAAATAACTACATCACGTGAACCGGCCAATGCGAAGGCCCTAGTGATAAAATAAAACGTTATAAACCACACAGAGGGCATCAACCGCATTCACCAAATTTCATTAATAAAACCCAGCGGGGTGACGAAGTGGGATGACCCAGAAGTCACAGTTAGGAGATCAGTGGTTTGTATCTCTATCAGTCCATCCACATTTAGGTTTCCTGCAGTTTTCCAAGCATAAGCTTGGACAGGAGACTGCTGAGAAAGAAACCTAAATGTGGATGGCCTGACAGAGATTCGAACCACTGCCCTCCTGACTGTGAGTCCTGTGTCTTCCCACTTCACCACCTCGCTGGGTTTGAGCTTCTGTTTACGGAGAGGAGTTTTGTCCTACACAGAAATATGGAAGTGTGTGCGCATGCGCAAGTGCCCATGTGTGTGTGTGTGTGTGTGTGTGTGTGTGTGTGTGTGTTCAGTGAAAGGCGGGTTGGGGCGACGGTAGGGGCACGCAAAGGCGTACTTCCAGGAACATTGCAACGCTTTGCCACTCGAAAAACTAAGGTGGCAGATACACACATTCCGCATTTACTGTTGTTCCTGTTCGCTTGAGCAATGTCGTAGGTCGCAGCCATCTCTATAAAAGTATCGTGCAACAAGCAGCCTGTAGGGCAAACCACACGAAGGAGGAACTTCGTCACTAGGTCACTTTCCGACATCTGTTATTTTTACATGTACAGGGCATGAAAAAAAATATGGAGATACCAAAAGCACAAACCCTTACCATACCTAACGTGGTGTAGGAAAATCGTTGGCGTGCTAAACAGCTCCTGATCATCCTGGAATGGCTAAATACGGGTCATGTACGGATATCACTTATACCATTCTTCCTGCAAAATAAAGCCAACTTCAGCTAACAATGAAGGAAATGGATACCAATCACGAACGCTTCTTTCCAAATTTGACCGTAAAAGCTTAATAATATTGAAATCTGTGACTGTGGTGGCCAGGGCAGTCGCGACAATTTTAATTTTATCTCCTCATCACAAACCAGTCCTGGACGATGCGAGCTGTGTGAACGGCAGCCATGTCGTCCTGGAACACAGCATCACTATTGGAGAACAAATATTGTACCGTGAAATGGATCCGCTCAGCCAAAATTGTCACACAATCTTTGGCAGTAATATGACCGTGCAGAGTAACCATGAGGTCCAAGGAATACCAGGGTATGGCTGCCCAAATCATCACCAAACCCTCGCAATGTTTCGCTCTTGGCAGCACGCTGTCTGTATCATAGGCTCACGACATGGGTATGCAAGACCTAAATTCGGCCAGATTGGAAACACTGTGAAATAAGTCTCATCTGACAATATGGCTCTCTTTGATTGTTCAATAGTTAAGGTTTTATGGCTTCAGCACCACGTTTTTCTGTTACGGCTATTTCAATTGCTGATGCTTGGTTTTGGAATCGACCTGCAATCCCTGCTTATGAAAACCCCTTCCTGTTGTTTTGATGCTGACAGTGTTCTCGAGTGCGACATTGAGTTCCGCAGTGACTTTTATAGCTTTTGGCCTCTTATTTTTCGTCACAGTCCCCTTCAATAATCATCTGCGATGGTTACTCAATACACACTTTCGTCTGCATTTGTGACTCAAGAGGACGCGTTTCCGCTCTCATTGAATTCGGTATAAATCTTTGATACCGTGCCTCATGAAACACCAACCACTTCAGCTACTTGGTAACAGAAGCAAATACCATAAAAACACCAAAAATTTGGCCATGTATGAATTCACTTACCTCTGACATAACACACTTACAGCTACATAGAACAGTGTTCTGACCACGACTGACAGAACGCATTGACGATATTGTACTTTTCCTGTTCGTGATCAAATACAACACCACAACCAGCAGGTTTTGCTAGTAACTGCATTTATGTTCAGGCAATCAATGCATTTCTCGCAGTGTTCCCATATTTTTGTCCAACCTCTGTATATCTACATCCATTGTGTGCAAAACCATTATGAAATGTATGGTAGAGGATACTTCCCACTGTACTAATTAGGCTTCTTTTCCTTCCATTCATGGGCATCGTGCGAGAAGAATGGCTGTTTATACAATTTTGTACTCACTGTAATTAATCAAATCTTGTGCTATGGGGGCGTTGCAGTGTATTCCAAGATTCGTCATCCAAAACTAGTTCCTGACAATTTATATGTAGATTTTCCCTGAATAGTCTGCGTCGTTCTTCAGGTGTCTGCCACTTCAGATTCTCCAGCATTTCGATGACACTCTCCCACAGATCAAACTAACCTGTGATCATTCCTGCTGCCCTTCTCTGTATACGTTCAATACTCTTGTTTGTCCTATTTGGAAAAGGTCCCACACACTAGAGCAATATTCTAGGAAGGGTCCCACAAGTGTTTCGTAAGTAATTTCTTTTGTAGAATGAGCACTTCCCTAGTATTCTACCAATGAAACGACGTCTGCCATCTACTTTACCTACGGCTGAGCATATCTTCCCTAGAACATTTGAACGATTCTGTTGTCTAAATGATGTGGAATTATTCAGTTTACAAAGTACGTATATATGAAGACTTTTTACATTAATGAACACATTGTTTTTTAGTCCTACTCACTCAACTACACTTTAAAATATTCCTTTTCTCAGCCTACCAGTTTTAAAATAATATTCGCCCAAGAAGTAGGAGGGGTTGCTCAAGAAAAGTGATCTTGAATTATATTTAAAACTTGATACGCTACCCGTCAGATGTAGTACTTTAATGGGCAAATAATCAAACAATTTTTTTCTACGTATTGAACTCCTTTCTGAGGCACTCACAACCTAATAATGAGCAATAAGTTCATTTTTTCCTCTAGTGCTGTAGGTGTGGAAATCACTATTCTTCTCAAGTTGTAATGGATTATTTATGACAAATTTCATTAGCAGATATATGAATTGTGACACTACAGTTAAAATGCACAGCTCAGTGAAGAAGTACCTACATGACGACTGCGGGTGAACACCACATACTATTCCTACTGCTCTCTTTTGGCAATCATTACTCTGTTTCTAACTAGTAAGTGCGCAAGAAATTTATTCCATGGGTCATTATTCAGTGTAAATGCGCAAAATATTTTAGGATGTTTGTTCGCTTGTTTCCAAGGCTAGGAATTATACGAAGAACAAAATTAGTTGAACTTAACTGTTTGAGAAACTCAGCAATACGCTTCTTCCAGTTCAAGTTTCATCAGTATGAAAATCCAAAAATTTGGAGCATTCTACCCTTTTTACTGACTCCTGTTCTTGTGGCACGTCAATTATTGATATTATTTATTGTACAGAACTAAATATAGTGTATTTTCCCAAAAATTTAAGGAGAGTCCAGTTTCAGAGAACCAGTTAATCACCCTTTGAAAAAGTATATTAACAATGTGTTCTGTTGCTTTCCCTTTAATAACATTTCTTAAAACAAAAGCATCATGTGTAAAAACGTACCAGTTCTGCGATCAACTTGGATTCCACAAGGAACTGTTGTGCGCAGCGACCGTAGACTATAAGGAAGGAGAGAGACACAGCATTCAATCGCAATTACATTAGTTTTATTACTCTTGCATACGTGACGCCGGCTATTTAGAGAGGAAATCTAGATAGGCTAGAGTAGTAAAACTAACGGTTTGCGAATGATTGCTGTGTGCTTCTCCTTCCTTAAATTCTGCGATCATTCCGTTTCATGCCTTCAAAAACTGTTCCATCCAAGTATTTGTATGTGTTGACAGATACCAATAAGGACTCGTTAATATTGTTGTTATGAGATACTACATTATTTTCGTTTTGCGAAGTGCATACTTTTGCGTTCTTAACATTTAAAGCAAGTTGCCAGGTTTTGCATCATTCTGAAATCCTACAAAGATTAGGTTGAATGTCTGTGGACCGTATTTCAGGCAGCTTTCAATCGCAAAAATAACTACACCATCTACAAAAAGCCTCAGGTTACCATTAATATTTTCTGCACTGCCATTAATATTCAACTTGAACAGCAAGGGCCCCAACACACTTCCCTTGGGAACAGGGTGTCCCAGGAGGAATGGTCTACATTCATGAACGTCACAGGAACGATAGTTTGAAGCAAAAAACTTCATACAGACATATGCCCTATTCCGAATGATTTTCGAGGCAGAACACATTTAATGTACGTCTTTATTTATTTTCTGTATCCTTCAATAAATTGCCAGATTCACACATGTACACATGTACAACAGTTAGTAAATATAACAATATTCTTTGATTCATTATTCATTTACCATCAACTTTACTTATTCCATAACTCACTTACGCATCTGTATTGTGCCCTACTTGTCGACGTAGCATGGCAGATGGCCAGCACTGTCACTATAATTCTCCGTGGTGGCCTCCAAGCTACTTTCAGCACTTATATTAAAGATTTAATACTTTTACCAGAATTCTGCGTAGTGTCACTACGCAGTGTAGTAGGAGTACCACCACCTTCAGTAGATTCCTATTCAGCGACATCAGCGATCGCAACAATCACATATGTCTGGAGCCCAAGGGACAGACATGTTCACTCAGCTGTGCAGGATCACAAAGTAACGTTACATACCAAGAACCATAAACGGGATTGTTTGTTACACGACAAGTATCGACGCGGAGAGTGAGGTGACGTCTCGGGCACTACGGACTATCAGTGCAGAAACCATTGCTGCTGCAACCCTTGACACAGCAGCAGAGGGAGGCTTGGTGGCAACCCTAACACAGGATTGGCAGCATGACACTCTTTCTGCGTATACCATCACGGTTTCCAGCTGTCCCATCATTGTCATACATGCACCAATACCTGGCATCATGCTATTGAGGGCCAATGGGTACAGGACATGTCCACTTCTGGTTCTCACAGCCGGTAACTTGGACAGCAGTCGTTACATTTCCGACTCCTTAAGCCCAGTGATATTGTCTTATATTTGAGGACTCCAAAACGTTATCTTTCAGCAAGATGACGGAAGAGCACATGTAACCACACTGTCCAAATCTACCTCTATACAGAGGGTGTGCTACTATAGTCCTGGCCAACATGTTCTCCAGATCTCTCACCCATTGAATACATTTGGTCACGGGTTGCCAAGAGACTAGGATGCTTGCACTCGACACAACGATTGGCATGTAATTGAAGCAGCATAGCGTGCTGCACCCATGTCTGTCATACAAGCTCAGTTCAACTCAATTCCCAGCCAGATTAGAGCCACCGTTGCTGCCAGATGTGGAAATTCTGCCTACTCCTTGAGCCACTCACATTAATGTGACCACCTGACAAGAACCTGACTGACCACCTTTTGCAGTGTGAGATGTGCAGAAGGAGTCAGCGAGGTTCTAGGGGTACAGAGAGGGATGTGGAATCATGCAGATTCCAGTGCCATTACCAGCTCAGCTAGGTTTCTTCGTTGAGGCTCCATGGTGGGATCGAGCTGGTCCCACAGATTCTCAACTAGGTTCAATTCGGGGAGGTTGGTGGCCAGGGGAGCACAATATACTCATCCTATAGCTCCTCGAAAGACGCACATACACTGCAAGCTATGTGACACGATGGTTTGGCCTGCTGGTAGGTGGCATCATGTCAAGGAAAAACCAAATTCATGTAGGGGACAGATGGATATAAGCATTTTGTTGAAATATTGTGCCTCCATAATGATGAGATTACCCAGGGAATGCCACTGAAAACATTGCCCAGATCATAACGCTCCCTCCTGTAAGCAGTGTGTTTCCTTTCAGACATTCCTATGGAACATAATACGTAATTCATCTGAAAAGGTCAGCTTTCGAGACACTCAGTGGCCGCCAGTTGAAGTATTGGCGTGCAAATTACAGCCTTTTCCGCAGTCAGCATGGGTTCATGAACCAGAGACCTGCTCCAGGGCTCATACACAGCGAAGTTCTCTGAACGGTCGTTGAGGAGACACTGTTGCTACCTTGGGTCATCTAGGTGGTCAATTGCTTAACAGTCGCACGTCTATTCCCTCATACACAACACTGCAGCCGTCGTTCACCTCTGTTACCTATGGCCCGTGGTGCACCACAGTTGCCTCAATGCCGGTTCTGGATGTGCGGTATATGGTTCAAGTGGCTCTGAGCACTATGGAACTTAACTTCTGAGGTCATCAGTCCCCTAAACCTAACTAACCTAAGGACATGACACACATCCATGCCCACGGCAGGGTTCGAACCTGCGGCCGTAGCGGTAGCGCGGTTCCAGACTGTGGCGCCTAGAACCGCACGGCCACTCCGGCCGGCTGTGCAGTATACTTTAACCACAGTGGCACATGAACAGTTTACCATAATAGCCATTTCGGAAATACTTCCGCCATTGGCCCGAAAGCCAATGATCATACTCTTTTGGGCAACACATAAATCACTCCATTTCCATATTGCGATAACAACTGCTCTGTTTTCCGCATCCCCCGACACTGCTGGTGGTGTTACCTGTCACCTCTTGTCTTTGAGTGAATATTGCATGTTGACATTGAACATAGGTGGTCGACCGTGTAAAATTCGGAACTTGTATACTTCCAAATCACCTACAGATTTATTCACGTATTCTTTCTACTACACTGATGCGCACTATGAGTAAAATGTCATTATTTCCTATCCTTCCTGGTGAGCAGTTTCAACGGTCAGCAACGTATTTTCGATCGTTCTTACAACGTGTTACACGGGTGTCATCAACTGTTACCACTGGTGGATTCCTATTTCGATTCCAAAACAATGTTCGCATATATCTGCACATCTGTCAGGTGTTGCAAGTATGAAGCTAGTATTTGTTTCCCTCGAATTAGCATTTCAGCACGTAACGTGTCATCTAGCACTGCAGGTGTTTCCTAGGTAGAGGAAGTGGAGCGTTCTGATTTTACACAGATATTAATTATACAAAGAAATTAATTTTCGTTGAGAGAAGAGCAGTAGAAAGAAAGAAGGAAAGTTCAACAGCCCATCATTGTATTTTGCACAGCGTGGTCACCAAAGATATTAACTAAACAACGAAACTAGTCTTCGTACAACAAAGACGATGGAGACGAAACAGAACGTTGGGGCTCAAATCCTGCACGACGATGGTATGATTATGTACAGAATACTTCCTCAGTGGGAGAAGGATGGGGAAGAAATTCGTCTGCGTCTCATTCAAAGAATCGTCCTGGAAATTGCTTGAATCGAATCAAATGAACCATTGAAAACCTTAATCTGAGTGGCCAGATCATTTACTCGAACTCTATTTCTAATGGAAACAAGTCTACTTTCTAAGCAGAAATAAATTATTGTTCATTTAATGCATCAGACTGAGGAAGTCAAATCTATATTGGCGCCTTGCACACCTACTATCACCATTAATAACTGTTACGCCATTATAAGATACTCAGGGAAACTAGCAAAGAAGTAATTACAGAGGCTATGAACAGTTTTTTTATATATCTGAGATTTTAGAATTTATGTTAGCTACAGTTGGGGCGTTGAATCAAAAAGTGAAATCAGTCTTCCTCTATCCACTCTTATTTTTTTTATCATTGTGGTTTAACCTGCACTTGTACATGAAATGTGCATTTGTAACTCTATTTTGTGCACTTCTAAAATCACATGTACGAGGATTGGTTCTTGTAGGTTTGCCCTATTGCTGGTCTGCTTTCTAATTAGTTCCAGGAATATCCACCAGATGGAGTTGGAGGTTACTGTGTGAGCTAGGCCGAACAAGGCTGAGCGGGAATGACATCACATGATAAATCACTTATGAAACATCTATGCTGTAGTTTTTTGCACTTGTGTTGTTGAACAGAAATAATATAAGTTAAAGTAGAAGAAATTGCGTAAATCACCTTGGTCATTGTCGTTTAACATGTACTTGTACGTTAAATGTGCATTTGTAATTCTGGTATGTGCACTTCTAAATCACACATACGAGGGTTGGTTCCTGTAGGTTTGCCCTATTGCCGGTCTGCTTTCTAATTAGTCGCAGGAATATCCACCAGATGGAGTTGGAGCTTACTGTGTGAGCTCTGGCCGTCCAAGGCTTACCGAGGAAGGTGTCAGATGACAGTTCTGTTAGGAAACATGTATGTTGTAGTTTTTTGCACTTGTGTTGTTGAACAGAAATAATATAAGTTAAAGTATAAGAAATTGCGTAAATCACTCTGATGGTTTTTACTACATATGCAGAGAATAAACGGTGAAGGGAAACCGAAAACCTATTATTGACTTTGGAAAGACTTTTGCAATAAATCTGTAAAACTTGTACAAAACATTTACGATTGTGGACTACCAGGAAACGAAAACGTCTGAAACCAAAGGCATTCCGAAATCTGTTTTTTGTGAGGAGTGGTGTTGTCCCTCTGATACTAATGACGGTGACAGTGATTAAGCATGTATGGCATTAATTCCTGAAGGTTTGAAGTGGGATATCTCAAGCTGTCAAAAGAAGCTTCTGAATTACTGACTTGCAACAAAAATGTACTCGATCAAGCAACCAAGGTTATCTTTTACCATCATCATCATCATCTTCATCAGCCGAATCAATCATTAGATGATGTGGCCTCTGCGAGTCATGGATTCAGGTAGGCTTTCAGAAGTCTTCTCCAAGTGGGACGGTCTTGGGCAGTTCTCTGCCAGGTGTTACCAGCGATCTTCTTGATGTCTTTGTCCCATCTGTCTGGTGGTCTTCCTCTAGGCCTCCGGTGCTCTCTCGGACTCCACTCCAGTACTAGCTTCGTCCATCTGTTGTCTTTTCTTCTTGCAACGTGGCCATCCCACTGCCATTTCAAGGAACCTACTCTCTCTAAGATGTCATTAACCTTCGTCACAGAATGGATGTCATCTGCCCTTTTCTATTCCTTTCTTGTATAGCCCAGCATTGATCTCTCCATGGCTCACTGTGTTTCCCTTTTGTGAATGAGTTCAGTGTCCATGTCTCGCAGCCATACGTCATCACAGGAAGAATGCATTGATCAAATACGGCTTTCTTCAGATTTACTGGCATTTTTGATCTTAATACTTTTGAATTCTTCCCAAATGGTTGCCAGCCAAGCTTGATGCGTCGATAGATTTCTGGCCTTATGTCTCCCTTCATATTTATAATCTGGCTAAGGTAGACATATTCACTGACCTCTTCTAGTAGACTGTCCTTGACTTTCGCATCTCCAGCTGGGACCCATTTGTAGGATATTACTTTTGTTTTGGAAAGGTTCATGTTCAAGCCAACCAGCTGAAATTCTGATGCAAGATCTCCAACCCTTCTTGCTACTGAAATATTCCATCTGAGGCAAAATATCCCAGTTGAGCCATTCCAATTGTAATAAATGTCTACTGTAACTACGTAATAGTTTTAGTTCAACGGAACGACATAAGAATAAGACTCTTTCAAGATGTGATTAAACAATTCGTAGAATAAAGGTAAATACGCATCTTGTTTCAATGAGGAGCTGCAGCATCCGCCTAATTGGCGTATAAATAGGTTCTCAGATTGTTTACTAGCTAGTGAAGATACTATTTCTTTATATTTTGTCTTGATTTACTTCACAATTAGTTTGTCACCCATAATAAAATACAATACACAGTTATTTCTTAGAGTCAACATTTTCAATAGTCAAGAAGACAACTAAAAGGTATTCTCATCATGAAAACCTCTTTTTACACAGGAGCAGTTCATTTTCACATGACTGCTGATAACAAAAACATTACACACGATGTGTCACATACAAAAGCTTAAAAGTGAACTCAGCTAACTAATATGTCCAATCTGATTTGGGATGCATCCAGTTCTATATAACACAGAATTGTTGTCCAGAATGTTCTAGAATTTCCTTTGTCAAAATAAATATTACATCGATATCTGATTTTACAAACAGTGGCGATTGATGCAAAAATTACACATTTTTATGGTTAAAAAAATGCGATTTACAAAAGAAATTTTATGTATTATTGAAATAAAATTTAGAAATACCAAACTAAACCACGTCCCGAGATTTGTTTACATAATGCAGGATTAAATTATTATGTCAATTGGAAATTTTCTGGTAAAGTTAGTTACGATTTTGAATACACTGAGGATTATTGTCTGATAAACAATCAATTACGTTTTTCTACAGATGATATGACATTTGGAAGTTTGTTAAGTACATGTCATATACGGGAAAAACTATATATATGAAATGAAATCCAGTAAAGATCTTTAAGGTTAACAATACTTTTTAAATATAGACTTCTGTACAGTGAAATCAGTAGGATGACCAGTTTTCATAATTTTATGTCTTCATGGTTTAACTCACACTAAACAGGTAAATTTGGAAAAGAATACTATTTCGTAAATACTTCAAAGTATCGTGTACCTGCATAAGAGTCGTAAATCTCATACTTTACGATCTAAATCGGAATAAATGTTAGACAAATGGATGTGGTATCGTATCTTTTGGTTTTGCCCAGGCTGGTGTCGTAACGACTTGTTGATCCAGGAAGCCCTTAATTTTTATTTTTTATACTCTCAAGACGACAATCTCGTGTTCTGCACGAAATTAGTGGGCTCCTGAGGAAATGGGCCTTCCTGAATGTTTTCTAGTTGATTTTCTCGTTTCTGTGCACAGCTCAAGGCAAATTTGAAATTTGTACTAATACAAGATGGTATCAAATTTAGTTCAATATCACCTGCTCCCTCAAGGGAAGTGAAAGAAGAACATAAAAACCTAGTTTTGATCTTTGAGAAGATTATGTATCATAAACATCAATGGATGGTTTGTCTAGACATATGAATGGAAAACTTTCTCCTTGGTTAGCAAAGTGCTTCTTGTGACTCTGGAATAGCAGAGAAAAACACACCCTAGTTGGGCCTTTTGAGGCAGTATGTAAAGGTTTTTGATAAGAATGGATCACACTTTGCATATATAGGGAAAAATGTCTGAGCTGAAAGCGGAAAAATTAAAGCAGAAATATTTGACGATCCACAAATGCCAATCCAAAGGCCCTCGTGATAAAATAAAACGTTATAAACTAACCAGAGAGCATCCACCGCATTCACCAAATTTCATCACTAAAACCCAGCGACGTGACGAAGTGGGATGACCCAGAAGGCAAGCATAAGCTTAGACTGGAGAATGATGAGAAGGAAACCTAAATGTAAATGCCCTGACTGAGATTCGAACCACTGTCCTCCTGACTGTGAGTCCTGAGTCTTCCCACTTCGCCACCTCGCGAAGGCGTACCTCCAGGAACGTTAGGACGCTTTGTCGTGTGTCGGATAGCCAGATGCCGGATTTACTACTGTTCCTGTTCCCTTGAACAATTTTATAGCACACAGCCATCTCTGCAGAAGCATAATACAACATGCGGCCTGTAGGACGAACCCCATGAACGAGGAACTTCGTAACTTGGTCATTTCCAACAATAGTCTATACCTACATTTACAGGGTGTGGACACAAATACGGAAAAACCAAAAGTACAACATCTTACCACGCCTAAGGCGGTGTAGGAAAATCGTTGGCATTCTAAACAGATTCTAGTAGTCACAAACTGGCGAAATACAGGTACTGTGCGGTTTTCAGGGGAATCTTATTCCATTGTTCCTGAAAAATATTGGGAACTTTAGGTAGTGATGATGGAAGCGTGTAGTGATCACGTACACTTCATTCCCAATTTGACGATGAAGGCTGAATAATGCTGAGATCTGTCACTGTGGTGGCCAGGGGAGATGCGACAACTCAATCTCTTGGCCACAAACCAGTCTTGGACGATGTGAGCTGCGAACAGGAGCAATGTCTTCCTGGAACACAGCATCTATATCTTCATGATTACTTTGTTATTTACAATAAAGAGCCTGGCAGTGGGTTCAATGAACCACTTTCAAGCTGTCTCTCTAGCGTTCCACTCACGAACGGCACACGGATAAAACGATCACTTAATTTTTCTGTGCAAGCCCTGATTTCTCTTTTATTTTGTCGTGATGATCGTTTCTACCTATGTAGGTGTTTGCCAAGAGAATTTCTTCACAATCGAAAGAGAAAACTGGTATCAAAGTTTCATGAGAAGATCCCGTCGCAACGAAGAACGCCTTTGTTTTAATGATTGCCACTCCAATTCACGTATCATGTCTGTGGCACTATCTCACCTACTTGGCGATAATGCAAAACGAACTGCCCTCCTTTATACTTTTTCGATCTCATCCGCCAGTCCCGTCTGATGCGCATCCCGCGCCGCACAGCAATACTCCAGAATAGGGCGGACAAGCGTGGTGTAAGCAGTCTCTTTAGTAGACCTGTCACACATTCTAAGTGTTCTGCCATCGAATCTCAGTCTTTGGTTATCTGTACAAACAACATTATCTATGAGATCGTTCCAATTTAGGGTATTTATAATTATAATCCCTAAGCATTTAGTTAAATTTACAGCCTTCAGATTTGTGTGACTTACCGTGAATCGAAATTTTACGGTTTTATTTAGTGCACGTGTGAATAACTTCACACTTTATGTAGGGTCAATTGCCACTTTTTGCACCATACAGATACCTTATCTAAATTATTTTGCAGTTCGTTTTGTTCATATGATGACTTTACAAGACGGTAAATAACAGCATCATCTGTAAGCAATCTAAGACGACTACTGAGATTGTCTCCTTTCTGTTGAACTTGTTTCCGGCTTTACCCAGCTATTTGATATTCAGTGCTGGCTATTTGGGCTTGGAGATGTGGTTCTTTCCCAACACAGCTACAACAATTAACAAGTATAATACCCATCGTTTTTACAACTAACTGACTGTGTTTTACCTACCCCCTTTTAGACGGACGCTCTTTCTGTCGTTCCTTGAGGCCCACTAACCCAAAAAACCACCCAGTCCCTTCCACACACTCCCCACTACCTGTGTAGCAGCTTCCTGTGTGTAGTGGACTCCTGACCTATTAATCGGAACACGGAAACCCAGCACCTGATGGCGCGAGTCAAGAAATCTGCAACCTACACCGTCACAGAACCTCCTGAGCCACTGATTCAGAGCCTCCACTCGGCTCTGCACCAAAGGACCACAGTCCATTCTATCGATGATGCTGCAGGTCACTATTGGAGAACAAATATTGTACCATGTAGTGGATCTGATCAGACAAAACTGACACACAATCCTTGGCAGCAATATGACCTTGTAGAGTAACCATGGTGTCCAAGGAATACCAGGGTATGGCTGACCAAATTAATATCGAACCCTCGCCATGTTTCGCTCTTTGCAGCAAGCAGTCTGTAACATAGGCCTGGAACATGCATATGCCAGACATTAACTCGTGCAGCAATTGGAAACAATGTAAAACAAGACTGACCCAACCAAATGACTTTCTTCCATTGCTCCGTATTTAAAGTTTTATGGCTTCAGCACCGCATTTTCGTTTTCCACCCATTGCAGTCACTAATGCTTGGTTTTGAAATTCCATATCGGCCTGCAGTTCTCTGCTTATGAAGACCCCCTTCCTGGCTTTTGGTGCTGACAGGATACTCGAGTGCGACATTGAGTTCTGCAGTGACTGTTATAGCTGTGGTCCACTTCTTTTCGTCACAGTCCTCTTCAGTGATCATTTGCGACAGTTACTCAACACACACTTTCGTTCGCATTGTGACTAAGAGGGCGCGTTTCCGCTCTCTTTGTATTCGGTATAAATCTTTGATACGGTGCCTCATGAAACACGAACCACTTCAGCTTCTTGGTAACAGAAGCAAATACCATAAAAACACCGTTCTTTACAAGCGACTTCTAATCAAGCTGCGGGCCTATGGGGTATCGTCTCAGTTGTGCGACTGGATTCGTGATTTACTGTCAGGAAGGTCGCAGTTCGTAGTAATAGATGGCAAATCATCGAGTAAAACTGAAGTGATATCAGGTGTTCCCCAGGGAAGCGTCCTGGGATCTCTGCTGTTTCTGATCTATATAAATGACCTGGGTGACAATCTGAGCAGTTGTCGTAGGTTTTTCGCAGATGATGCTGTAATTTACCGTGTAGTAAGGTCATCCGAAGACCAGTATCAGTTGCAAAGCGATTTAGAAAAGATTGCTGTATGGTGTGGCAGGTGGCAGTTGACGCTAAATAACGAAAAGTGTGAGGTGATCCACATGAGTTCCAAAAGAAATCCGTTGGAATTCGATTACTCGATAAATAGTACAATTCTCAAGGCTGTCAATTCAACTAAGTACCTGGGTGTAAAAATTACGAACAACTTCAGTTGGAAAGACCACATAGACAATATTGTGGGGAAGGCGAGCCAAAGGTTGCGTTTCATTGGCAGGACACTTAGAAGATGCAACAGGTCCACTAAAGAGACAGCTTACAGCACACTTGTTCGTCCACTCTTAGAATATTGCTGCGCGGTGTGGAATCTTTACCAGGTGGGATTGACGGAGGACATCGAAAGGGTGCAAAAAAGGGCGCGCGGTGTGGAATCCTTACCAGGTGGGATTGACGGAGGACATCGAAAGGGTGCAAAAAAGGGCAGCTCGTTTTGTATTATTACGTAATAGGGGAGAGAGTGTGGCAGATATGATACGCGAGTTGGGATGGAAGTCATTAAAGCAAAGACGTTTTTCGTCGCGGCGAGATCTATTTACGAAATTTCAGTCACAAACTTTCTCTTCCGAATGCGAAAACATTTTGTTGAGCCCAACCTACATAGGTAGGAATGATCATCAAAATAAAATAAGAGAAATCAGAGCTCGAACAGAAAGGTTTAGGTGTTCGTTTTTCCCGCACGCTGTTCGGGAGTGGAATGGTAGACAGATAGTATTATTGTGCTTCGATGAACTCTCTGCCAAGCACTTAAATGTGAATTGCAGAGTAATCATGTAGATGTAGATGTAGATGTAGATCGCCATTTATGAATTCACTTACCTCTCAAATAACACACTTACAGCTGCACAGAACACTCTCCTGACCACGACTGATACTTGCAACGTATTGAGGGCATTGCACAGGTGCCGTTCGTGATCAAATACAACAGCGCACCCAGCAGGTTTGATAGCATTCGCATTTATGTTCAAGCATGCTTTGTATTTCTCTCAGTGCTTCCAAGTTTTTGTCCAACACCTGTATATCTACATCCATTGTCGAACCCCTGTGTATCTACATACAGATTATGCAAACCACTATGAAATGTGTGGTAGAGGGTACATCCAACTGAACTAATTAGGGTTTCTTCTCCTTCCATTCACGTACGGGTTTCATGAAAAATTGCCATTTGTATGCCTTTATACTCGCTGGAGTTAACTTAATCCTGTCCTCTCGATTGCTGTAGAGGAGTTGTAGTATATTCTAAAATTCGTCTACTAAAACTGGTTCCTGACACTTTGTATGTAGATGTCTGCCAGTCCAGTTTCTCCAGAATTTCCGTGACACTGTCCTGTAGATCAGACAAACCTGTGATCGTTGCTGTGTCATTTCTCTGTATACGTTCAGTGCTCTTTTTCGTCCTATTTGGGACGGATCACACACACTAGTGCAATATTCTAGGAAGGGTCGTGTGAGTGTTTTGTAAGCAGTCTCCTTTGAAGACTGAGTACTTCCTAGTACCCCGACAATGAAATGTATTCTGCGATCTTCTTTCCATACTGATCAGCAAATGATATGGAATTATTCAGTTTACAGGGTACGTATATATGACGACTGTTTACATTAATGAACACATTTTTTTGTCCTATTCGCTCAACTACATTTAAAAATATTTTCTTTCTCAGGTTACCGGCATTTAAAGAGAAGTTCGTGCATGAAGTAGAACTGCGTTGTCCACGGAAAATGATTCTAATATATATATAAATCTTGCTGCGCTACCTGTCAGACATAGTACGTTATTGTGCAAATGATTGTTGTAACTGCGACGGGAAAGGTCGTGGGGTTGAAGTGACGGAAAGTGCGGCGGGACCCGTGGAGCAGTTCGCGAACAACAACACAACGGGAGAGGATGGACACGACCAACGAAGGACAGAACGAACAACAACAAGATCGAAACAACGGAGCCACAAGGAAACCTTACAACCACGTCCACTCGTACACGGAACAAGAAAGTAAGTAAGCTGTCTGACGTGAAGTGATGTGTCCACAGACGTACGAAAGATTAGACTCGTTGGCTGAGTGAGAGGCAGGCGCTTAAATACTCTATCAGGGCAACACCGACTCTAAAGGAAGGCCTCGGCGCTTGTTCGTGATGTGACGTCAGCTAGGCACGGCGAACGCCAGGTCTGTTGCAGGCATATTCATAATGGTGGTGTCTCCCTGTCTGACACAGGAAAATGTGAAACTATTGGCGGTGGTTGACCAACACACATTGTTCTGAGAGATTGCTGCAATCAATTAATTCCGCAATTCATTATACACTTCTTAACAAATAGTGAACTACTGAACTTAAATTTCCACCTGTTTTAAGGATTGACATACAAAAACAACTTCATGGTCTAGCAGCAACAGAAATGGTGCTTCTTTACCTTATTTGTAAATCTGAGGAAGTTACGTTTGTACTGGGTTGCTTTTACAACAAACTGTGAACATATTGGTGCTCTTCTTTAGGTATCTTGGTTGAATATGGGATGGGGAGCACTGAATGTTAATGAAATATCTTGCGATTGTACACGTTGGGAGAGGGGGTGGGGGACAGAAGAAGAGGCAAAAGAAAGATACTTGTTATATCAAATAATTCTTTTTATTTTATAAAGTTTCTCCTTTCAGATGCAGGAGGGGAATATTTATCTTTTCTAATGTGCATGTTTAAAAAAGTTTAAGCTCAGCAGTATTTTCGATGTATGAAGTTATTTTGTTTCCTGTTTAGAATCCCTTTCGTTGAAAACGACTGTAATCTAATGACTGGCAACAGTTGGACATTTACTCATGTAAATTATTTTACATTTCCAGTGACGATGTCAAACTAAAATAAATAAATAAAAGAAACGAGGTAATTGCAAGGGGTTTGGGGTACGTTTCGATAACAAAATGGATCAAGTAAATATAGTTACTTGAATGTAAAATTTCCGAAGCTTGCAGTGGGGCAAAGCATCTTCTCATATTGACCTACGTTTGTTTCGACAAGATTCAGTAACACAAAACTATGGTCTTCATTTGTAGCTTTGCGATAGTAAGAAAATATTTCATCTAAATAAAACTGCAGAATCCAAAACAATACCAAACATTTTGTCCAAAAATAAGAGATTTATTGAATTCGGTAGCAGGAAAAGGGAGACAAGGAAACGTAGTAGATGAATATGGATTGGGGGGAAGAAGTGAAACAGGAAGCCGCCTAGTACAATTTTGCACAGATCACAACTTAATCATAGCTAACACTAGGTTCAAGAATCATAACAGAAGGTTGTATACATGGAAGAAGCCTGGAGGTACTGACAGGTTTCAGATAGATTATATAATGGTAAGACAGAGAT